>NC_133335.1:135042434-135367677 GCF_042186555.1 Aquarana catesbeiana | reverse complement strand
AAGAAAAAAGATGCAAGACGGCCAGTCACTTTTGCGAATCTAAGGTCCATATGTGGGACGTTGAGTTCGGTGTGCACATCGAGTTATGAGGTTGTGCTTTTTACCGCAGCGTTCTCGCTGGCATTTTATGGGGAATTTCATATAGGGGAATTAGTAAGCCCATCGCGGTGTTTGGCGGGAGGACTGTTGGAGCAAGATGTGCGGGTGGATGTGAACAGGGTGTGTTTGCGGCTGCGTAGGTCCAAAACGGATCAGCAGGGAAAGAGGGGGGGATGTGTTGCTGTTCGCATTGCAGGGGTCCAAGGTATGCCCGGTGGAAGCGGTGTATGAATTTCTGCAGGTTAGAACAGCTGGGGAAGGGCCATTCCTGAGGCATGAGGACGAGTCCTATTTGTCGAAGTTCCAGTCAGTTCATATCAGTATTCAGGAAATGTCTTACAAGGGCTGGATTGGATGGGATGGAATACGCTTCACACTCCTTCTGCATCGGGGCAGCTACTGAAGCTGCCAGATGTGCGTTGGATGAGGTGGTGGTGCGAAGGATTGGGAGGTGGGAATCGAGGAGATTCCGTACCTACATAAGGCCTCAACTGGCAGTACAATTAAAAAAAAAAAATGGGGGTGCATGCAGGTAGGATGGATTCGCAGGCTGTGATGTGGTAGTTTTTTAAAAGTATGTTGTTCTGGGTGATGCTACCTTTATGATTGTCATCTTTTCATTTCAGATTTAGGTTCCGTACGCCTCGTTTGGATCCTTGGTCACTCCTATGTTTGTTGAGGGGCCAGGAGAGGAGATGCAAGACCGGATGGCAGGCAATTGGGTATTTCAAGGAGGGAGGCTTATGTGCGCTGGTTAGGAATGCCCGGGATGCTGTGGGGCAGAGTAGTAGCAGAGGTGGAGAGGTACGCAAGGTTGGATCGACCACCTGATGTTTTAGTGGTACATGCGGGGGGAATGATTTGGGGGTCCGACCGGTCAGGGACCTGATTGCGGACATCAAGTCTGATTTTTGTACAGTTGCGCACGGGTTTCCCTAGCACTCTGCTGCTGTGGTCTGACATCGTCGCTCGGATGACATGGCGCAGGGCTAGGTCCATGGCGCGAATTAATAAGACCCGCATCTGGATTAATAAAGTAGTGGGGAGGTTTGTTGCTCAGAATGGGGGTATGGTGATCAGGCACAGAGAGTTAAAGACGAATGTTGGTCTCTATTTGAGGAGGGATGGAGTTCACCTCTCTGATGTGGGAATTGACCTATGGTCTATGGGGTTACAGGAGGGGATCCAACGGGCCTTGCGGGTGTGGAGGTGCCTTCAAGTGTAAGCTTGTCATGCTTTCGGGCTGTGACTGTGTTTTCTGTTGGTCTCTGACAGTGGCAGTAAACGGAGGTGATGAAAAAGGGGTGGGGGGCTCATTGGTAGTATGTGCCCCTCCGGTGTATTCCAGCAAAAAGGTTGATAGAATACTGTAATGCTTGCACGGCAGGAAGGGGGTTGTCTCTGATCGGTTACAGCTGGAGGCAGGTTGGAAAAGGTCCCGCAGTGCATTGGTGGTATATGTGGCGGAATGTGGGTCGCCGTCAGAGACCATCAGACTGGGGTTAACAAGTTGTGTTATTGATGTTATATATATTTGTTATATATATATAATTTTAGATTGGAGATATCTATTTGGATTGTTTTAATAAAAGGCTGTTATGGCCATTTTACTCCAAAAAGTAAAGGTGTGGTCTCATCATTTGTGGTCTCACCGAGGCGACGTGCACACGACTGCCCGGGCGACTTGCAAAACGACTTCTGTATAGAAGTCTATGCAAGTCGCCCCAAGTCGCCCCCAAAGTCGTACAGGAACCTTTTTCTAAGTCGGAGCGACTTGCGTCGCTCCCCTTAGAACGGTTCCATAGCACAGAACGGGAGGCGACTTGTCAGGCGACTAGGTCGCCTGACAAGTCGTCCCTGTGTGAACCAAGCCTAAGAGAGAAGTTTAGTTGGGGGGAGTGGCTATATTTAAGGGAGAGGTGGGCAGTGTGAAGAAGAAGTGGAAGGAGGAGGCAGTTTTTCTCACACTCTCTCCCTATATGTTTGATGTGTATTTGTTTGAGTGTGTGTTTTTTTTCTTTCAGGAGAGCGAAGAAGGTTGTCATGACAGCGTGGGAGGGCCCTTCCGGGCAGTGGCTGTGTTTTCTGTTGGTCTCTGACGGTGGCAGTAAACGGAGGTGATGAAAAAGGGGTGGGGGGCTCATCGGTAGTATGTGCTCCTCTGGTGTATTCCAGCAAAAAGGTTGATGGAATACTGTAATGGTTGCACTGCGGGAAGGGGATTGTCTCTGAACAGTTACAGCTGGAGGCCTAGCAGGTTGGAAAAGGTCCCGCAGTGCATTGGTGGTATATGTGGTGAAATGTGGGTTGCCGTCAGAGACCATCAGACTGGGGTTAACAAGTTGTGTTATTGATGTTATATATATTTGTTATATACGGGGGGTCCCTGGATTACAAACAAGTCAGGGACTGTAGATTTGTTCTTAAGTTGAATCTGTTTGTAAGTCGGAACAGGTACATTTTGCAAGTGTAGCTCCAGGCAAAAAAACTATTTTTAAGCTTTTCGCATAGCATAGGGAAGGGTTATCACCCCTGTAACATTTGTTTTGCTGTCTGTGCCCCTGTTCAGAAGATTTCACCTCACTTTCTGTCCCAATGACAATTGGATTTTGAAAAATTTGGGTTGTTGTGGAAATAAGACTTGGTGATAAAGCATCAGTGGAGGTACCTTTTCCCCATAATAACTCTTACAAGAGTGAATTTCCCTTCCTAGGGGTAGGTTTCCTCTCACTTCCTGTTGTCTCCCTCCGTTTGTAAGTAGGAGTCGTTTGTAAGTCAGATGTTTGTAACTAGGGGACCCCCTGTATACCGTATTTATAGGCGTATAACACGCGCCGGCGTATAACACGCACCCCAAGTTTAGGAGGGAAGTTTAAGGAAAAAAACTTACATTTAAATGCCCATCAATGCAGCCAAGGACCGGGCGGGGGGGGTCACGATTTTTCGCGGGCAATGGCTGGTGTTAGCGCTTCAATCACCTCAGCACCATGCTTGATATGGTGTCAGGGTGATTGAAGTGCATTATTTCTATTATTACATTGTAGTAATAAATTAAATAGTTCAACTCACCATAATGTAGAATCAGTGGGAGTCCTCAGTGCGTCACCTGCCACTGTCGCCTGCTACCAGATGTGGATAGTCACTTGCCATGCTGCCTGCCACCAGATGCGGAATGTCACTTGCCACATCGCCTGCCACGTTTACTGCCACAAGATGTGGATTGTCACTTGCCACGTTGCCTGTCACCAGATGCGGAGTGAGTGGAGCACCCCTTGTGGTCTGTCAGGTAGACAGCTGAGGGGGTGAACTACAAGTCCCAGCACACCCCACCTGCACTCCCACACACAGCTCACCTGTCACTGATGATGTCATATCTCTGTGGGATCGCCCCTCTGGATGTCGTAGCTGTCTCCCTCCTCATGCTGCAGCCAGTCTCACCTGGCAGAGGGAGGGTCCGCGACTCCTCTGGCTGTCACTCTCTGGCTCCACCCTTCTGCTATTCCTGGTTAGCTGCTCGGGGGGGCAGGCAATCTGCACCGCTGAACAGAATCTGTTTTCACACAGCGAGGAGCAACATGAGATCGGTGATACGGGGTGGGCAGTATGAGATGATGTCATCTCTCTACTCCCACCGCACCTCCGACACTGACACAGAGCACTGGCTTTGAGGGCGGAAGAGCGGTGATGCGGGGGGTGGAGAGAGATATTATCTCTGCTTGTTCACCCACTCGCTTCTTCCGTCCACCCAGCGCTGTCTCTTACTGGCGGCCCGCACTGGCGGCCCGGCTGCAGAAGCGCCACGGCCCAGTAGTGGGCTGGGGACCGGGGGTTGATGACCCCTGGGTTGGAGTATAAGTGGGTAACAGTGATAATAATATGGGGACATTTGGACTACACTGGTCATGGGTTAAAAGCACTAAATCAACAAACTGACGATATCAACTCTAAATTGACCCCTCTAAAAAAACATTAAAATTTCCCAGCTTACGAGAAAGAATTAAAGGACCACATAAAACATTTCACAAGAGGAATATTAAGCCTTTCATGCCTAAGTATATTTCTGACATTTGTTGCTTACAAGTTAAAATCCGTATTTTTTTGCTAGAAAGTTACTTAGAACCCCCAAACATTATATATATATATATATTTTTTTAGCACAGAATCTAGAGAATACAATGGCAATCCTTGCAATATTTTATGTCCCACTGTATTTGTGCAGCGGTCTTCGATACGCAGTTTTTGGGTAAAAAAGACACTTTCATGAATTTAAAATAAACAGTAACGTTAGCCCAATTTTTTTGTATAATGTGAAAGATGATATTATGTCGAGTAAATAGATACCTAACATGTCATGCTTTGAAATTGTGCACACACTCATGGAATGGCGACAAACTACAGTACCTAAAAATGTCCATAGGCGGCGCTTTAAAAAAAATGAATGGTTACCAGGCTAGAGTTACAGAGGAGGTCTAGTGCTAATTATTGCTCTCGCTCTGACAATTGCAGCAATACCTCACATGTGTGATTTGAACACCGTTTACAAATGCAGGTGCGACTTATGTGTGCGTTTTCTTTGCAGCGTGAGCTCACGGGGACGGGACGGGGGGGGGGGTCGCTTTAAAAAAATTTTTTTCTTATTTATTTTATTTATTTTTTTACATTGTCACTTTAAAAAAAAAATTGTATCACTTTTATTGCTGTCACAAGGAGTGTAAACATCCCTTGTGACAGTAATAGATGGTGAAAGGTACTCTTTATGGAGGGATCGGGGGTTTAAAAGACCCCAAACCTCTCCTTTGCACTTCAAAGTATTCGCCAATAATGACGATTCTGAATGCTGTAGTTTTTTATAAAAACGGCGCCATTGGCAACCGAGTAAACCGGAAGTGACGTCGCTTCCGTGTTTACATAAAGAAGACTGGAATAAAGCCGTTTCCAGCTTCCTTCCAGTCTCACTCTGGCCATTGGAAGTCCTGGCTTGTGGATCGGGTCACCAGGTGGGACGGGAGGCCCAGGAAGAGTGGCGGAAGGTGGCGGGGGGAATGTCCCCTCTCACTCCTTCAGGATGACAGTCGAGCGGCTTTTAGCCACATCGGTTGTTATTCCTGAAGAGCCGACCGCCCGCTCTAAAAAACGGTACTGAGATGATGCATGCAGCTGCATCCATCATTCAGTTAAAAGCCCTTAAAGCAGAGGCCGCATATGTACATATGGTGTACAGTCTAATTCTTCACATGCTTCATCTAACACTTCCACTTTTTCTCAAGGTCACTCCTGGCACAATCAGTCATGGAAGAATAAACAACATCCTCTAGGTGATGTGATATATGGACAAACACACAAAACGCCCAATTGAACAACCTCTATTTGGTCACAACGGTGATGTATGGTGGTAGGCGATGCACACCCGGGTGAACTTATATCTAGTTCTGTATCTCTCTCTAATGTATCTAACTTTCACACTTCTGCAGTATCTGTTACATCTTCTGTAGGTCTATCTAAAACCCAGCAAGCTATTTTTTTAGTATAGCCAACCAAAGCACTATGCACCCCCCAGGGACAATAGAATAAACCTATTGGGTAAGAACTCAATGAATGCAGAGATTGAGAACACTCTGAATATTGTTAATCTTTCCAGCCATGTCCAATCTGACGCAGAGATGGGGGTCCTCACAAAAGGTTTGAGCTCCTGCCCAGATGCAGATATTGACATCTTTGATACTATTAAGAATATACAGTTATTTGCAGGGAAATTGACTCTCAAGACTGGTTTAAAAAAAATAATACTGGACAGACAACACAACATGCCGACTCCGACACGCTAAACACTTTGATGTCACTTCTAGCAGAGAACAAATTCATCGATCTTATTGATCACATTGTTTTGGAGCAATTACTGTCTGAGAATATCACATGGCAAGCTATGCGCCGGTGGCCGTGTGACACAGGACATGGCCCCGCCCCCTCCCTGGACGGAGCCACACCATGTACCTATTGACCAGGAGTCTCCCCCTCGGTGTAGTTGTTGATTGGTCCACAAACATTTGACTACCAATTAATATATTATGATTGGTGGGTTTTTAATACCACCAGGCCTTTTAAATTGCCAGTGTCAGTGTGAGTGTTTGCTGTTGTGCTTCAGATGCCATCCTTATCTGAGTGATCGTGCACTAGGTTACTACAAGTCACCTTTGGATCGCCTTTATTGCTCACCGATCTCTTAGGTATTTGGTTATGCCTCTGACGCAAAATACAGCTCACACTCTGTTTTCTCTCTCTACTTTTTACTCCCTTTTTACGAAGTCCTCTCTTTTGAGAGGCATTGGACCTGATTTCTTAATCCCTATTCCTTGACTACCTGAGTGGGTGCATGGACAATCTATTAATCCCATATTAAATTCTCTCACCATTGTCCAAGTAAGATGTGTATATTTTCTTTTTTTTTTTAAACTTTTTTATTTATAAATTTCTTTAACAACAAGAGCATCCGCTCATGACAGTCATCAATACATCACATAGGGGATGTTTACGAAAGGCAAATCCACTTTGCATTACAAGTGCAAAGTGCACTTGAAATTGCACTGAAAGTGCACTTAGAAGCGCATTTGCTGTAGATCCGAGGGGGCATGCAAGGTAAATAAAAAAAAACAGCATTTTAGCTTGCACATGATTGGATGATAAAATCAGCAGAGCTTCCCCTCATTTCAGTTCTACCCCTCAGATTTACAGCGACTGCACTTCCAAGTGCACTTTCAGTGCAATTTCAAGTGCACTTTGCACTTGTAGTTTGCACTTGTAGTGCAAAGTGGATTTGCCTTTAGTAAATAACCCCCAGAGTTCCTTTTTATCATATGTTATAAGAATACGTATATCCTAAGGTAGTTAACAAAAGTATAAAGGTAACCAATTAACAAAATGATATCAAATTCAAGTTAGCAGGTCTCGTCTACCCCGATTGGGCTCAAGCTGTAGGCGCAGACCAGTCAACTTGCTGTTATATACATTATAGAAGATGCAGTTTCTACTTAAACTATAATTTGAGGTGGGTAACTATAGAATTACAAGTTACAGTTTTTTAGATAGTTAGAAGCTATAGGGTGGTCCATCCAAGCTTGCCATTTTTTTTAACCCCTTACCGACTGTCTCACGCCGATATACACTGGCAGAAGGGCACATACAGACAGATTAACGTACCTGTACGTTGACCTTTAAGAAGCGGTTTGTAGGCGCGCTCGCGCCGCACACCCACAGCGACCTCTGTGTGTGTAATCGTGGGTCCCGCGGACTTGATGTCCGCGGGGACACCCGCGATCATCTCACAGAGAGGAAGAGCGGGAAATGCTAATGTAAACAAGCATTTCCCCGTTCTGCCTAGTGACAGGACACTGATCACAGCTCCCTGTAATCGGGAGCTGTGATCAGTGTCGTGTCACACATAGCCCCCCCACAGTTAGAATTACTCCCTAGGACACACTTAACCCCTACAGCGCCACCTAGTGGTTAACTCCTTCACTGCCAGTCACATTTACACGGTAATCAATGCATTTTTAACTGCACTGGTCGCTGTATAAATGTGAATGATCCCAAAATCGCACCAAAAGTGTCCGATCTTTCCGCCATAATGTCGCAGTCATGATAAAAATCGCTGATCGCTGCCATTACTAGCAAAAAAAAAATTATTAACAAAAATTCCATAAAACTATCCCCTATTTTGTAGATGCTATAACTTTTGCGCAAACCAATCAATAAAGGCTTATTGCTTTTTTTTACCAAAAATATGTAGAAGAATACGTATCGGCCCAAACTGAGGAAAAAAAAAAATTGTTATATATTTTTTGGGGATATTTATTATAGCAAAAGGTAAAAACTTATGCTTTTTTTTGTTTATAGCGCAAAAAATAAAAACTGCAGAGGTGATCAAATACCACCAAAAGAAAGCTCTATTTGTGGGGGAAAAAAGGACATCAATTTTGTTTGGGAGTCACGTCATACAATCGCACAATTGTTATTTAAAGCGACGCAGTGCCGAATTACAAAAAGTGCTCTGGTCTTTGGGCAGCCAAATGGTCCGGGGCTTAAGTGGTTAAAGTTAGTGGTAGAGTAATTTTTGTATGCCAACATCAGTTCATATTCTGCTTGAATATTCAATCTAACAATAACATTGGATACGAACCTCAGAGGATTTCCATAAACTGGATATTGTAATTCTAGCTGCTATGAGTATATAGGCTACTATTGTTCTAAATATTATAGGGTATATGTCAAGGTTTATTCCTAGAAGAGCCATGGCAGGAGTGAGATCAATCAGATTGCCAGTGAGATCCGCTATAAATGCTGAGACATTTTTCCAGAAACTATGTGGATTTTTACAGCTCCAGAGGGTATGGTGAAGGTTTCCTATTTGGTCATTTCATCTCCAACAAACTGGTGAAGCTGAGGGATAAATCTTTGATAACCTATATGGCGTCAAATACCATCTATTTAGAATTTTTTTGTGAGTTATCCCAGTGATCAGTACAAGAGGAAGCTTTCGTGATATTGCTTTCCTCAATTGGACTCCTGTGAAAGTCTGAGATAGATCTTTTTCCCAATTAAGCATATGGGGGTTTTTGAACTCTGTGGGATATGTGGAAAGGAGGTCGTAAAATAATGATATACCTCTTACTCTCTGATCTTTATAGTTTGTTAGGTATTGCCAAATAGTATTAGGGATCATTATACTGTTATGGGGAATGAAGTTCTTTAGTCTAGAACATTTTTCTAATGTACCTGATACTAATTCTTTATATCTCAAAGGCAGGTCATTATAGAAGTTGTATCCCCATGTAACCAATGCTTTTGATGAAATGCAGATTTTGCAGTAGTCTATTATTTTTACTGACATTTGTATTGTATCGTTATTGACCCAATTTTTAGTTTTGGATAAGATGTCTCCATGCTATTAGGGTGGCTTTAATACTGATTAGGTTGGGGATGTTGATTTTTTTAAGTAGGTAGCTAGCCATAGAAAGTGCGTACATATCGTGTCCTAGTGTTGCTTCTCTTTCAATATTTGTCCATAATTTATCTTCCGAAGAGGAAAACCAGGGTTTCATTTGGTCTATTAGTGAGGCGTAATAGTAATTTTTTACTTCTGGTAAACCCATTCCTCCTAATATTTTGTTGGAAGTCAGTATAGAAAATGCTACTCTGGGTTTTTTCCCATTCCAGATGAAGTTTTTTAGTTTTGTATTATTTGTGTGAAAAATTTATTGGGAATAACAGTAGGGAGGGAGCGGAAATAATATAATATTTTGGGTAGTGTTTGCATTTTAAAAGCTGCTATTTTCCCTACACATGTGAGTTATGTTCTCTGTATATTTTGAAGATCTTTTTGGATTATTTCTAGAAGTGAAATTATTTTCACATAATTTGGAGGGAGGGTAAGTAAGTTTAATCCCTAAATATGATAAAGATGTTTCATCCCAGTTAAATCCATATTTTTCATGCATATTCTTGATTTGGTCAGTAGTTAGATACATTGGTAGTAAATGACATTTTTTTGATTGATTTTGTAGTAGGATACTTTGCCGTAGTGTTCTAGTATATTTTGTGCAACAGGTAATGATGTGTCTGGGTTAGTTAATGATAATATAATATTGTCTGCAAATAGTCCGATTTTGCGTTCACATTGTCCTATTTTTATGCCTTTAACCACTTAAGCCCCAGAGGATTTGGCTGCTCAACAACCAGAGCACTTTTTACAATTTGGCACTGCGCTGCTTTAACTGGTAATTGCATGGTCATGCAATGCTGTACCCAAACTAAATTTGTGTCCTTTTCTTCCCACAAATAGAGCTTTCTTTTGATGGTATTTGATTGCCTCTGAGATTTTAATTTTTTGCGATATAAACGGAAAAAGACTGAAAATTTTGAAAAAAAAATTATATTTTCTACTTTTCGTTATAAAATTTTTTTAATAAACTCAATTTTAGTCACACATTTAGGCCAAAATGTATTCAGCCACATGTCTTTGGTAAAAAAAATGTAAATTAGTGTATATTTATTGGTTTGCGCAAAAGTTATAGCATCTACAAGCTAGGGTACATTTTCTGGAATTTACACAGCTACCTATCTTATTTCTTGAGGTGCTAAAATGGCAGGGCAGTACTACCCCCCCCCCCAAATGACTCCATTTTGGAAAGTAGACACCCCAAGGAAATTGATGAGAGGCATGTTGAGCCCATTGAATATTTTATTTTTTGTCACAAGTGATTGAAAAATGACAAAAAAAAAAAATTACACAAAGTTGTCACTAAATGATATATTGCTCACACATGCCATGGTTATATGTGGAATTACACCCAAAATACATTCATTCTGCTGCTTCTCCTGAGTATGGGGATACCTCATGTGTGAGACTTTTTGGGAGCCTAGCCACGTACAGGACCCTGAAAACCAATCACCGCCTTCAGAATTTCTAAGGGTGTAGATTTTTTATTTCACTCCTCACTACTTATCACAGTTTTGAAGGCCATAAATGCCAAGATAGCACAAAATCCCCCCAAATGACCCCATTTTGGAAAGTATACACCCAAAGTTATTTCCTGAGAGGCATGTTGAGTCCATGGAATATTTTATATTTTGCCACGAGTTGCGGGAAAATGAAAAATCTTTTTTTTTTTTGCACAAAGTTGTCACTAAATGCTCTATTGCTCAAACATGCCATGGGCATGCTCGTAGCTTCCGGTTTATTAGGCCATAGAGATGATTGGAGCCATTCTGGTCTCTGATCAGCTCTATGGTCAACTGGCGGAACCATAGGAATTCTCAGGTTCCCTGTTGGGACAGGAGAGCCCAAGAAAACCATGAAAGATGGAGGGAGGAAGGGGGGGGACGTTACCTCCCACTGCTTATAAAAGCAGTCTAGAGGCTAATTAGCCACTATGATTGCTTATACATGAAAGCCGACTGAAAAGAATGATACCAAGATGATACGCTGGCTAAAAAAAATGATACCAAGATGATACCTAAACCTGCAGGCATCATTCTGGTATAACCACTCCATGTCCAGCAACATACCAGTACGTTGCTGGTCCTTGTTGGGCATAATTTGTAATGTTCTTTTTTTCATGCAGCCTGTGGGCTGAACAAAAAAAGAGATTGATTGGTGGGTATACCCACCATTAGAATACCGCCCTTCATCCACCCACTTCTAATGATGGGCATACATTCACCATTTTTTTTTAACTGTGGTGGTGAAATCACCTCCTACAGCACTGGAGTCGCTGATTTACCTATCGTGGGAGCAATCGCTGTTGCTTTCAAGATAAATAAATCAGTGCTGCAGCTGAATGGTGTACCTGCTAAGCAAATGATGGTTAACAATAAAACAAAGTAACATTACAGTATAACAGTAATGCCCCGTACATGCAGTCGGACATTGATCGGACATTCCGACAACAAAATCCATGGATTTTTTCCGACAGATGTTGGCTCAAACTTGTTTTGCATAAACATGGTCGCACAAAGTTGTCAGAATTTCCGAACGCCAAGAACGCGGTTACATACACCACGTACGACAAGGCTATAAAAGAGCAGTTCAGAACCAAGCGCAGCACCCTTTGGGCTCCTTTTGCTAATCTCGTGTTAGTAAAAGTTTGGTGAGAGACGATTCGCGCTTTTTCAGACTTGTGGTTTTCAGTTCGTTTTTCTGGTGTTCAGTTTGTGCTTGTGGGTTTGTATCCATTCTTCAGTGCGTGCAGCAAGTTACCATTGACTTGTCATTGTGTTCTTCTTCATTCGTTACTGATTTTCAGGTCGCTCTTTACAGGCTGTTATTCAGTGCGTTCTGTTACTTCGTTCTGAGCAGCCGACCGTTTTCTAGCCATGTTGCATGTACGTACTCATCGTAGAATTCGTGCTGTGTGGGGGCTTGGTGTTGGGGTCCTTACTTTGACACAAGTCCAGTCCATAAACAGGGCGAGGAGGAGTTCATGGACCAAGAATTGGTTGCTTTAGCGTGACCAGTTCTGTTACATGCCTTGGCTCCGTGAGATTCGTGAGAATAATCCTGATGATTTTAGGAATGTTCTCCGGATGACGGACCCCGTATTTCACCGTTTGTTGGCTTTGCTGACCCCCTATATCAGCAGGCAGGATACCTGCATGAGGCAAGCCATCACTCCGGAGCAGAGGCTAGTAGCCACCCTGCGGTACTTAGCGATGGGGAGAAGCCTGCAGGACCTCAAGTTCTCGACAGGCATCTCCCCCCAGGCTCTGGGGATCATTATCCCAGAGACCTTTTCTGCCATCATTCAGGTCCTGCAGAAGGAGTATATTAAGGAAAGATCTTTATCCTTTAATATCACATTTTATTGTATAGAATGTTTGCTAATCTATTGTATTTCTTTCCTCGATCCCTAATTACCATGATTGTAATATGCTGTGAATGTCCCCTTTGTCCTCATGCATGCTGGATTTTTATGTTATTTTTTTTTGTCCTTCATACATATTTGCCTTCACTCACCTCCCCAGCATGCTCTCCTGGTACTATATTCACCTCGTGTAGTCACTAGGGATAAGCCGAACACCCCCCCCAGTTTGGTTCGCACCAGAACCTGCGAACGGACCGAAAATTTGCACGAACGTTAGAACCCCATTGATGTCTATGGGACTCGAACGTTTGAAATCAAAAGTGCTCATTTTAAAGGCTAATTTGCATGGTATTGTCCTAAAAAGGGTTTGGGGACATTTGAAAAAACTTTTTAAAATGGCCATTTTTTTGGGAGAAGTGATTTTAATGATGCTTAAAGTAAAAAAAAAAAAAAAAAAAAAGCGAAATATTCCTTTAAATATCGTACCTGGGGGGTGTCTATAGTATGCCAGTAAAGTGGCGCGTGTTTCCCATGCTTAGAACAGTCCCTGTACAAAATGTCATTTTTAAAGGAAAAAAGTAATTTAAAACTGCTTGCAGCTTCAATGTAATGTCGGGTCCTGGCAATATGGTTGAAAATTAGTGAAACAAATGGCATGGGTACCCCCAAGTCCATTACCAGGCCCTTTGGGTCTTGTATGGATATTAAGGGGAACCCTGCACCCAAATTAAAAAAGGAAACAGCAGTATACAGGCTCTGTACTCTGAACAGCAGTATACAGGCGGTGCAAACAAGACAGGGACTGTAGGTTTGTTGTTAAGTAGAATCTGTTTGTAATTTTGAACTGGTACATTTTTAACGTGTTTAGCTCCAGCCAAAAAATCTATTTTAAGCTTTTTGGAAAACATAGGGAAGGGTTATTACCCCTGTGACATTTGTTTTGCTGTCTGTGCTCCTCTTCAGAAGATTTCACCTCACATTTTGTCCCAATGACAAATGTTTTTTGAAAATTTGGGTTTTTTTGTGAAACAAGGATTGGTGATAAAGCATCAGTGGAAAGGAGAAATGTTTTTCCCATACTAACTCTTACAGGAGAGAATTTCCCTTCCTAGGGGTAGATTTCATCTCACTCCCTGTTGTCTCCTTCCGTTTGCAAGTAGGAGTCGTTTGTAAGTTGGATGTTTGAAAGTAGGGGCCTGCCCTATATACTCAGCAGAAATTCGGGCCTTAGGTGTTGTTGTGGCCACAACACTGTAATGCCCCGTATGGGTCAGACATTGATCGGACATTTCGACAACAAAATCCTAGGACGGATGTTGGCTCAAACTTGTCTTGCATACACACGGTCACACAAAGTTGTCGGAAAATCCGATCATTCTGAACGCGGTGACGTAAAACACATACATCGGGACTATAAACGGGGCAGTAGCCAATAGCTTTCATCTCTTTATTTATTCTGAGCATGCGTGGCACTTTGTGCGTCGGATTTGTGTACACACGATCGGAAATTCCGACAACGGATTTTGTTGTCGGAAAATTTTATAGCCTGCTCTCAAACTTTGTGTGTCGGAAAATCCAATGGAAAATGTGTGATGGAGCCTATACACGGTCGGAATTTCCAACAACAAGGTCCTATCACACATTTTCCATCGGAAAATCCTACCGCGTGTACGGGGCATAAGCCCTCACAGGGCCCTGCTGTGAAATATTAGATCAAGATTTGTAATTACATGCCCCTGTTGAACAGGGGCTGAAAAATTGGGCCTTAGGCACTGGTGCTGGTGCCACAACACTGCGACCCCTCACAGATACTCTAGTTGGAAAGCAGGAATGAGCCCTGCTGCAAAGAATTGCATCAAAAATTGTAATTACACGCCCCTGTTAAACAGGGGCTGAAAAATGTTCTTACAAGCTATCAGCGTGATCATTGAGGAGGAAGAGGATAATTACTCAGGATAGTCACTCAGCATCAGCATAGGCAGTCTTTGAAGGGATCTGAGATTTCAAAAATTATTCAGTTGCATCAGCATCAGGTGTTTGGTAGCTGGTGGTGATCCAAGACTGATTCATTTTTATGAAGGTCAGCCGATCGACCGAGTCGGTGGACAGACGCACCCTGTGATCGGTTACAAAGCCTCCAGCAGCACTGAATGTGCATTCCGAAAGAACGCTGGATGCAGGACAGGCCAGTAGCTCAATTGCATACTGTGCAAGCTCTGGCCAGTGATCCATCCTCAAGACCCAGTAACCCAGAGGATTTTCGGTGGGAAAGGTGTCCAAGTCAGATCTTGCCCCTAGGTATTCCTGCACCATGTAAAACAGACGCTGGCGATGGTTGCTGGAACTGATCATACCTTGGGGCTGCGGACTAAAAAATTGTCTGAACGCATCGGTCAGACGGCCACCTTCTCCACCGCTCCTTCTTTGAATGACCGAAGCCTCAGCAACACGTTGTCCAGAAACAGGAGTTTGTAACCTCCCAGTCTCTGGGAACGCATTGCACAGACCTTTCTGCAAGGCCTCCCGAAGATGTTTCATCCTCTGCTCCCTCTGCGACGGCAAGATAAGGTCTGCAACCTTACCCTTGTAACGTGGATCAAGGAGGGTTGCCAGCCAGTATTGGCCCTTCTCCTTGATACCACGAATACGAGGATCCTTACGCAGGCTTTGCAGAATCAGGGAGGCCATGCAGCGTAGGTTTGCTGAGGCATTCGGTCCAAAGTCCTCTGGGTCACTAAGGATGACATGGTCCGCAGCCACCTCCTCCCAGCCACGTACAAGTCCATGTGTTTCTTGGGACTGATCCCTTAAAGACTGCTGCTGATGCTGAGTGCCAGGCTCCACCTCCATACTGACACAATCCTCCTCCTCCTTGTCCTCTTCCTGTGTGATCAGCGGGCACGCAGGAACACTGTTTGGATAAAGGGGGCCTTGAGAGCTAAGGAAGTCCTCCTCTTCCTGCCTCTGTTCTGCCTCAAGTGCCCTGTTTATTATTCCACGCAGCGTGTGCTCCAACAGGTGGACAAGGGGGACAGTGTCACTGATGCATGCACTGTCACTGCTCACCATCCTTGTGGCCTCCTCAAATGGTGTCAGGACAGTGCATGCATCCCTGATCATGGCCCACTGGCGTGGGGAAAAAAAAAACAAGCTCCCCTGACCCTGTCCTAGTGCCATAGTCACACAGGTACTCATTGATGGCCCTCTGCTGCGTGTGCAGCCCCTGCAGCATGGCCAACGTTGAGTTCCACCTGGTGGGCATGTCACAGATTAGGCGGTTCTTGGGCAGGTTAAATTCCTGGCACTGGCATTATATGACCGGCGGAAATGCACACAGACTTTCCTGGCCTGCCTCAGGACATCCTGTAAGCCCGGGTACCTGCCCAAGAACCGCTGCACCACAAAGTTAAAGACGTGAGCCAAACAGGGCACATGGGTCATTTGTCCCTGTCGGAGGGCAGAGAGGAGGTTGGTGCCATTGTTGCAAACCACCATTCCTGCCTTAAGTTGGCGTGGCGTCAACCAACTCTGAACCTGCCCCTGCAGAGCTGACAGAATCTGCCCCAGTGTGGCTCCTGTCCCCCAAGCACACCAGCTCAAGCACCGCATGGCATCTTTTGGCCTGCATACTTGCGTAGCCCCTTGAACGGCTACAGAGCACCACTGGTTCCGAGGACAAAGCACAGGAAGAGGCCATGGAGGAAGAAGAAGAGGAGGGGGTGGAGGAGAGAGGTGTGTCACAATCATTAGTAGTGGCATTTTCAAGGCGTGGTGGCGGAACAACCTCCAACACTACTGCACCTTGTCCTGCATCCTTCCCAGCTGCCGGCAGAGTCACCCAATGTGCAGTGAAACTTAGGTAACGTCCCTGTCCATGCTTGCGGGACCATGAGTCAGCGGTAATATGCACCTTACCGCTGACCGCCCTGTCCAGCAAGGCATGGACATTGCCTTCCACATGCCGGTAGAGAGCCGGAATCGCCTTCCGTGAGAAAAAGTGGCGTTTGGGTACCTGCCACTGAGGAACCGCACATTCCTCAAACTCACGGAAGGGGGCAGAGTCTACCAACTGAAAAGGCAGCAGTTGAAGTGCTAGCAATTTTGCCAAGCTAGCATTCAACCGCTGGGCATGTGGATGGCTGGGAACGAACTTCATTCGGCTGTGCAGCAGCTGGGGCAGGGAAATTTGCCTGCTACAATCTGACGTCGGTGTACCGAAAGCAGATTGCCCACAAGTACTTGGCTGTGACACACCTAATTCTACACCTTCATTCCTTTCAGTGCAGGTCTCAGAGAGGACTGAAGGTATAGTGGGGTTGGAGATCTCAGCTGATGAGGAGCAAGGAGAGGTCCTCTTTGTTCTTTGGTGTGGGTCTTTTAGATACGCTTGCCAACGAACTGCATGGCAGGTCAACATATGTCTGGTCAAGCATGTGGTGCCCAAGCGGGAGATGTTTTGGCCACGCGAGATACGCTTGAGACATATGTTGCAAATAGCAGCAGTGCGATCTGATGCACTCGTCTCAAAAAAGGCCCACACCAAAGAACTTTTGGAATAATGCGCAGAGACAGCAGCGCCCTGCACATGCGGAGCTTTGGGGTGTGATGCAGTCAGTGTGCTGCCCTTAGGCTGGCCCCTGAAGGGCATCCTGCCTCGTTGGTGATGTGCCTCCTCCTCCTCTCTCCCCTTTTAGGCACCCACGTTGAGTCAGTGACCTCATCATCCCCTCCCTCCTCATCACTGGAGCAAACCTGGCAGTATGCTGCAGCAGGGGGAGCATGACTGCCAGATTGCTGTCCTTCTTGGGCACCCCCTCTGTCCGTGCTCATGTTACTGCCTTCATCTAGCTCAGTATCATCATCAGAGCCTTCTAAATGCTGGACATCCTCCTGGAGCATGTACCCAACACTGTAGTCGAACAGTTCGAGGGACTTCTCAGGAGGACATGGTGGGGCTAGGGAAGGAGTCACTGATGCCATTGAGCCGAGGGAAGAGGCCGCATTGGCAGCTGCTTTGCCAGACAAAGTACCCTGAGCATGGGTGAGAGAGGATGAGGAGAATGAGGGCGGCTTGGTCATCCACTCGACCAAGTCTTCCGCATGTTGCGGCTGGACACGGCCAGCTGCCGAAAAAAGGTCAAGCGTGTCCCACGGCCACGTGCTGATGAGGATGCACCGTCTCCATGACCAGCACTGTTGCCTCTAGACACAGAGTCTGCTTGCCCTCTTTTATTGGCTTGTGACTGTCTGCCTCTCCTTGTTGGCCTTCCAGACATACTAATGGCCTGTAGCTGCACTAAGCTGGGTATATATATATATATATATATATATATATATATATATATATACATACACATATATACACACATATATATATATATATATATATACACACACATACATATATATATATATATATATATATATATATATATATATATATATATATATATACATATATATACGCGCACACACTGATACTGCAGCTAGAAAAATCAACCTTCTACAGGTAGCTTTAGGTAAACACTGTGCAGAGCTCGCAAAAAAATAACTTGTAGGTTGTTTAGCTGCCTGCGGTAGTGATAGGATCAGGAAAACACCACCAACCTGCTACAGGTAGCTTTAGGTGAACACTGTGCAGAGCTCGCACTACACTAACTTGTTGTTTTAGCTGAACACTGTGCAGAGCTCGCAAAAAACTAACTTGTAGCTTATTTAGCTGCCTGCAGTAGTGATAGGATCAGGAAAACACCACCAACCTTCTACAGGTAGCTTTAGCTGAACACTGTGCAGAGCTCGCACTACACTAACTTATAGTTTTAGCTGAACACAGTGCAGAGCTCGCAAAAAACTAACTTGTAGCTTATTTAGCTGCCTGCGGTAGTGATAGGATCAGGAAAACACCACCAAGCTTCTACAGGTAGCTTTAGATGAACACTGTGCAGAGCTCGCACTACACTAACTTGTAGTTTTAGCTGAACACTGTGCAGAGCTCGCAAAAAAATAACTTGTAGCTTATTTAGCTGCCTGCGGTAGTGATAGAATCAGGAAAACACCACCAACCTTCTACAGGTAGCTTTAGCTGAACACTGTGCAGAGCTCGCAAAAAACTAACTTGTAGCTTATTTAGCTGCCTGCATTAGTGATAGGATCAGGAAAACACCACCAACCTTCTACAGGTAGCTTTAAGTGAACACTGTGCAGAGCTCGCAAAAAAATAACTTGTAGCTTATTTAGCTGCCTGCGGTAGTGATATCATCAGGAAAACACCACCAACCTTCTACAGGTAGCTTTAGCTGAACACTGTGCAGAGCTCGCAAAAAACTAACTTGTAGTTTTAGCTGAACACTGTGAGGAGGACGCACTACACTAACTTGTAGCTTTAGCTGAACACTGTTCAGAGGACGCACTACACTAACTTGTAGCTTTAGCTGAACACTGTGCAGAGGTCGCACTACACTAACTTGTAGTTTTAGCTGAACACTGTTCAGAGGACGCACTACACCAACTTGTAGCTTTAGCTGAACACTGTGAGGATGACGCACTACCCTAACTTGTAGCTTTAGCTGAACACTGTGCAGAGGTCACACTAAACTAACTTGTAGCTTTAGCTGAACACCGTGAGGAGGATGCACTACCCTAACTTGTAGCTTTAGCTGAACACTGTGCAGAGGTCGCACTACACTAACTAGTAGTTTTAGCTGAACACTGTGCAGAGGTCGCACTACACTAACTTGTAGTTTTAGCTGAACACTGTGAGGAGGACGCACTACACTAACATGTAGCTTTAGCTGAACACTGTGCAGAGGTCGCACTACACTAACTTGTAGTTTTAGCTGAACACTGTTCAGAGGACGCACTACACCAACTTGTAGCTTTAGCTGAACACTGTGCAGAGGTCACACTAAACTAACTTGTAGCTTTAACTGAACACTGTGAGGAGGACGCACTACCCTAACTTGTAGCTTTAGCTGAACACTGTGCAGAGGTCACACTAAACTAACTTGTAGCTTTAACTGAACACTGTGAGGAGGACGCACTACACTAACTGTAAATAGTCTAGCTGCGTGACTGTCGTACTAATAGGATGAACAGAATACCAGCAATTTTCTTCAGGTAGCTGTAAATACTGTAACAAGACAAGCCTGCCTGTCAGTAGGAAGATAACAGGAACGGATCTAGCTAAACTGAATACAGTATATATATATATATTTACAACACCTGGGATGCATATATATATATATACAATACACTGTAAGTGCAGCTAACTCACTGACTGTCCTGACTAATCTATCTAACTCAAATGAAATGACACTGTCTCTCTCTCTCTCTAAGCACACCGGAACACACTACACAGGGCCGCCGTGCAGGCGGCCTTATATAGTGTGGGGCGTGTTCTAAACCCCCTGAGCCATAATTGGCCAAAGCCACCCTGGCTTTGGCCAATTACAGCTCTCTTTACTGACGGCGCTGTGATTGGCCAAGCATGCGGGTCATAGTGCATGCTTGGCCAATCATCAGCCAGCAATGCACTGCGATGCCGCAGTGAATTATGGGCCGTGACACGCCACATGAATTTGGCGCGAACGGCCCATATCGTTTGCAATTCGACGAACGGTCGAACAGACGATGTTCGAGTCAAACATGGGTTCGACTCGAACACAAAGCTCATCAATAGTAGTCACTTAACAATGTATTTTGTCAGCTCCATAGTAGTGCTTTACCCTAAATACTCCTTAAAATGTGTAAAATTATGATTTGTGCTTTAACCACTTCAGCCCCGGACCATTATGCTGCCTAAGGACCAGAGGACTTTTTTCAATTTGGCACTGCGGCGCTTTAACTGCTAATTGCGCGGTCATGCAATGCTGTACCCAAACGAAATTTGCGTCCTTTTCTTCCCACAAATAGAGCCTTCTTTTGATGGTATTTGATCACCTCTGCCTTTTTTATTTTTTGCGCTATAAATGGAAAAAGACCGAAAATTTTGAAAAAAAATGATATTTTCTACTGTTTGTTATAAAAAAATCCAATAAACTCAATTTTAGTCATACATTTAGGCCAAAATGTATTCGGCCACATGTCTTTGGTAAAAAAAAATGTCAATAAGCGTATATTTATTGGTTTGCGCAAAAGTTATAGCGTCTACAAACTAGGGTACATTTTCTGGAATTTACACAGCTTTTACTTAATGACTGCCTATGTCATTTCTTGAGGTGCTAAAATGGCAGGGCAGTACAAAACCCCCCCCTGCAAAGTAGACACCCCAAGGAAATTGCTGAGAGGCATGTTGAACCCATTGAATATTTATTTTTTGTCCCAAGTGATTGAATAATGACAAAAAAAAAAAAAATTACAAAAATTTGTCACTAAATGATATATTGCTCACACAGGCCATGGGCATATGTGGAATTGCACCCCAAAATACATTTAACTGCTTCTCCTGACTATGGGGATACCACATGTGTGGGACGTTTTGGGAGCCTAGCCACGTACTGGGCCCCGAAAACCAATCACCGCCTTCAGGATTTCTAAGGGCGTAAATTTTTGATTTCACTCCTCACTACCTATCACAGTTTTGAAGGCCATAAAATACCCAGATGGCACAAACCCCCCCAAATGACCCCATTTTGGAAAGTAGACACCCCAAGCTATTTGCTGAGAGGCATGCTGAGTCCATGGAATATTTTATATCTTGACACAAGTTGCGGGAAAATGACAATTTTTTTTTTTTTTTGCACAAAGTTGTCACTAAATGATATATTGCTCACACAGGCCATGGGCATATGTGGAATTGCACCCCAAAATACATTTAACTGCTTCTCCTGACTATGGGGATACCACATGTGTGGGACTTTTTGGGAGCCTAGCTGCGTACGGGGCCCCGAAAACCAATCACCGCCTTCAGGATTTCTAAGGGTGTAAATTTTTGATTCATTCTTCACTGCCTATCACAGTTTCGGAGGCCATGGAATGCCCAGATGGCACAAAACCCCCCCAAATGACCCCATTTTGGAAAGTAGACACCCCAAGCTATTTGCTGAGAGGCATGGTGAGTATTTTGTAGCTCTCATTTGTTTTTGAAAATGAAGAAAGACAAGAAAAAACTTTTTTTTTCTTTTTTCAATTTTCAAAACTTTGTGACAAAAAATGAGGTCTGCAAAATACTCACTATACCTCTCAGCAAATAGCTTGGGGTGTCTACTATCCAAAATTGGGTAATTTGGGGGGGGGGGTTTGTGCCACCTGGGCATTCCATGGCCTCCGAAACTGTGATAGGCAGTGAAGAGTGAAATCAAAAATTTACGCCCTTAGAAAGCCTGAAGGCGGTGCTTGGTTTTTGGGGTCCCGTACGCGGCTAGGCTCCCAAAAAGTCTCACACATGTGGTATCCCCGTACTCAGGAGAAGCAACAGAATGTATTTGGGGGTGTAATTTCACATATTCCCATGCCATGTTTGAGCAATATATCATTTAGTGACAACTTTGTGCAAAAAAAAAAAGTGTCTCTTTCCCGCAACTTGTGTCACAATATAAAATATTCCATGGACTCGACATGACTCTCAGCAAATAGCTTGGGGTGTCTACTTTCCAAAATGGGCTCATTTGGGGGGTTTTGAACTGTCCTGGCATTTTATGCACAACATTTAGAAGCTTATATGTCACACATCACCCACTCTTCTAACCACTTGAAGACAAAGCCCTTTCTGACACTTTTTGTTTACATGAAAAAAAATTTTTTTTTTTTGCAAGAAAATTACTTTGAACCCCCAAACATTATATATTTTTTTAAGCAAATGCCCTACAGATTAAAATGGTGGGTGTTTCATTTTTTTTTTTTTTCACACAGTATTTGCGGGAAAAAACACACTTTTTTAAATTTTAATGCACTAAAACACACTATATTGCCCAAATGTTTGATGAAATAAAAAAGATGATCTTAGGCCGAGTACATGGATACCAAACATGACAAGCTTTAAAATTGCGCACAAACGTGCAGTGGCGACAAACTAAATACATTTTTAAAAGCCTTTAAAAGCCTTTACAGGTTGCCACTTTAGATTTACAGAGGAGGTCTACTGCTAAAATTACTGCCCTTGATCTGACGTTCGCGGTGACACCTCACATGCATGGTGCAATTGCATTCCCTCCCACTGCTTGTAAAAGCAGTCTAGAGGCTAATTACCCGCTAGGATTGATTTTACATGAAAGCCGACCGCTGGCTGAAAAGAATGATACCAAGATGATACCTAAACCTGCAGGCATCATTCTGGTATAACCACTCAAAGTCGTGAATGGCGTACCTGAAGACAAAAAAAATGGTTAACAATAAAACACAGTAAACATTAAAGTATAAAAAATTGCATACCTGAAAAGCAAACATGATAAAACATAATAACAATAAAACATTGCAGAATAGAATACAGTAAAAAAGAGCAGAACAATAGAGAGAATAGAGAGAGAGAGAGAACAATAAAACGACAACTATTTTTTTTTAATTTTATATATATATATATATTTTTTTTTACACTTTTTTTTGTAACTAACTTTTATAACTGTAAGCGGTTCAAGGTTCGGGTCTCTCAAAATGCGATGGCATCTTGGGAGACCCTGTGAAAGTGTGCCTAGTCTGTGCAATGCTGTACCCTACGCTAATACTCAACTAGTTTATGGTAGCGTTCAAAACATTCACCAATGCAAAGACCAGCATTGTCAGGACAGGAGGGACAATAATAGCGGGTGTCACGCCTATATCCGCACTTGCTGCAGACACAACATCTTTTTTGGGGGTGTTCGTTGGGTAGGGGTACTCGGGAGGACATAAAGAAAATGCCTCTCATGCAGCCGACTGCATTTGGTTGGGGATGTGAATGGGGGAATTACGGGTGCTGCAGAAGTGGTGGGTTCCCAATTAGGATTGGCGAATGCAGCAGGAAGGGCATGATGGGCACGACAGGCCTGTTTGTCTTCTTCTTGGTGGCAGCCGGACACTACTTGTGCTTGCCACCTCACCAGCTTGAACTGCACTTATGGGACTTGCCACGTCACCAAGTGTTACTGCAGTGCTGGTTTGACTACGATTGGGGTGTACTAGGCCGCTGGTGCTTGCCAGTTCACCAAAACGCTACCAAAAAAACTGTTAGCGATCACAGGGATCAGGCCTGACTCTGCGAACGCTGCAGTTATGTGTTTAGTGTTTTGTAAGTGACAGTGATCGATCGATACTGCAATTGGGTGGGCTGGGCCGGGCGGAGGGTCAAAACGCAGGTGCTAGCAGGTATCTGGGCTGATCCCACTAACACTGCGTTTTTGGGAACCCTAAACTGCTGGGGACGCTAGTATAGATCTGATCAGATCAGATATTGATCCGATCAGATACTATACAACTAAGGGAGGTGTATGCTGCGTGCGTGGGTGTTAGCGGTACTGGCGCTAACCTGACGCTGCCTGGGGCTGGTGCTTGCCAGTTCACCAAAATGCTACCAAAAAAACTGTTAGCGATCGCAGGGATCAGGCCTGACTCTGCGAACGCTGCAGTTATGCGTTTAGTGTTTTGTAAGTGACAGTGATTGATCGATACTGCACTTGGGTGGGCTGGGACGGGTGGAGGGGCAAAACGCAGGTGCTAGCAGGTATCTGGGCCGATCCCGCTAACGCTGCGTTTTTGGGAACCCTAAACTGCTGGGGAAGCTAGTATAGATCTGATCGGATCAGATATTGATCCGTTCAGATACTATACCACTAAGGTAGGCGTATGCTGCGTGCGTGGGTGTTAGCGGTACTGGCGCTAATCTGACGCTGCCTGGGGCGACGCATATCACCGCCGGGCGATCAGGGGGCTAAACCTTTATTCGGTAATAAACGGTGGGTGCCCTGACACTATAAAAAATAAACGAACTATCCAGCGTCACCCGTAACAGTTATACGGTGATCAGTGGTGAAAGGGTTAACTAGGGGGCAATCAAGGGGTTAAAACATTAATTAGATAGGATATGGGGGTCCCTGTCGCTATAAAACGCTGACGGCGAACCTAAATATTTACCTATATCCCTAACTAGCGTCACCAGTGACACTAATACAGCGATCAGAAAAATGATCGCTTAGTGACACTGGCGACGGAGGGTGATCAAGGGGTTAAAACTTTATTAGGGGGGGTTAGGGGGGCTAAAGGGGGCTACCACTCACTGCCCTAACACACTAACTGTCACAAACTAACACCATGCAGTAATCAAAAAAAAAAAAAACTGCTTGGTGTCAGTGTGACGGGGGTAGGGGGGGTGGGGGGGTGTTGATCGTGGGGTGATCGGGGTGGATTGGGAGGTAAAGGGGGGTGTAATGTGTGCCTGGCATGTTCTACTGTGTGTGTGTGTTTGGTGCACTCACATTTCAGTCTTCTCTCCTGGGCGCCGGAACGGAAACTGCCGAGCCGAGGAGAGATGACGTCACATCCCCTGCCTCTGTGTACTACACAGAGGCAGGGGAAGAATCTCATTGGCTGGGAGCGATCGCGAGGGGGGGCCACGATGGCCTCCCCCTCATCTCTGATCGCTGCCAGACCAAAGGCGACCGCCGCTGGCACCGGGGGGGGGTCCGATCAGACCCCCCCACCTGCGGGAAGGCAAGGACGTATATGTATGTTCTTTTGCCTGCCCGTGCCGCTTTGTGGACGTATATAGTCGTGCGGCGGTCGTCAAGTGGTTAAATTCAGGCAGAGTGCCAGAGGTTTATTTTTTGGGTCCCAAAATCATTTGGAACCCTCCCTCCCCCCAACTGCTAACTCAGCTGATACCAATCCTCTATCTATCCTCAATCCTCTATCTGCTGACTTTGCCAGACCCATACACACTATACCCACCTCTTTTGTGGTCATATTTATGGATGAATTCCCCAAAGCATGTAGTGCAAGGGCCTGCCTGAATACTTTCAAATGGTACTGTTTAAAGTTTTTTGTATCCTATTATTATCTTGATAGATAATAGCAGAATGTAAAAATTTGCTAAAAATTTATATCTTTGTATTATGACACTTCTTACCTGTCCAATGGGCTGCCAATAGTGTAAGTAAGGAGGGGCTGATCAAAGTAACTGTCACGACTAATACTCACCGAGGCCAAGATGCTGAGAGCAGCTCGCCCTTACGACCACGCGCACCCAGACCCCTGGAGTTGATACAGGGAGCTGGGGGCACGCGGAGGCACGGGCTTCCGATATGCGAGAGATCCGTAGGTGGAAACTGAGGAACTGGAAGTCCGTTTAGCAGGCGGAGGTCAGAACCGGGAAATCAGGCAGAGGCAAGTCCGTTTAGTAGGCAAAAGGTCAGAACCGGGTGATCAGGCAGAGGCAAGTCCGTTTAGCAGGCAAAAGGTCAGAACCGGGTAATCAAGCAGAGGCAAGTCCGTTTAGCAGGCAAAAGGTCAGAACCGGGTGATCAGGCAAAGGCAAGTCCGTTTAGCAGGCAGAAGGTCAGAGGGGTATCAGGCAGACAGCGGTATCAGTGTTTCACAAGCCAGGGGTTCGGTACACAGAGCAGCAGAGGTTTCAGGATCAGCAGGGACACAGGGAACAGGAGGAGCTGATGACGAACCAGCAACCCGACTAAGCGCTGGAGTCGTCAGAAATAGTCTCCCCCCCGGCGAGCACGTCAGCGTGACACGCTACCGGGTACCCGCACGGGCGACGGCGCGCACACGGGGACCGCCGTGCACCCGCATGCGCCGCACCATCGGGCCGCGGACGGGTGTGCGGCAAAGCGCCAGTCCACTGCGCATGCGCCCCGGAGCCCGGCGAGCGGAGACACTTGAAGTCTCCTGACAGTGCCCCCCTCCTAAGGGCGGACACTGGACGCCCAGGCTAGACATCAATTCCGGGTGATCTTGGTGGAAGGCTTGGATTAGGCGTGGTGCATGCAGGTTCCTAGCGGGTTGCCAAGAATTGTCCTCAGGTGGGTAACCCTTCCACTGGATCAGGTACTGTAGCTGCCTGCCCTTCTTTCTACAGTTCAGGATGGATTCCACCTCAAACTCGTTTTCGCCATCCACTCTGATTGGCGGAGGAGGAGGTTCTCCTCTTCCCGAAAAAGGGCTGGGCACAACAGGCTTCAACAAGGATACATGGAAAACAGGATGAATCTGGTATGTCTTGGGTAGTGCTAGCTCAACAGCCACAGGGTTAATGATTCTCTTGATTTGGAAAGGACCGATGAACTTGGGTCCAAGTTTTCGAGATGGCAAAGGTAATTTAAGGTTATTGGTGGATAGCCAGACCTCCTCTCCTAAGTCAACTTTGGATTCACCCTCCTGCTCCGATCGTATTGTTTTTTGTAATCCTCTTGCGCCTTGTGTAACATGTCTTGGATTTTCTGAAAGTTGGATTGCAACGAGGTTATCCTGTCCTGGACTGCAGGAACTGTCATTTCAGGGATGTCATTAGAAAGAAACGTAGGGTGGAACCCACAATTTGCCCAGAAGGGTGTTTGGTTGGTAGAGGCATGAACTGAATTGTTATAGGCAAATTCAGCATACGGGAGAAGGCTTGCCCAATCGTCCTGGGAACCTGAGCAGAAGCAACGGAGGTATTGCTCCAAAGTTTGGTTTGTCCTCTCCGTTTGGCCGTTGCTTTGAGGGTGATACGCTGAGGAGAGACAGACTTTGATATCAAGGGTCTTGCAGAGTTCCCTCCAGAATTTGGACATAAATTGCACGCCCCTATCCGACACAATGCTCTTCGGTACACCATGGAGCCTAACGATCTCTTTCAAAAAGATATTGGCTGTGTCTACAGCAGAAGGAGTGCCCCTCATGGGTAAAAAATGGGCCATCTTGGAGAGACAGTCGATAACAACAAAAATGGTGGTAAATCTCTCTGAGGCTGGCAAATCAACAATAAAATCCATGGACACATCGGCCCATGGCCGTTCCAGGATGGGCTAAGGTTTGAGCAAGCCCCAGGACTTAGCGTTTTGGCCCTTGTTCCGTTGGCACAGAGGGCAGGACGCCACGTACTCCTTACAATCCCGTCTCCACCCAGGCCACAAGAAGGAGTGAGAAATCAGCTCAGACGTCTTCTTTATCCCGAAATGCCCCGCCAATTTATGGCCGTGACACATTTTAAGGGTTAAAGGCCGTGTCTCTTGTGGTACGAAAATTTTTCCTCGAATCCAAAAAAGATCCTCATATTTCTTCAGGGAATGTACCTCTGGTTCAGTACACCAGTTAGATGAGGATCTGATGGATGACATTAGGTCCGCCTGAGTCAGTCCAAGAAAGTTTTGTGGAGAGAGGATAGTGCTTGGTTCCGATGTTTGAAAATCTGCGGAGAACATCCGAGAGAGTGCGTCTGCCTCTCCATTCTTTGCACCAGGTCTGTAGGATATATGGAAGTTGAAACGGGAAAAGAAAAGAGCCCAACAGGCTTGTCGGGGTTTTAGTCGTTTTGCTGTTCGGAGGTATTCTAGGTTTTTGTGATCCGTAAAGATCATGACCGGGTCTACCGCACCTTCCAGCAAATACCTCCATTCCTCCAAAGCGAACTTTATGGCCAGCAGCTCCCTGTCACCCACATCATAATTGAGTTCCGGCGGGCTGAGTCTCCTGGATGCGAAAGCTACAGGATGTAGAATGGCTTTAGGTCCCTGTCTCTGGGAAAGAATTGCTCCAGTTGCGATTTCCGATGCGTCTACCTCCAGCACAAATGGTTGAGTCGGGTCAGGATGACGAAGAATCGGGGCGGAACTGAACAACGTCTTCAATTTCAGAAAAGCTTCTTGAGCGGCTGGGGACCACTGAAAAGAACCGTGCTGACGGGTTAGTTGAGTGATAGGTGCCACAATAGCAGAGAATCCAACAATAAATTTTCGATAGAAGTTGGCAAACCCTATAAACCACTGTACCCCTTTTTCGTCAGATGGGGCCGGCCATTCCTGAATTGCCTGAATCTTTTGTGGGTCCATTGCGACCCCATTGGTTGAAAGGATGAACCCAAGAAATTGTATGGTCGATTTTTCGAACTCACATTTTTCAGCTTTCAGGTATAGCTTGTGTTTTAGTATGGTAAGGACCTTTTTTACGCGCCCCTTGTGCATTTCAAGAGTGGAGGAGAAAATAAGAATATCATCCAGGTATACAACAAGGAAGTCATCCAGGTATTCTCAGAATATATCATTTACCAGGTGTTGGAAGGTGGCCGGGGCATTACAGAGTCCGAATGGCATCACTAGGTACTCGAAATGCCCGAACCTGGACCTAAAAGCCGTTTTCCACTCGTCCCCAGCCCTGATCCTAACAAGATTGTAGGCCCCCCGGAGGTCGAGTTTAGAGAACACTTTAGCTGATCGGAACCGTTGAAACAGCTCAGGAATGAGTGGCAGTGGATACCGGTTTTTGATAGTGATGTTATTAAGCTGCCGATAATCTACACAAGGCCTCAAAGAACCATCCTTCTTCCCAACAAAAAAGATACCGGCTCCGGCAGGTGAGGACAAGGGACGGATGAAGCCCTTTTTGAGATTCTCATCGATATATTGTTTGAGAGCCTCTAGCTCAGTTTCCGAGAGAGGAAATATATGGCCGAACGGGACTTCGGATCCGGGCAGGAGGTCGATCGGACAGTCGTAAGACCGATGAGGTGGTAGGCGGTCAGCCATTTGTTTGCTGAAGACTTCTTGGAACTCAAGGTACTCGGAGGGGACATGTTGGAGGCTGCCTGACGGAACATTAATCATAGCACAGACTTTAGGAGCCGTGGGAAGACAATGTTGAGAGCAATACTGGGAGGAGAAAGATACCGTCTTGGTACTCCATTTGATCTGTGGGTCATGAGCCTGTAACCAGGGCAAGCCCAGTATAACAGGAAAGATGGGTGAATGAATAAGGTCGAGCCGTAGAAATTCCTGGTGGCCGGAATCGGTGGTTACAAGAATAGGTTGGGTTTCCTGGGTGATGGGTCCTGAGCGAGGAAGGGATCTGTCGGCCAGATGTACCCATAGACCTTGAGTTTTGGTTTGCAGAGGAATATTCAGACTGTGGGCCAAGGCAGCATCTATGAAGCAACTGCACGCTCCGGAATCAATGATGGCCTGCAAGCGGGTCTCCCCTTCCGGAAGCTGTAGGGAAACAAACAACATCACTTAAGTCTTTGGGATACTGTTGTTTGGACAGTTCTTCACATTTGGCTGAGGGGACTTACTAGGCCTGTTTGGACAGTTGCGCAGGAAATGTCCGGCTCCTCCGCAATAGAGGCACAGGTTGGACTGCCGTCTGCGTTGCCTCTCTTCAGAGGTCAGCGGAGCCCGGACCAGGCCGAGCTGCATAGGTTCGACCTCAGGAACTGGTGTAGCAGCAGCTGTCGTTGAGGTTGGGGTCTGGGCCGACGGAGGTCTGGGCAGCGTCCAGGGGGGGCGCGGGCCTTGGAAGCGCTCTGAGCGTCGCTCACGCAGTCGCCTGTCCAATTTCGTGGCTGCTTGAATTATTTCTTCCAAGGAAGTGGGGGTTTCCATCCTGGCTAATTCATCTTTGATTAACTCGGACAAGCCTTGGCGGTACTGATAGCGCAGGGCCGGCTCGTTCCAATTTGTGTCTGCCGCCCACTTACAAAATTCCACCGTATAGTCCTCAATTGGTCTTCTTCCTTGGGACAGATGGTGCAGGATGGCCTCAGCTGTAGCCCTACGCTGCGGGTCGTCATAGAGTTGGGACATACTCTCAAAGAAGGCATCAATTGTGTTTAAAACTGGACTGCTCTGTTCCATCAAGCCGTGGGCCCAGGCTTGAGGTTCCTCGGACAATAGAGAAATCGCAAATCCCACCTTAACAATTTCTGATGAAAAGGTTCTGGGCTGGAGGGCGAAGTAGAGGGAGCATGCGTTTTTGAAGGCCCTGAACTTCTTACGGTCCCCTGAGAACTGTTCCGGTATGGGAACCCTGGGTTCTGGGAGCGCCATGACGACTGTGGGATTGGCGGAAGCCTGAGGGAGCGAACCCCCACTACTGGGTGCGGGAGCTGCGGCTGCAGAGGGAAGTGACCCCGTAATCTGCTGAAGGCGATTGTCAATTTGGGCATATCCCTCCTGTAGTTTTTGCCCAGTCAGCAAGAGTGGATACCTGTTGACACAGGATCTCCAAAGGAGAGCGCGCTCTGTCGGCCTTGGACATCTGGCTGGTTCGTACTGTCACGACTAATACTCACCGAGGCCAAGATGCCGAGAGCGGCTCGCCCTTACGACCACGCGCACCCAGACACCTGGAGTTGATACAGGGAGCTGGGGGCACGCGGAGGCAAGGGCTTCCGGTATGCGAGAGATCCGTAGGTGGAAACTGAGGCACTGGAAGTCCATTTAGCAGGCGGAGGTCAGAACCGGGAAATCAGGCAGAGGCAAGTCCATTTAGTAGGCAAAAGGTCAGAACCGGGTGATCAGGCAGAGGCAAGTCCGTTTAGCAGGCAAAAGGTCAGAACCGGGTAATCAAGCAGAGGCAAGTCCGTTTAGCAGGCAAAAGGTCAGAACCGGGTGATCAGGCAGAGGCAAGTCCGTTTAGCAGGCAGAAGGTCAGAGGGGTATCAGGCAGACAGCGGTATCAGTGTTTCACAAGCCAGGGGTTCAGTACACAGAGCAGCAGATAGGTTTCAGGATCAGCAGGGACACAGGGAACAGGAGGAGCTGACGACGAACCAGCAACCCGACTGGGCGCTGGAGTCGTCAGAAATAGTCTCCCCCCAGTGAGCGCGTCAGCGTGACGCGCTACCGGGTACCCGCACGGGCGACGGCGCGCACACGGGGACCGCCGTGCACCCACACGCGCCGCACCATAGGGCCACAGACGGGTGTGCGGCGAAGCGCCAGTCCACTGCACATGCACACCGGAGCCCGGTGAGCGGAGACACTTGAAGTCTCCTGACAGTAACACACATTATTTATGCATTCAGCTCTCAATGAAGTGGACAGGGTTACCTGTCCAAAACATCCCCCCCTCCAAAATTTTGAAAATGGCCCATGAGAGGGGGGGAGGAATCTGATAGGTGGACCTTATACTTTTGTCTTTAAATACTCCCTAAAATAAATGTTATACTGATGTTGGCCAAGAATGTTTGTGTCTAATCTGCTTTCCATGTTTATGCGCAAAATTATTCATTTTTTATTCTTGTTTGACTCCACAGTTTCCTTCCAACCCACAGGAATGGCAGACTGTGGCCTCCCACTTTGCCCAATTTCCTAACTGTGGAGGGGCAATTGATGGGAAACACGTCCACATCGTCCCACCACCCTACTCGGGGTCATACTATTATAATTATAAAGGGTTCAATAGTATTGTGATGTTGGCGGTGGTGTCGGCTAATTATGAGTTCCTGTATGTGGACGTGGGGAAGAATGGCCAGATGTCAGATGGTGGAGTCATCGCCCACACGGAGTTCTACAGGCATCTCCAGAATGGCAGCTTGGGCTTGCCACCTCCAGAAGACAATGCGGAAGGACTCCCATTCGTCTTCGTTGCAGATGAAGCTTTTGCACTGGGGGACCATCTTAAGCGGCCATTCCCTATGAGGACCCTCACCCCAGACCAGAGGGTTTTTAATTACCGGCTGGCCAGAGCCAGAAGAGTGGTGGAGAACACGTTTGGAATCATGGCCAGCCGGTTCCGCCTATTTCTTACACCGATATACATGGCGGAATATAAACTCAATCACATCATCCTGGCTTGCTGTGTTCTCCACAACTTTTTAAGGAGAAATTCTGTGAACTATGCTGGCTCAGTTGGGCCTGAAGCCAGAATTATTAATCTCAATGAACCAACCCTGATGGCGCTTGAAGCTGGCCGTCCTGGCTTGCCCCCCCAGAGTGCCCGCGAGGTCTGTATAAGATACATGGAATACTTTGCGGGTAGGGGGGCCATCAATATGCCAGACAATGTCTGAGACATTTTATAAAAAAAAAAAATATTTTAAACTGAACAAATATTTGCTTAGATTTACTGCTCGTCTTTCTTTTAGCTGACCCTGACAGAAATTTGGGGAGTCCTGAAAATGGCTCGATTGTGTAAAATTTAAAAGCACTGTTGGGTGTTATTTACTAGAGGCAAAGACACTTTGCACTACAAGTGCACTTGAGACTGCACAGAAACTGCACTTGTAGTGCAAAGTGGATTTGCCTTTAGTAAATAACCCCTATTGCCACTGAAAACACCAACTTTACAACCCAAAAATGCTTTTGAGCATTGAAAGCAGAAGCCACACATTGTTGATTCTCAATCTTTTTAATCAAAGCACAATCACGTGTGCATTTATAAAAGGTTTTTAAAACAAACCAACATGTTTGTTGTTTGTTGTATAACAATTTTTTAGGTCACATTAAAAGTAGAAATGTCCTTTTAAAGGTAAAACAGGCATATTTAAAACCAACAAGAAATACACAACTCTGGAACTTACAAAGCTCAACTTTTGTAGAAATTGAAGGCAATATCAGACATGAGTATTTATAAACTGTCTTTGATATTGCGTTCAGATGGGGTGAAGTCACCCCTGGAAAAGCCAAATTATGAAGATGCACACAAATTGCCTAATGTCAATAGGTGCTAGCTGCCATCATGGGGGATCAATGGACATGTTTTGGGGGTGCAACCCCTTCCTCTCAGCTACTTTATTATTGAGGAAGGGGTTGCCCCCCCAAAAGGCATACATTGATCTCCCGTGATGGCAGATAGCACATGTTGACACAGTGTGTGCATCTTCAAAATTTGGCTTTTCTATAATATGTCACAAAATTTTCACAAAATTGTCAGAAAAAAAAAAAACTAAGCACAAATAAAAGTTAGTGATTTCGAGGGGTTTTAAACTCTCCCTAAAACATCTATGATGTTCTTCATTTTGTTTTGAACATCATTGATGTTTTGCTTGATGTTTTCCAAGTCCCTATTACACCCCATGATCTTCCCGATCAGGATCTAGGCACTTTCACTGGTGAAATGACCTTCATCCACAACATCACGATCACCTAAAAAAATTGGAAAAAAAAATAAACCATGTATTATAAATATGCAGGCATCCATCTCTTACCTAAGCCTGTGGTCGCAGACACTCACCTGTTGTGGTGACTATTTCCACCACGTCTCCCTCCTCCTCCTCTGCTTGGCTTTGTGGGATTTCCACTTCTTCCTGAGGTGGGGGGGCCTGTTGTCTCCTCTGCTGAGTGGTGTCCTCCAAGTCTTTTCTCCCCTATGTAAAAAAAAAAAAGGTATACTTAGCACACAGATATTTGGAAATAGGAAACATTACTTGGAAGTGGGGTACAATTGTCAGTTTTGGCAGAGTTCCAAGATGAAGAAATATTGTTTTCCTTTGTCAAGCTTGAATACTTACCTGTTTTGTACAAGCTTCACAGATGGAGACACCCCTATAGTATACACTGGAGCACCTGTGTGGGCCCCCTAATAAAAAGGGTGTTCTTGTGTCCCACACTAGTGCTCGAGCGTCCAGATGTGGAAACAGCTGCTGAGTGTCCTCTCCTTACACAGAATCTAGTTTGCAGTTCATTCTAGTTACAAACCCATCTAGACACCAAAATTAGTTTAAGAGAAGTAGGCCAGAAAAAATGTATTGAAATGCATCTGGACAAAACATGGTGTTTTATTGGCCGAACGAACAATGTTTCCTACGAACGAATAATGTGTCCATGAACATAAAAGTTGCCATTTTAAACTGTACAACAGTAAAGAAAAGCACATGGAGCAGCACGAACGTTAGAAAAATAACGAATAGGAACACAGCACAACTACTTACTTTTTTGAAGCACTCTCCTGATCCTTCTATACTGATCGTGCTCCCTTAATTTGAGGTCTGACCACCGCTTCCTCAGTTGATCCTTGGATCGCTGTACCCCAAAATTTCGGTGCAGACTCTTCACAACTTTCACCATGAACTTGGCCTTTCTGACATTGGGGTTGGGGTAAGGTCCATACTTCCCATCATAGTCCGCCCTCCAGTATGTCGACCATCTCCACCTTCTCCACAAAGGCCATATTTGATGCCTTAAATCATCTCCTCCGGGATCATGACGTTTCTGGCTCCGGCCTTTCCTCCTCCTCCTCGTTGCTGTAATTAGCATGCACCTGCTCTGTCTCTGCCATGTGCTCTCCCCCACTGCACCAAAAGAGAAGGGGTGGGGAGTAGACTAGAAAGAACATCAGAGGTGGGCGGAGTTTCACGCATGCGCGGTGTATACAAAGCATAACACGCGTGCGTAGCACGTACAATCTGTGAGTGGAGGAAGGAGTATCGGAAGCACCAATCGTGATAACGAAGGTAACATTTAAACTTGGGCCTATACTGCTTATTGATTGAGGCCTATATAGGAACAAGATTAGGAGAGTTTAGCCTGACATTATGGTTTGTCTTGTGTTGTGTCTTGCAAAGAAAATGGATGGTTTCAATGACCACAACTTCCTCTCCCTGTTCATAGACAAGTACAGAGAGCTGCCCTGTCTGTGGCAGGTGAAACATCCACATTACAATCATAAACAAAAGAGGCAGGCAGCGCTGGAGAAACTGCTGGAGTTGGTGAAGCCGGTGGTCCCCACGGCAACCATCCCATATTTAAAAGCCAAAATTGGTGGCCCGAGGAGCACATATCTTAGGGAGCACAAGAAGGTCCAGGATTCCCAGAGATCCGGAGCTGCAGCAGATGACGTTTATGTCCCCAGGCTGTGGTACTATGAGAGACTGCGATTTTGTCAGACCAGACTGAAGTCAGGGAATCCCTCTCAACCCTTCCTTCCACTCTTCCTTCCACCCTACCTTCCACCCCAGCTGAGGCTTCCGATGTCCAACCTGGGACTTCCAGCCAGGAAGAAGTGGAGGAGCCCAGCTGGAGCCAGGTATAGCATTCTTCTACAGATTTCTTTTCAATAAATAAATGATGTTTACTAAATGTTATTATTGATTGCTAATTGCTGATTTAATAAAGTGTTTTACATATTAATAGACAGTAGTGGGCAAAAATAATTGGAACAAGAATGAAAAATGCTGGGCTCAGAATGATAGTCTGTTATATTTGTTAACATTCAATTTGCAACAGTCATGAGATGAAAATTGTGTGTGATTGATGAAGAAAAAACTAAAACTATGTCCCTTTTTCATACACAGGAAGACCTCACACAGGAGGAGGCTGTGGAATGTGGCAGCCAGGAGGAGGCGGGGGTAAGTGGCAGCCAGGAGAAGGCCGGGCCCACTAGGAGCCTCACAGAATTGCAGGTTCCTCCCCTCCGCCTTCCAAACAAAAGACCCAGGAAGGGGAGTAACATGGAGGATTCAGCACTCAGGCTGATTCAGGAGGCTTCTGCGTCCCTCAGAACCACCCCCACTCGTGAAGAGGCCTTTGCCTCCATGGCTGCCACCAAACTGCAGGACATGCAGGAGGGCCAACGCTTCATGTGTGAGGAAATCATTTATCAAACATTAAATAAGGGGTTGAGGGGCGAAATCACACCCAATACCTACCGGAGTGAGTTGCATCATCCTCCTCCTCCTCCTCCTGCCACAACTCCACCACCACAGACACAGCGTGGAAGGAAGCATGAAAGGAAGACCAGAGAGTGATGACCTGGGTTCAGTCTGGTCTGACAAAAGATGCAGGCTCTTGTATGACCACAGCCTGGGGACATGCATGTCATCTGCTGCTGTTCATGATCTCTTGGACTACTGGACCAGATTGTACTCCCTTATATATGGACTCCTCAGGCCACCAGTTTTGCAGTAAAATAGTTGATGTGTGCCCTGGGAGCCAAAGGCTTCGCCAATATCTACTGTTTCTCCAGCGTTGCCTCCCTCTTTCTTTGGTTATGACCCCTTAATACATTTTTGGTTTGTTAATTTATACTCACCTATGTGTGTTTTCCTTCAAAAAGGACAGTTTGTTTGTGAGAAGGCAGGTACAATGTGAAATTAACAAGAGACACCAACACCAAACAATCTCCTTGAGATTAAATAATACAAGATAATAATGGTGTTGTGGTAACTTGACACACAAAACACACACAAAACTATTCTGGAGTAAAAAAAAAATGAAGAATAAAACACAAGATTTAGGCTTTAAAAAAATCCAAAAAAAAAAATGTAACATAAAAACATCCAAAAAATAATATTTTTTCGGTAGATGTGACAAATAAAAATATTATATTGATGAAATCACGATAAATAATCAAGAAACAAGTTTGTGAGAACTCTGTGTGAATATGAGCAGCAAAACAACTTCATTCTTCTAGCATTATAAAGAAGAAGAGAGTGCGATGCATTAAAAATTTTAAAAGATTGCAGCGTGACGAAAGTGCAATATCCATTCCGAACGCTAATTTTACCAGACCGAGCAGTTCCGTCTCGGAATTTATTCTGAGCATGTGTGGCACCTTGTGCGTCGGAATTGTCCACACACGGTCGGATTTGAAGCGATCGGATTTTGTTGTCGGAAAATTTTAAAGCCTGCTCTTAAACTTTGTTTGTCGGAAGATCCGATGGAAAACGTCCGATGGAGCCCACACACGGACGGAATTTCCGATGACAAGCTCCCATCACACATTTTCCGTCGGAAAATCCGACCGTGTGTACAGGGCATAAGACTTACCATACCTGCAAAGCAAATACAATAAAACATAGTAAAAATAAAACATTTTTTAACACGATCTGTTCCTAAAAAGCATGGGGGCATCTCCCCCTAATGTTAGGAGCAAATCACTCATCCACCCCTGCCCCCATGCTTCGGCATATATGCTCTTTTTTTAACTGTGGTGGTGAAATCACCTCCGACAGCTCTGGAGTCACGGCTTAATGCCCCGTACACACGGTCGGATTTTCCGATGGATAATGTCCGATCGGAGCGTGTTGTCGGGCATTCCGACCGTTTGTGGGCTTCATCGGACATTTTCCATCGGATTTTCTGACACAGAAAGTTTGAGAGCAGGCTATAAAATTTTCCGCGAATAAACAAAAAATTACCGCACTCTGACAAGCATAAATCCTAGATAAGCAGCAGTTATAAATGTGAGGCATACACACATAGCATAACAAGAAATATATATTCTAAATAACCGCGCTCAAATTTGAATAATTAATATAGTTTAAACTGAGTGAAATAATAAAGATCACAAAAAATTACACTTCACTGATAATGTTAGGAAGAAAGTCCCGAACCCATATCTTTGATAGATAACTGGCATAAAATGTGTGACTGAGTCCAAAAAACACAAAACAAAAATCCTTAGAGGGTTAAACAATTAGCACACGGTGATGAAGTTGACAATTAAAATCACCCAGTGAATATCCTCCACCTATAAAATTGAACGCTTACCAGAGGCAAGGTTTGTTAAGCTTGTAAGATTAAACACTCCTGGGGGGGACCTCACAACGATCTCCACAAAAGAGAAGCAGACAGGAACCCTCCATGTATCCACGTATTCAATGGGGAAGACAGAGGCAAGCTTGGTACCAGCTAATAAGATTAGCCCCTCCTGGGGACCTCACACCGATCTCCACAAGAGATAGACAGACAGGACCCTCCGTATATCCAAATGTTCAATGGGGAAAATTCCAGGGAATAAAAGAGGGATAACCCATAGCGTGATTCCGTATAAATATTTATTAGCAATAAAATATCCACTTACATTTAGGATGGCAGGTAAAAACAGAAGCGAAAGTACAATAAAGGCAGCCGGCCTGCGAGCGCCCGTTCAAGCCAAGGTGAATGCGATGACGTCAGTGCGTCGGCCTTCCGACGTACGTTTCGTCGGCTGCCTTTATTGTACTTTCGCTTCTGTTTTTACCTGCAATCCTAAATGTAAGTGGATATTTTATTTTTAATAAATATTTATACGGAATCACGCTATGGGTTATCCCTCTTTTATTCCCTGGAATTTTCCCCATTGAACATTTGGATATACGGAGGGTCCTGTCTGTCTATCTCTTGTGGAGAATATTTAGAATATATATTTCTTGTTATACTATAACATTTTCCGACAACAAAATCCGATCGCGTCAATTCCGACCGTGTGTGGCCAGTTCCGACGCACAAAGTGCCACACATGCTCAGAAGAAAATCCGAGACGGAATCGCTCGGTCTGGTAAACTTAGCGTTCGCAATGGATACAACACTTTCGTCACGGTGCAATGTTAAAAATGGTTTAATACAGTGCACTATCTTCTTCTTTATAATGTGAGAAGAATGAAGTAGTTTTGCTGCTCATATTCACACAGACTTCTCACAAACTTCTTTCTTTATTATTTATCGGGATTCCCTCAATATATTTTGATTTGTCACATCTGACAAAATTATTTTTGGGTTGTTTTATTTTTTTTTTATTTTAAGGCATAATTTTTTCTAATTTTTTTTAGGTTTGTATTTTTTTTTAAGGCTGATCTTTGTTTTATTTTATTTTTAGTTTTACTCCAGAATATTTTTGTGTATGTTTTGTGTGTCAAGTTACCACAACACCATTGATATCTTGTATTATTTAATCTCAAGGAGATTGTTTGATGTTGGTGTCTCTTGTTAATTTCACATTGTACTTTAGAAATGTACCTGAATCCTCACAAACAAACTGTCCTTTTTGAAGGAAAACACACATAGGCGAGTATAATTGAAACAAAAATTCCTTTATTAAGGGCTCAGAACCAAACAAAGAGGGAGGCAATGCTGGAGAAACAGCAGAAATTGGCGAAGCCTTGGACCCCCAGGGCAGACATCAATTCTTTAACATCAAAATTGGTGGCCTGAGGAGTCCATATGTAAGGGAGTGCAATCTGGTCCAGAAGTCCCCGAGATCCAGAAAGCAGCAGATGACATATGTGTCCCCAGGCTGTGGTACTACAAGAGCCTGCATCTTTTGCCAGACCAGACTGGACCCAGGGTCATCACTTTCTGGTCTTCTTTCCACGTTTCCTTCCTGGCTGTGGCTCTGCTGTTGGAGATGTGGCAGGAGGAGGAGTAGGACCTGGAGGAGGAGGAGGAGGAGGAGTAGTATGACCTGGAGGAGGAGGAGGAGGACCATGTGTGAGGTCACAAATGTGGGTAGCAGATGTTATTTGGCCAATCAACCCCTTATTGAGAGCTTCCAACATTAAGGACTCACACATGAGTTGTTGGCCCTCCTCCATCCGCTGCATTTTGCAGGCAATTATGCCAGCAAAGTCCTCCTCCACAGTGTGGGGGGCTGTCAGGGCCTCTGTAGCCTTCCAAAAGAGGCCTATGGCAGCCTCCTCCAGGGTACTCCTCTTCCTGCCACTTTCTCTTTGCAGGTGGCTGGGAGGGACCTGGATATCAGGCAGCCTGCTGGGGCCGGCCACCTCCTGGCTGAGACTTCCCTGTGTATGAAAAAGGGACATGGTTTTAGTTTTTGCATCATCAATCCCAATCATAAATTAGTACTCCAAACTAACATCTAGTTAACATCATTGATTGGACAAGCAGAAATATTTAGAGGAATGCTATACCTGGCTCAAGCTGGGCTCCTCCACATGTTGCTGCCTGGAAGGCCCAGGTTGGGCGTCAGAAGCCTCAGCTGGGGGGGGGGGGGGACTGGAGAGTGATGACCTGGGTTCAGTCTGGCCTGCCAGAAAATGCAGCCTGTCATAGTACCACATCCTGGGGACATAGATGTCATCTGCAGCTCCGGATCTCTGGGAATCTTGGACCTTCTTGTGCTCCCTTAGATAAGTGCTCCTCAGGCCACCAATTAGGATCTTCAAATAGGTCATGTCTGCCGTGGGGATCACCTTCTTCACAAATTCCAGCAATTGATCCAGTGCTGCCTTCCTCTTTGTTTGGTTCTTATATTCAGGGTGGTTTATCTCCCAAAGACAAGGCAGCTCCCTGAACATATCTATGAAAATTGCCATAAAGTCGGTATCTCCATTTTCACTGCAAGACACAACACAAGACAAACCCTAATGTCAGGCAAAACTCTCCTAATCTAGTTACAATATAGGCCTCAATTAGGGATGAGCCGAACACCCCCCTGTTCGGTTCGCACCAGAACATGCGAACAGGAAAAAAGTTCGTTCGAACATGCGAACACCGTTAAAGTCTATGGGACACGAACATGAATAATCAAAAGTGCTAATTTTCAAGGCTTATATGCAAGTTATTGTCATAAAAAGTGTTTGGGGACCTGGGTCCTGCCCCAGGGGACATGGATCAATGCAAAAAAAAGTTTTAAAAACGGCCGTTTTTTCAGGAGCAGTGATTTTAATAATGCTTAAAGTCAAACAATAAAAGTGTAATATCCCTTTAAATTTCGTACCTGGGGGGTGTCTATAGTGTGCCTGTAAAGGGGCGCATGTTTCCTGTGTTTAGAACAGTCTGACAGCAAAATGACATTTTGAAGGAAAAAACTCATTTAAAACTACCCGCGGCTATTGCATTGCCGACAATACACATAGAAGTTCATTGATAAAAACGGCATGGGAATTCCCCAAAGGGGAACCCCGAACCAAAATTAAAAAAAAAAAATGACGTGGGGGTCCCCCTAAATTCCATACCAGGCCCTTCAGGTCTGGTATGGATATTAAGGGGAACCCCGGCCAAAATTAAAAAAAAAAAATGACGTGGGGTTCCCCCTAAATTCCATACCAGACCCTTCAGGTCTGGTATGGATTTTAAGGGGAACCCCGCGCCAAAAAAAAAAAAAAAAAACGGCGTGGGGTCCCCCCAAAAATCCATACCAGACCCTTATCCGAGCACGCAACCTGGCAGGCCGCAGGAAAAGAGGGGGGGACGAGAGTGCGGCCCCCCCTCCCTCCTGAACCGTACCAGGCCACATGCCCTCAACATTGGGAGGGTGCTTTGGGGTAGCCCCCCAAAACACCTTGTCCCCATGTTGATGAGGACAAGGGCCTCATCCCCACAACCCTGGCCGGTGGTTGTGGGGGTCTGCGGGCGGGGGGCTTATCGGAATCTGGAAGCCCCCTTTAACAAGGTGACCCCCAGATCCCGGCCCCCCCCCTGTGTGAAATGGTAAGGGGGTACATAAGTACCCCTACCATTTCACGAAAAAAGTGTCAAAAATGTTAAAAATGACAAGAGACAGTTTTTGACAATTCCTTTATTTAAATGCTTCTTCTTTCTTCTATCTTCCTTCATCTTCTGGTTCTTCTGGCTCTTCTGGTTCTTCTGGTTCTTCCTCCGGCGTTCTCGTCCAGCATCTCCTCCGCGGCGTCTTCTGTCTTCTTCTCCTCGGGCCGCTCCGCACCCATGGCATGGGGGGGAGGCTCCCGCTCTTCTCTTCTTCTCTTCTTCTTTTCTTCTTTTCTTCTTTTCTTCTCTTCTTCTCTTCTTCTTCATTTTCTTCTCCGGGCCGCTCCGCAATCCATGCTGGCATGGAGGGAGGCTCCCGCTGTGTGACGGCGCTCCTCGTCTGACAGTTCTTATATAACGGGGGGGCGGGGCCACCCGGTGACCCCGCCCCCCTCTGACGCACGGTGACTTGACGGGACTTCCCTGTGACGTCACGGGGAATGCCACAGGGAAGTCCCGTCAAGTCACCGTGCGTCAGAGGGGGGCGGGGTCACCGGGTGGCCCCGCCCCCCCGTTATTTAAGAACTGTCAGACGAGGAGCGCCGTCACACAGCGGGAGCCTCCCTCCATGCCAGCATGGATTGCGGAGCGGCCCGGAGAAGAAAATGAAGAAGAAGAGAAGAAGAGAAGAAAAGAAGAAAAGAAGAAAAGAAGAAGAGAAGAGCGGGAGCCTCCCCCCCATGCCATGGGTGCGGAGCGGCCCGAGGAGAAGAAGACAGAAGACGCCGCGGAGGAGATGCTGGACGAGAACGCCGGAGGAAGAACCAGAAGAACCAGAAGAGCCAGAAGAACCAGAAGATGAAGGAAGATAGAAGAAAGAAGAAGCATTTAAATAAAGGAATTGTCAAAAACTGTCTCTTGTCATTTTTAACATTTTTGACACTTTTTTCGTGAAATGGTAGGGGTACTTATGTACCCCCTTACCATTTCACACAGGGGGGGGCCGGGATCTGGGGGTCACCTTGTTAAAGGGGGCTTCCAGATTCCGATAAGCCCCCCGCCCGCAGACCCCCACAACCACCGGCCAGGGTTGTGGGGATGAGGCCCTTGTCCTCATCAACATGGGGACAAGGTGTTTTGGGGGGCTACCCCAAAGCACCCTCCCAATGCTGAGGGCATGTGGCCTGGTACGGTTCAGGAGGGAGGGGGGGGCCGCACTCTTGTCCCCCCCTCTTTTCCTGCGGCCTGCCAGGTTGCGTGCTCGGATAAGGGTCTGGTATGGATTTTTGGGGGGACCCCACGCCGTTTTTTTTTTTTTTTTTGGCGCGGGGTTCCCCTTAAAATCCATACCAGACCTGAAGGGTCTGGTATGGAATTTAGGGGGAACCCCACGTCATTTTTTTTTTTTAATTTTGGCCGGGGTTCCCCTTAATATCCATACCAGACCTGAAGGGCCTGGTATGGAATTTAGGGGGACCCCCACGTCATTTTTTTTTTTTAATTTTGGTTCGGGGTTCCCCTTTGGGGAATTCCCATGCCGTTTTTATCAATGAACTTCTATGTGTATTGTCGGCAATGCAATAGCCGCGGGTAGTTTTAAATGAGTTTTTTCCTTCAAAATGTCATTTTGCTGTCAGACTGTTCTAAACACAGGAAACATGCGCCCCTTTACAGGCACACTATAGACACCCCCCAGGTACGAAATTTAAAGGGATATTACACTTTTATTGATTGACTTTAAGTATTATTAAAATCACTGCTCCTGAAAAAACGGCCGTTTTTAAAACTTTTTTTTGCATTGATCCATGTCCCCTGGGGCAGGACCCAGGTCCCCAAACACTTTTTATGACAATAACTTGCATATTAGCCTTTAAAATTAGCACTTTTGATTTCTCCCATAGACTTTTAAAGGGTGTTCCGCGGCATTCGAATTTGCCGCGAACACCCCAAATTGTTCGCTGTTCGGTGAACTTGCGAACAGCCAATGTTCGAGTCGAACGTGAGTTCGACTCGAACTCGAAGCTCATCCCTAGCCTCAATCTAAAGCAGTATAGGCCCAAGTTTGGCTCTTACCTTCGTTATCACGATCGGCGCCTCCGATACTCCTTCCTCCGCTCACAGATCGTACGTACTACGCACGCATGTTATGCTTTATACACGCTGCGCATGTGTGTAACTCTGCCTGCCCCTGACGTTCTTTCTAGTCTATTCCCCGCCCCTTTTCGTTCGGCGCAGTGGGTGAAGAGTACATGGCGGAGTCAGAGCAGGTGCGTGCTGATTATAGCAATGAGGAGGAGGAAAGCCCGGATCCGGAAACGTCCCGATCCAGAAGGAGACGATTTAAGGCCTCAAATATGTCCTTTGGTGAGATGTTGGAGATGGTCGACATCCTGAAGAAGGCTGACTATGATGGAAAGTATGGACCTTACCCCAACCCCAATATCAGAAAGGCCAAGATCATGGTGAAAGTGGTCAAGGGTCTGCACCGAAATTTCGGGGTACGACGATCGAAAGATCAGCTCAGGAAGCGGTGGTCAGACCTGAAATTAAGAGAGCCCGAGCAGTACAGAAAGATCCGGAGAGTGCTGCAAAAAAGTAAGTAGTTGTGCTGTGTTCCTATTCTTTTTGTCTTTATTACGTTCGTGCTGCTCCATGCGCTTTGCTTAAGTATTGTACAGTTTAAAATGGCAACTTTCGTGTTCATGGGCACATTATTCGTTCGTATCAAACATTTTTCTTTCGGCCTATAAAACACCATTGTTTAGGCCATATGCATTTGCCCACATTTTTTAGGGCCTACTTGTATGAAAAATATTTGGTTGTGTAGATGGGTTTGTTACTAGAATGAAATGCAAACTAGATTCTGTGTAAGGAGAGGACACTCAGCAGCTGTTTTCACATCTGGACGCTGAAGCACTAGTGTGGGACACAAGAACACCCTTTTTATTAGGGGGCCCACACAGGTGCTCCAGTGGATACTATAGGGGGGTCTCCATCTGTGAAGCTTGTACAAAGCAGGTAAAGTATAGAAGCTTGACAAAGGACACTAAAAATTCTACATCTTGGAACTCTGCAAAAATAGACAATTGTACACCACTTCCAAGTAATGTTTCATCTTTATAGTTCTGCCATCAAATATCTGTGTGCTAAGTATACCATTTTTGTTTTACATAGGGGAGAAAAGACTCGGAGGACACCCCTCACCCGAGGAGACCACAGACCCCCCACCTCGGGAAGAAGGGGAAATACACCCAACCCAAGAAGAGCAGGAGGAGGAAGAAAACGTGGTGGAAATAGGCACCACAACAGGTGAGTGTCTGCGACCACAGGCTCAGGTAAGAGATGGATGCCGGCATATTTATAATACATGTTTTTTTTTTGGTTTCTCTCTTTTTAGGTGATTGTGATGTTGTGTATCCAGGGCATTTCACCTCGGAAAGTGCACAGATCCTTATTGGGGAGATCATGGGGTGTAATTTAGCATTGGAAAAAAACCTCAAGAAAAACATCAATGATGTTATTCAAAAAAATAATAACATCATTGATGTTTTTGGGAGAGTTTAAAACCCCTCCAAATCCCTTTGTTTTTTTGTGTGCTACAATGTTAAAAATGTTTTAGCGATTTTTAGAAAAGCTAAATTTTGAGGATGCACACAGTATGTCAACATGTGCTATCTGCCATCACGGGAGATCAATGGACGTGTTTTGGGGGTGCAACCCCTTCCTCAATAATAAAGTAGCTGAGAGGAAAGGGTTGCTCCCCCAAAACACGTCCCTTGATCCCCCGTGATGGCAACTAGCACATGTTGACATTCGTAAATTGGTGTGCATCTTCAAAATTTGGCTTTTCCTGGGGTGACTTCACCCCATCTGAACGCAATATCAAATACAGTCCCTAAATACTCCTGTCTGATATTGCCTTCAAGTTTTACCTAATGTGAACTTTGTAAGTTCAAGATTTGTGTCTTTCTTGTTGTTTTGAAAGATGCCTGTTTTATCTTAAATGGACATTTCTATTTTTGATAATGCCACCACAAAAATTGTTATACAACAAACATGTTGGTTTGTTGTAAAAACCTTTTCTAAATGCACATGTGATTGTGCAGGTATTAAATAGATTGTTAATCAAGAATGTTTGGATTATTGTCTCAACGCTACAACACTTTTGTGGTGATGTAATTGCTGCTTTCTGTGACAATGGGTGTTATTTCCTAAGGGCAAATCCACTTTGCACTTCAAGTGCAGTTTCAGTGCATTTTCAAGTGCACTTGTAGTGCAAAGTGTATTTGTCTTTAGTAAATAACACCCAACAGTGCTTTGTATAAGGTTACACAATCACGCCATTTTCAGGACTCACCACATTTCGGTCAGGGTCAGCTAAACAAACACAAGAAGTAAATGTCACCAAAGATTTGCTTAATTTTTTTTATTATTTGATCAAGGTTTCACAAATTGTCAGGCATATTGATGGCCCCCCTACTCACAAAGAACTCAAGGTATCTTAGCTGGACATCACGGGCACTCAGGGAGGGCAAGCCAGGACGGCCACTTTCAAGCGCCATCAGGGTTATTTCATTTATAATTCCAGCCTCAGGCCCAACTGAGCCAGCATAGTTGGCAGAATGTTGCCGTAAAAAGTTATGTAGAACACAGCACACCAGGATTATATGGTTCAGTTTATACTCCGCCATATGGATGGGTGTAATAAATAGGCGGAACCGGCTGGCCATGATTCCAAATGTCTTCTCCACCACTCTTCTGGCTCTGGCCAGCCGGTAATTAAAAACCCTCTGGTCCGGGGTGAGGGTCCTCATCGGGATTGGCCACATAAGGTGGTCCCCCAGCGCAAAGGCTTCATCCGCAACAAAGATGAATGGGAGTCCTTCCACATTGTCTTCTGGAGGTGGCAAGTCCAAGCTGCCATTCTGGAGATGCCTGTAAAACGCCGTCTGGGCAATGACTCCATCATCGGACATCCGGCCATTCTTCCCCACGTCCACATACAGGAACTCATAATTAGCCAACACCACCGCCAACATCACAATACTATTGAACCCTTTATAATTATAATAGTATGACCCCGAATTGGGTGGTGGGACTATGTGGACGTGTTTCCCATCAATTGCCCCTCCGCAGTTAGGAAAGTCCCACCGCTGGGCAAGGTGGGAGGCCACAGTCTGCCATTCCTGTGGCATGGAAGGAAACTGTGGAGGAACAAAAAAATTAGTCTTTTTGCACATTAAAACATGGAAAGCAGATTAGACACAAACATTCTTGGCCAACATCAAGATAACATTTAGTAATGGGAATTTTTAAACACCAAAGTATAAGGTACACCTATCAGATTCCCCCTCCCCAACCCCCTCTCATGGGCCATTTCTAACATTATAGGGGGGAGCTCTTGGACAGGTAACCCTCTCCACTTTATTGAGAGATGAATGCCTAAATAATGGGTATTACTTTGAACAGCCCCTCCTTAGTTACACTATTGGCAGCCCACTGGACAGGTAAGAAGTGTCATAATACAAAGATATAAATACACACTGTACACATTTGAGCACATTTGGACATTCTGCTATTACCTATCAAGATAATAATAGGATACAAAAACTTTAAACAGTACCATTTGAAAGTATACAGGCAGGCCCATGCACTACATGCTTTGGGGAATTCATCCATAAATCTGACCACAAAAGAGATGGGTATAATGTGTATGGGTTTGCCAAAGTCAGCAGATAGATGATTGAGGATAGATAGAGAATTGGTATCAGCTGACTTAGCAGTTGGGGTGAGGGAGGGCTAAAATTGATTTGGGGACCCCCCAAAAAAAGCCTATGGCACTCTGCCTGAATTCAAAGCACCAATCACATTTTCAAACATTTTAGGGGGTGTTTGGGGTAAAGCACTTCTATAGAGCTGACAAAATACATTGTTAAGTGACTACATGAGGTGAATATAGGGCCTGTAGACCATGCTGGGGAGGTAAGTGAAGGCAAATATGTATGAAGGAGCAAAATAATAATTACATAAAAATCCAGCATGCATGAGGACAAAGGGGACATTCACAGCATATTACAATCATGGTAATTAGGGAATGAGGAAGGAAATACAATATATTATCAAACATTAAATACACTAAAATGTGATATAAAAGGATAAAAATCTTACCTTCATATACTCCTTCTGCAGGACCTGGATGATGGCAGAACAGGACTCCGGGATAATGATCCCCAGAGCCTGGGGGAGATGCCTGTCGAGAACTTGAGGTCCTGCAGGCTTCTCCCCGTCGCCAAGTACTGCAGGGTGGCGACCAGCCTCTGCTCCGGAGTGATGGCTTGCCTCATGCAGGTATCCTGCCTGCTAATATAGGGGGTCAGCAAAGCCAACAAATGGTGAAATACCGGGTCCGTCATCCGGAGAAAGTTCCTGAAATCATCAGGATTATTCTCACAGATCTCATGGAGCAAAGACATATGACAGAACTGGTCAAGCTGAAGCAACCAATTCTTGGTCCATGAACTCCTCCCCACCCTGTTCATGGACTGGACTTGTGTCAAGGTCAGGACCCCAACACCAAGCCCCCGCACAGCACGAACTCTACGAGGAGTACATATATGCAACATGGCTAGAAAACGGTCGGCTGCTCAGAACGAAGTAACAGAACGCACTGAAGAACAGCAAGGCCTGTGAAGAGCGACCGGAAAAACAGTAACGAACGAACAAGAACACAATGACTCAAATAAGTCACGCGTAGCTTGCTTGCACGCACTGAAGAGCAGATACAAACCCACAAGCACAAACTGAACAGCAGAAAACGATCTGAAAACCACGAGTCTGAAAAAGTGCGAATTGTCTCTCACCAAACTTTTACTAACACGAGATTAGCAAAAGGTTCTGAACTGGCCTTTTCTAGTCTCGTCGTACGTGGTTTACGTCACCGCGTTCTTGGCGATCGAAAATTCCGACAACTTTGTGTGACCGTGTGTACGCAAAACAAGTTTGAGCCAACATCCGTTGGAAAAAATCCTAGGATTTTGTTGTCGGAATGTCCAATCAATGTCCGACCGTGTGTACGGGGCATTACATATTGTGGGAGCAAACGCTGTTGCTGTCAAGATAAATAAACCCGTGCTGCAGCTGAATGCCTGAAAACAAAAAAATGGTTAACAATAAAACACAGTTAACAGTAAAATATAAAAGAATTACATACCTGAAAAGAAAACAGGATAAAACATAGTAACAATAAAACATTGCATTGTAGAATACAGTTAAAAAGAGCAGAACAATAGAGAGAGAATAGAGAGAGAGAGAGAACAATAAAACAACAACTATTTTTGTTTTTTTTTTTTGTTTTATATTTTTTTCGTTTTTTTTTTAACTTTTTTTACACTTTTTTTGTAACTATAACGGTTGTAACGGTTTGGTTCCAGGTTCGGGTCTCCCAAAATGTGATGGCATCTTTGGAGACCCTGTGAATTTGTGTCATCGTCTGTGCAGTGCTGTACCCTACGCTAAAATTCCACTAGTGTGTGGTAGAGTTCAAAACATTCACCAATGCAAAGACCAGGATGGTCAGGACAGGACAGACAATAATAGCGGGTATCACGCCTATATCCGTGCATTCTACAGACACAAAATTTTCTTTGGGGGGCTCGTTGGGTAGGGGTACCAGGGAAGACATAAGGAAAATGCCTCCCATGCAGCCGGCTTACTGCATTTGCGTTGGGAAGTTGGGCCACAGCACCGTCTGCAAACAGAAGGGCTGTGATGATCTCTTCCTGGAATTTAAGGAAGGATCCAGTTAGTCCTGAAGCTTTGTATAGCACATAAGCATTCAGCAGAGCCAATTGAAATAAATATACAGACACTTTTTTGTACCAGCGTCTGGCCTTATGGGCAATTAGGTACGGCGCCAACAACTGGTAGTTGAGGTCCACCCCTCCCATATTAAGGTTCTATTCGTGGAACCAGAGGGGTTTCGCCACAACACCAGTCGTCGTAGGAATTTGGACTGCCGTGTCTGAAGGAACGAAAACATTCTTATTATCCCTCCACTTCACAGCGAGCAAGTTATTACACTGCAAGCAGGCTCTCTCCCCCAGCCTAAGATGGGAGTCTACAAGCCGCTGGGGAAAGCCCCAATGATTAGATCGCACGGTGCTACATGCTCCAATTTGATGATCAAACAAGTGACAAAAAAGTGGCTCGCTTGTGTAATAATTGTCCACATACAAGTGGTACCCCTTTCCGAATAAGGGTGACACCAAGTCCCACACAATCTTACCAGCACTCCCTATGTAATCTGGGCAGTTCTCCGGATCTACGTATCTATCTCTTCCCTTGTAAAACAAAAAACTATATGTATAGCCTGTGGCCCTGTCACAGAGCTTATGCATCTTGACCCCGTATCTGGCACGCTTGCTAGGAAGATACTATTTGAATGACAAGTGGCCAGAAAACTTAATCAGGGACTCATCAACGCAGACAACTTGATGGGAAGTTAACAAGGCTGCAAAACATTGGTTGAAGTGGTTCATGAGGGGCCGAATTTTGTAGAGCCGGCAAATTTAGGGTCACCCCGAGGATGATAGAGTTCATTGTCGTTGAAGTGCATGAACCGCAAGATCTGCTTGTATCGTGCCCTGGTCATGGAAGTAGAGAACACGGGCACATGGTGAATTGGGTCAGTAGACCAATATGACCGCAAATCACTCCTTTTGACTATGCCCATGAGAAGGGATAGGCCCAGAAAGGTCTTAAATTCGGAAACCGTAATTGGTTTCCAATCTCTGGCAAGGATCAGCTGGGGATTAGCGGCGATTAATTGACCAGCATACAAATTGCTTTGGTCCACAATAGATCTATAGAGCTCTTCGGTGAAAAACAGCGATTAAAAATCAAATGAGGTAAAATCAACTGTTTCCACCTGAATTCCGGATTGGCCATTGAATGGGGAGGTACGGGTGCTGCAGAAGTGGTGGGTTCCCAATTAGGATTGGCGAATGCAGCAGGAAGGGCACTATGGGCTCAACGGGCCTGTCTTTGTCTTCTTGGTGGCTGCGAGACTCTACTTGTGCTAGCCACCTCGCCAGCTTGAACTGCACTTATGGGACTCACCACGTCACCACATGATACTGCAGTGCTGGATGTACAACCAGGGTGTACTGGGCCACTGGTGCTTGCCAGTTCACCAGAGGGATGAGCGGCGCTAGTACTGGTTCTCTGCTCCATTTGAGGGACCTGTGGTTCTTGCACCTGAATGACAGCAGAAGAACAGGGTCTGGTATGCCTGACCTTGGCAGGGACCACAACTCCGTCGTCAGAGCTATCTGTCAGGGTGCCGCTACTGTCTACAGGTTCATATTCTGAGCCTGAATCTGTCAGATGAGTGACTTCCTCTTCACTATCTGTCATGCTCAGAAACATGTAGACCTCTTCACTAGTGTACCTTTAATTTGACATTTTGGTCTCTAAATTTACTGATACACTAGTATGACTCACAGGTAAAAAAGCTCCTGACTGTCAGCAACTGATTCAAACGCTACCAAAAAAACTGTTAGCGTTCACAGGGATCAGGCCTGACTCTGCGAATGCTGCAATTGTGTGTGTTGTGTTTTGTAAGTGACAGTGATCAATTGATACTGCACTTGGGTGGGCTGGGCTGGGCAGAGGGGCTAAACGCAGGTGCTAGCAGGTATCTGGGCTGATCCCGCTAACAACTGCTGGGAACCCTAAACTGCTGGGGACACTAGTATAGATCTGATCAGATCAGATATTGATCCGTTCAGACACTATATTACTAAGGGAGGTGTATGGTACGTGCATGGGTGTTAGCGCTACTGGCACTAATCTGACGCTGCCTGGGGTGACGCAGACCCTAACTGACACTAAAACCTAACTTATATCACCTGCTGGGCGATCATGGGGTTAAACCTTTATTTGGTAAAATATGGCGGGTGTCCTGATGCTATAAAAAGCAAACTAACCAGCGCCACCCGTAACACTAATACGGTGATCACTGGAGACAGGGGGTGAAAGGCTTAACTGGGGGGCAATTAGGGGGTTAAAACCTTTATTGGGTAATATATGGGGGGTACCTGAGGCTATAAAAACCAGACTGTGAAACTAACTGGCTAACTTGCGTCATCAGTGAAACAAATACGGCGATTGATTAGTGACACTGGCAACAGGGGGTGAAAGGGTTGACCAGGGGGTTAAAACCTTTAATGGGTAGTATGTTTGGGGGTACCTGATGCTAAAAAAACTGGTGACTGAAACTAATCACCTAACCAGGGGGTTAAAACCTTTAATGGGTAGTATATATGGGGGTACCTGACGCTATAAAAAACGGTGACCGAAACTAATCACCTAACTGGCTAACTAGCGTCACCAGTGACACAAATACGGCAATCGATTAGTGACACTGGTGACAGGGGGTGAAAGGGTTAACTGTGGGGTGATCAAGGTGTTAAATGTCTATTAGGGGGGTTTAGGGGGGTACCCTTGACCTAACGGAGGCTAATACTAACTGTCCTAACAGTTATTTCAGTCACAAATTACACCAATGCAGTGATCATTGAAAAATCTGAAAACTGCAATTGGTGACACAGTGACAGGGAGTGAAGGGGTTAACTGGGGGGGCGAGCTGGGGGTGATCAGGGGGTGGAAAGTGTACCTATGTGTACTGGTGTTGGTGTACTGTAGGTGCAACTCACGTTTAGATGTCTCCTCTCTCTCACTGGAATCGAAAAAGACTCCACAAGGAGAGATGACATCACTTCCTCCTGTCTGTGTTTACATTTACACAGGCAGGGGAAGCTTTTCATTCATTGGGAGCGATCACCAGGTCTAGACCATAAATCATTGGTCTGGCCCTGGGGACTGATTGCTCCCCTAACGAACCCGACCGCCGCAGGCACGGGAGGGTGGGACGTACAGGTACGCCCATTTGCCCACCCATGCCATTCTGCCGACATAAATCAGCGTGCAGCGGTCGGGAACCGGTTAATGTTCGGGTTTATTCGTATGGATTCCGCTTATGGTTCTATTACTAGTGAAATATAAAGGGGGATAAAGGGCACCCTTGTCTAGTCCCATTAGTCAGACTGAATCTTTTTTAGATTGTGACTGATGTAGATACTCTGGCTGAAGGTTGTGTATAGAGTGACATGATAGCTGAGTGTATAAATCTCTTGAATGCAAATTTTGTTAATGACTTAGAAATATATTCCCAGTGCATTCTATCGAATACCTTCTTGGCGTCTATAGCTAATAAAAGGGAAGGTGTTCTTTCATTATCTATCAAGTTTAGCATTCTTCTTGTACCATCTGGTGCTTTTCTTGCTTTAATGAATCCTACTTGGTCGGGTTTAATGAGATAAGGGGTTATTTCTAGAAGTCTATTGGCCAAGATTTTTGCGTAAATTTTCAGATCTGTATTTAATAATGATATGGGTCGGTAATTAATGGGGGATGTGGGGTCTTTCTCTGGTTTTGGTATTGTAATTATTATTGCCTCTAACATTTCCTTGGGAAATTGACTGGTATTTGCTACTTGGTTAAATAGATTGTTTAGTTGAGGAACTAAAATATCCATCCGCACAGACATTATAGTATTCTGCGGATAGTCCATCACTTACTGGTGCTTTGTTTATGGGTGGATGCTTAATAACTTTAAGAATTTCTACTCATGATATTGGTTCATTGAGTTGTTCAAGGGCGGTAGGGTAAATTTTCGGTAGGTTTACTGATTTTAGGAAGTCAGATATGCTTTCAGGTGTAGGTTGTAGGGTATTTTTGTCTTCCTGAAGATTATATAATGATTTGTAGTAATCTGCGAATGAGTCTGCTATTTCTTGGGGTTATAGTGGGTATTTCCAGTAGTATGATGTGTTATTTTAGATATTTTATTATTGTTTTGTCATTGGCGTAAATGATTTGGTAGTAGTTTGCTAGCTTTATTACTCTGGCAATAGTGGTTTAGTTTTATTCTTTTTAGGTATCTGTCATGGTCTGCTAATACGGTGCATCTTAGTTCCGTTCTGAGGTTGGTTAGTTGCTGCATTAAATTTAAATCTTTGGGGTTTTTTTTATCTGTTTCTTCTAGGCTAGCTATGTAATTTATTAAATTGTTTATATAATTTTGTTTCTTTTTTTTTCCCTCGCTGCTACCTGTATGAAAATTCCTCTTATAAATGCTTTATGAGTACACAATAAATTTTCAATATTCAAGGATTCGTCTTTATGGATTTAAAAAAATTCTGTTAGATTTCTTTTTATTACAGAAAAATTTGTCTTTTGAGATAGGATGATAGGATTATAGGATAAGGTATTGTTAGGACAGTTAAGTCCTGTTTAAATTTCTAGTGTGATTGGTGCATGGTCGGACCAAGTTATATTGTGTATTTTGGCATCTATTACTTTTTGTTGAAGGTGTTTGTCTTTAATAAAATAGTCTATCCTGGAGAAGGATTTACGAACCTGTGAAAAAAATGTATAGTCTCTTTCGGTTGTGTGTAGGCATCTCCAAGGGTCATATAGGTCTTCCTCTTGAAGCATCTTGTTCAGTCCAAATCTGGTGGAGTTCTTTTTTGGAGGTGTCCATAATGGGATCTAGAGGTGCGTTAAAGTCTACACAGAGTATAATTTGGCCTTTTTGTAATTTCCCTGCAGTCAGTATTTTTTTCCGTATAAATCTTTGTGGGTGTTTATTAGGAGCATATATGTTTATGAGTGTATGATTGTACTGTGTTGTCAATGGTTGCTGCTAGAATGATATATCTTCCTTGATTATCCGTTTTAAGGTCAGTAGTTGAAAGGCGACTGTATCTTTAATTGTAATTACAACTCCCTTTTTCTTCTTTTTATTGTTGGAAACAAAAATTTTTAGAAACTTGTGGTGTGAGAATTTGGGTGCCTTATCCTTTGCAAAATGTGATTCTTTTATACACACTATATCGCTTTTGTGTTTCAGTGCGTCATTCCAGAGAGTTCTTCTTTTATATGGGCTATTGAGACCTTTGGTGTTGATTGACATCAGTTTAGGACCCATAATGTTGGTGGTATTTGATGCTTGTTAACTGTGACTTATTAGTAATTGATAAAGATGTTACCTCAATTCTGTTCTTCTTGTTGTTACCTTCCAGTCCAGTAGATGGTGGTGTTGCACTTTGAATCTTGTAAAGTAAAAACATAACAGTGAAACATACAATTTGGTCAAAGAAAGGTAAGAAATTTGGAGTTGGGGTACAACTCCGGTGTACATTGTAATTGTACCCGCTTTCCTTAGATAGGGGGAGTAACAAAACTTCCTAGACTTAAGGTTTCCTCTTAGTTTGAATCCCTAAAATTAGGATTTGGTAAAGCTGGTAAACTTGCAGTGATGCATAACAGTATAAATGATGGTTTTATTTCAATCAAAAGTTTCCTTGGCAGAAGAGGCTGAGGTTCTTCCTTGTTTAGTTTGCCATTGTTGAGGCAGTTTCCTGGGTAAGGGTTTATCTGAGATATCTTCTCCATCGTTAGGAAGTAGGAAGTTAGGAAGTAGTCCCCATAGTTGTAAAATCTTCAGGCCCTCCTCCTCCGTGTTATAAATAGAATGTGTCGTGCCTTCTCATTCAATCAGTAATTTAGTGGGGAAACCCCATCTATATAGAATTTTATGATTCTGGAGTATTTTAGTTATTGAATTAAAATTTTTGCGTGTGTAGCGCTGGTAGATTTTCCAATTTCTTTTTTTCCGTTGATACCGTCAACTATAGGATCCAGGATGTTCCCTACAAGTACCGCTGTGGGTGCTATGCTAGCCAGAACCCTGCTGACAGATACCAGCATTTGTTTGAAGCCGCAGGGGCGGTTTGTACTATACACTGTTGAAGATATTGAAGGGCTGGGCATGCTTTGCCACAAGTGTGAAGGACTGGCCATACATCTCCGTCCATTTGTTCGATGTTTGCAGTGTGGAGAATACTTATTCACAGTGGAGCAACCTACAATGTTGCCCCGTGCTTATTGTGTGGACTGGGCTACAGGTACCGCCACAGTGGAAACTACTGCCATCGCTGCTGGAGAGCAACAGGCTGTGACCTCGTCTGCTACTGTGAGTGTTCCTGAGGGAGATGTCGCTGTTACCGCTTCATCAGCGGACATCACCTTTATTTCTACTTCTACTACACCTGTCCCCGCTGCACCTGTCCAGAGGAAGGTGGGAGGTCTGCCCCAGAGACTACCTGAACCAGAGGAATATATGGATCCGGAGAAGTCCACATCAGGAACGTGTGAGAGATCAAAGGGGAATATATTTGGGTACTACCAAAGAGACATTGCCTAAAGTTGCTAGTTTGCTTGAGTTTGAGCAAACACCTATCTGATCTATGGTGCGCAAATCACCAAATTCTTGTGTGCCTCCTGGTTTGGGGAAAAACAGAGCTTTGCCTAGACTTGCCTGTTTACAGAGAGTGCTCACCAAACGTGTTGCCACAGAATATGGTCTGGAATTTCCCTATGTGACTCAGGAGATTATGCAGGAAATTGAGGCCAACCGGGAACAGTGGTACCATGAAGCTGTTTGGGACCATTTGTCTGTACCAAAACCTTTCCGGAAAGCTGGGTATTCTACTGCTATGGATGAACGTTTCAATGGATGTTTGCTGCATTGGAACTATGGTTGGCACATCTATGCTGACAAGGTGGTCATTTGCAGACCCGCAAAAGATGACATTGTCTATTTTATCACCACCGTGGATAAACAAGGGAAGAAACTGACATTACCAGATCCCCGGTTTTATTGGTGATTATGCAAAGAAACTGTTGTCTTCTGTTCTTCTAAGAGAAAAGAGAACTTTGGGGTATATAGCTAGATAGTGTTAGTGTTTAGAGATCTCCATGGTCAAGAGATTTTGTTCACCTCAGTGCTTATCTATCCAAAGACTTTTTGCTAACCGGATTTCTTTTACTGGAAAAAATATAATTTGCCCAAAGATAGGGATAGACATTTCAAGTTATTTTAGTTCGTTTTCATTGGAAGAAAATATGTGGGAAGAAAGTGTCATTCTCTGGGGAATGAGGCTTTGCTCCTGAATAGTTTAAGTGATGCTGCTGTACATATTTGTGTGTGTTTAACTTTGTTTCTTTCAGGAACAACTAGAGCTCCTATCAAGCTGTTAGGCTTTTCAGCTAGGTAGATAGTGGGGTTTTGTGATGTGACTAATGTGATTTCTTTTGTTGATACGAATATGTTATTGTACAAATGCTGAAACTCTAACATTTCTATACTGTCTCTTCCTTACTCATCCAAGTTGAGGTATTTTAATATTTGATCCTAATATAATAGTCTATCTTGTTCTCCAAGGGAAATACCTCTGGTTTCTTTATGTGTATCCTGCTGGTTTTACCAAATTTCCACCACTACTGCTTTTTTTTTTTTTTTTTTTCATTCTTCCTTTTTCACATCTGTTATTTTCACTCATATAGTGTCATAGGGTTTCTTCCTCGTCCTAGTTTTTTGTGGATCTCTCACGCGGCACACTGGAGGGACATTTGGTGCCTTTGGGTGTGGGATGCCCCCTCTATTTTTCACAGCTTTGGCATGATCTGGCTCTTTTTGAGTGCTGCTCATTGCTGTTTTGGCTGTGACCTGTGCGCCAGTGCTCCCTAAGTGCAGGGCGCCGTCATGTTTAATTGGATCGGCGTACTGCACTTGGGGAACAGTTGGGTCCAAGGCGCCTGTGTGATGCGAACGTGCAGTGACCTATACTGTCACTCGGGGTGCGCCTTGACATCGCTGTGCGAGCTATGGCAACAAACACAGCTATGACGGCTCTAACTACTGGCATACTCGGCATGCAGCCGAATAAAGGTAAGCTGCAATACTTGAGAATTCTCAGTGCATTTCTAGCCTATTTTTTATATATGATTTCACCCCTTACATTACCGTCCGTATGCATCCCTACAGGTAGACTCCCTGGGCTGGATATCCAGCCCATGGGTATTCCTATGGATCTAGCTTAGTGTCCAGAGAAGAAAAATGCTGTTTGTGAGCTCCAATCAATTGTCCCTGATGCGAAATTGCCTTAATCTCAGCAGGGTCCATTGCCATTGTGTCCCGTTTGTAATGTAAGATACCTGTGGTAGGTAGAGTCCGAAGTGGAGCTTGTGTGCTAAGGATTCAGACGAAAACGTAGTTAGAAAGGTCAGGTCGGCAACAGATCAGGCAAAGCGGTACACAATCAAAATCCAGAGAGTGATCAGGCAGGCAGAGGTCGTATACGAGCTGGCGGTGAAGTATAAAATTAGCAGGCTACAGAGTGGTCAAGAATTCAGGCAGAAGTCCATACATGGTAATCAGAGTCACAGAGCTATCAATACACCCAGCTATCCCTGCTCCTGCCCCGAGATATTCCTGCACCATATAATGCAGATGCTGGCAATGGTTGCCTGAACTGATCAGAATTTGGCATTGAGGACTGAAAAATTGTTTAAGGACATTGGTCAGCTGGCCACTTTCTCCACCACTCTTCCTCTTACTGAACGAAGCCTCAGAAACACGTTGTCCAGCACCAGGAAATGGTAACCTCCCAGAGTCTGGAAATGCGTTGCACAAACCTTTCTTCGAGGCCTCCTGAAGATATTTCATCCTCTGCTCCCTCTGCGAAGGCAGGATGAGTTCTGCAACCTTACTATTGTAACGTGGATCAAGAAGGGTTGCCAGCCAGTAATGATCCCTCTCCTTGATACCACCGGGACTTTCGGATTCAGGGAAGTACATGCATTGGGGGCTGGCCTCTCCAAACGCAGGAAGTGAGGTAAACTTATGGCTTAGCAACATCATTAGCGGGTGCCCAGAGACAAGTTTCCAGTCCCTTTGGCACGGCGGACGGACGATAAAGGCATCTGGGGTCAGCGCAGACCCATCAGAGGCTGTGGGCAGCACGGAGGAGCGACGGAGGTCACTGCAACAGGACAGGCAGTAGACTCTGATTCCTTGGGCACCGGCACCTCTCAGGTAGGGATGAGCCGAACACCCCCCAGTTCGGTTCGCACCAGAACTTGCGAACGGACCGAAAATTTGCACGAACGTTGGAACCCTATTGACGTCTATGGTACTCGAACGTTCGAAATCAAAAGTGCTCATTTTAAAGGCTAATTTGCATGGTATTGTCCTAAAAAGGGTTTGGGGACCCGGGTCCTACCCCAGGGGACATGTATCAATGCAAAAAAAACTTTTAAAAACGGCAGTTTTTTCGGGAGCAATGATTTTAATGATGCTTAAAGTAAAAAAAAAAAAAAAGTGAAATATTCCTTTAAATATCGTACCTGGGGTGTGTCTATAGTATGCCTGTAAAGTGGCGCGTGTTTCCCGTGTTTTGAACAGTCCCTGCACCATATGTCATTTTTAAAAGAAAAAATCTCATTTAAAACTGCTTGCGGGTTTAATGTAATGTCGGGTCCTGGCAATATGGATGAAAATCAGTGAGACAAAGGGCATGGGTACCCCCCAGTCCATTACCAGGCTCTTTGGGTCTTGTATGGATATTAAGGAGAACCCCGCACCCAAATTAAAATAAGGAAAGGTGTGGGGCCACCAGGCCCTATATACTCTGAACAGCAGTATACAGGCGGTGCAAACAAGACAGGGACTGTAGGTTTGTTGTTAAGTAGAATCTGTTTGTAATTTTGAACGGGTACATTTTTAACGTGTTTAGCTCCAGCCAAAAAATCTTTTTTAAGCTTTTTGGAAAACATAGGGAAGGGTTATCACCGCTGTGATATTTGTTTTGCTGTCTTTCCTCCTCTTCAGAAGATTTCACCTCTTTTTTTGTCCCAATGACAAATGTTTTTTGAAAATTTGGGTTTTTTTGTGGAACAAGGATTGGAAAGCATCAGTGGAAAGGAGAAATGTTTTTCCCATATTAACTCTTACAGGAGAGAATTTCCCTTCCTAGGGGTAGATTTCATCTCACTTCCTGTTGTCTCCTTCCGTTTGCAAGTAGGAGTCGTTTGTAAGTTAGATGTTTGAAAGTAGGGGCCTGCCCTATATACTCAGCAGAAATTTGGGCCTTAGGTGTTGTTGTGGCCACAACACTGTAAGCCCTCACAGGGCCCTGCTGTGAAATATTAGATCAAGAATTGTAATTACATGCCCCTGTTATACAGGGGCAGAAAAATTGGGCCTTTGGTGGTGGTGGTGCTGGTGCCACAACACTGTAAGTCCTCACTCGCTCTTGGTGGGTGCAGAAATGGGCCCTGCTGTGAAATATTAGATCAAGAATTGTAATTCTTGTTGAACAGGGGCTGAAAAATTAGGCCTTAGGCACTGGTGCTGGGGCCACAACACTGCAACCCCTCACAGACACTCTAGTTGGAATGCTGAAATGAGCCCTGCTGCAAAGTATTGCATCAAAAATTGTAATTACACGCCCCTGTTAAACAGGGGCTGAAAAATTGTGCCTTAGGCACTGGTGGTGGCGCCCAGAACCAAAAATGTTCTTACAAGCTATCAGCGTGATGATTGAGGAGGAAGAGGATAATTACTCAGGGATAGTCACTCAGCATCAGCATAGGCAGTCTTTGAAGGGATCTGAGATTTCAAAAAAATTATTCGGTTACATCAGCATCAGGTGCTTGGTAGCTGGTGGTGATCCAAGACTGATTCATTTTTATGAAGGTCAGTCGATCGACCGAGTCGGTGGACAGACGCACCCTGTGATCGGTTACAAAGCCTCCAGCAGCACTGAATGTGCGTTCCGAAAGAACGCTGGATGCAGGACAGGCCAGTAGCTCAATTGCATACTGTGCAAGCTCTGGCCAGTGATCCATCCTCAAGAACCAGTAACCCAGAGGATTTTCGGTGGGAAAGGTGTCCAAGTCAGATCTTGCCTCTAGGTATTCCTGCACCATATAAAACAGACGCTGGCGATGGTTGCTGGAACCGATCATACCTTGGGGCTGCGGACCAAAAAGTTGTCTGAACGCATCGGTCAGACGGCCACCTTCTCCACCGCTCCTTCTTTGAATGACCGAAGCCTCAGCAACACGTTGTCCAGAAACAGGAGTTTGTAACCTCCCAGTCTCTGGGAACGCGTTGCACAGACCTTTCTGCAAGGCCTCCCGAAGATGTTTCCTCCGCATGTCACAGATTAGGCGGTTCTTGGGCAGGTTAAACTCCTTTTGGAGGTCCGCCAGCCAAGCACTGGCATTATATGACCGGTGGAAATGCACACAGACTTTCCTGGCCTGCCTCAGGACATCCTGTAAGCCCGGGTACCTGCCCAAGAACCGCTGCACCACCAAGTTAAAGACGTGAGCCAAACAGGGCACAGCAATGCTAGCAATTTTCCCAAGCTAGCATTCAACCGCTGGGCATGTGGATGGCTGGGAGCAAACTTCTTTCGGCGGTGCAGCAGCTGGGGCAGGGAAATTTGCCTGCTACAATCTGACGTCGGTGTACCAAAAGCAGATTGCCCACAAGTACTTGGCTGTGACACACCTAAATCTACACCTTCATTCCTCTCAGCGCAGGTCTCAGAGAAGACTGAAGGTATAGTGGGGTTGGAGATCTCAGCTGATGAGGAGCAAGGAGAGGTCCTCTTTGTTCTTTGGTGTGGGTCTTTTAGATACGCTTGCCAACGAACTGCATGGCAGGTCAACATATGTCTGGTCAAGCATGTGGTACCCAAGCGGGAGATGTTTTGGCCACGCGAGATACGCTTGAGACATATGTTGCAAATAGCAGAGGTGCGATCTGATGCACTCGTCTCAAAAAAGGCCCACACCAAAGAACTTTTTGAATAACGCGCAGAGACTGCAGCGCCCTGCACATGTGGAGCTTTTGGGTGTGATGCAGTCAATGTGCTGCCCTTAGGCTGGCCCCTGGAGGGCATCCTGCCTCGTTGGTGATGTGCTGCCTCCTCCTCCTCCTCCTCCTCTCTCCTATCAGGCACCCATGTTGAGTCAGTGACCTCATCATCCCCTCCCTCCTCATCACTGGAGCAAACCTGGCAGTATGCTGCAGCAGAGGGAGCATGACTGCCAGATTGCTGTCCTTCTTGGGCACCCCCTCTGTCCATGCTCATGTTACTGCCTTCATCGAGCTCAGCATCATCATCAGAGCCTTCCAAATGCTGGGTATCCTCCTGGAGCATGTACCCAACACTGTAGTCAAACAGTTCGAGGGACTCCTCAGGAGGACATGGTGGGGCTAGGGAAGGAGTCACTGATTAAATTGAGCCGAGGGAAGAGGCCGCTGCTTTGCCAGACAAAGTACCCTGGGCATGGGTGAGAGAGGGTGAGGAGGATGAGGATGGCTTGGTGATCATCCACTCGACCAAGTCTTCCACATGTTGCGGCTCAACACGGCCAGCTGCCGAAAAAAAGGCCAAGCGTGTCCCACGGCCACGTGCTGATGATAATGCACCATCTCCACGACCAGCACTAGACACAGAGCCTGCTTGCCCTCTCTTATTGGCTTGTGACTGTCTGCCTCTCCTTCTTGGTCTTCCAGACATACTAATGGCCTGTAGCTGCACTAAGCTGGGATATATATATATATATATATATATATATATATATATATATATATATATATATGTACTGATACTGCAGCTAGAAAAATTAACTGCCTGCCTGTAGTATGAGAACACCACCAACCTTCTACAGGTAGCTTTAGCTGAACACTGTGCAGAGCTCGCAAAAAAATAACTTGTAGGTTTAGCTGAACACTGTGAGGTGGACGCACCACACTAACTTGTAGTTTTAGCTGAACACTGTGAGCAGGACGCACAGCACTAACTTGTAGTTTTAGCTAAACACTGTGAGCAGGACGCACAGCACTAACTTGTAGTTTTAGCTGAACACTGTGAGCAGGACGCACCGCACTAACTTGTAGGTTTAGCTGAACACTGTGAGGTGGACGCACCCCACTAACTTGTAGGTTTAGCTGAACACTGTGAGCAGGACGCACCCCACTAACTTGTAGTTTTAGCTGAACACTGTGAGCAGGACGCACTGCACTAACTGTAAATAGTCTAGCTGCCTGACTGTGGTACTAATAGGATCAAAAGAACACCAGCAATTTTCTTCAGGTAGCTGTAAATACTGTAACAAGACAAGCCTGCCTGTCAGTAAGAAGATAACAGGAACGGATCTAGCTGAACACTGTGAGCAGGACGCACTGCACTAACTTGTAGCTTTAGATGAACACTGTGCAGAGGTCTCACTACACTAACTTGTAGGTTTAGCTGAACACTGTGAGCAGGACGCACAGCACTAACTTGTAGTTTTAGCTGAACACTGTGAGCAGGACGCACCGCACTAACTGTAAATAGTCTAGCTGCCTGACTGTGGTACTAATAGGATCAAACGAACACACGCAATTTTCTTCAGGTAGCTGTAAATACTGTAACAAGACAAACCTGCCTGTCAGTAAGAAGATAACAGGAACGGATCTAGCTAAACTGAATACAGTGTATATATATATATATATATATATATATATGCAACACCTGGGATGCATATATATACACAATACACTGTAAGTGCAGCTAACTGACTGACTGTTCTGCCTAATCTATCTAACTCAAATCAAATGACACTGTCTCTCTGTCTATCTCTTTCAACGCCGGAACACACACTACACAGGGCCGCCGTGCAGGCGGCCTTATATAGTGTGGGGCGTGTACTAAATCCCCTGAGCCATAATTGGCCAAAGCCTCCTTGGCTTTGGCCAATTACGGCTCTCTGTTCAGACGGCGCTGTGATTGGCCAAGCATGCGGGTCATAGTGCATGCTTGGCCAATCATCAGCCAGCAATGCACTGCGATGCCGCAGTGAATTATGGGCCGAGACGCGCCACACGAATTTGGCGCAAATGGCCCATATCGTTCGCAATTCGGCGAACGGGCGAACAGACGATGTTCGAGTCGAACATGGGTTCGACTCGAACAAGAAGCTCATCCCTACTCTCAGGTAAACGCGGAGAGGCTGCCCATGGCTTACTCTGGGGGGTCCCTACTTTCCCTGGTCCCTGGGTGAGGATCCACAGGTGACAGTGGGGGGGTACTTTTCTGAGACCCCAAACACAGTGGTGCTGTGGGTGTAGGCAGTCACTTATGGGCAATTGTCTCTCTGTTTTTGGCTTTTAGGTTAAAGCTCAGGACAAAGCATAGATGCAGCCTCCCAGAAAAAGATGTGTCGTATGTGCGGCAAAGATGAGTACCAATTGGGAAAAAACAGTTTGCCCTGAATGTGTCAGTAATCTGGTCAAGGACAATTCTAAGACTGCTTGTCATAAGATCCTTTCGTCCATTAACCACTTGAGCCCCGGACCATTATGCTGCCTAAGGACCAGAGGTCTTTTTCCAATTTGGCACTGCGTCGCTTTAACTGCTAATTGCGCGGTTATGCAATGCTGTACCCAAACGAAATTTGCGTCCTTTTCTTCCCACAAATAGAGCTTTCTTTTGATGGTATTTGATCACTTCTGCAGTTTTTATTTTTTGCGCTATAAACGGAAAAAGACCGAAAATTTTGAAAAAAAATGATATTTTCTACTTTTTGTTATAAAAAAAATCCAATAAACTCAATTTTAGTCATACATTTAGGCCAAAATGTATTCGGCCACATGTCTTTGGTAAAAAAAATGTCAATAAGCGTATATTTATTGGTTTGCGCAAAAGTTATAGCGTCTACAAACTAGGGTACATTTTCTGGAATTTACACAGCTTTTAGTTTATGACTGCCTATGTCATTTCTTGAGGTGCTAAAATGGCAGGGCAGTACAAAACCCCCCCAAATGACCCCATTTTGGAAAGTAGACACCCCAAGGAAATTGCTGATAGGCATGTTGAACCCATTGAATATTTATTTTTTTTGTCCCAAGTGATTGAATAATGACAAAAAAAAAAAAAAAAAAAAATATTTACAAAAAGTTGTCACTAAATGATATATTGCTCACACAGGCCATGGGCCTATGTGGAATTGCACCCCAAAATATATTCAGCTACTTCTCCTGAGTACGGGGATACCACATGTGTGGGACTTTTTGGGAGCCTAGCCGCGTATGGGACCCCGAAAACCAATCACCGCCTTCAGGATTTCTAAGGGTGTAACTTTTTGATTTCACTCTTCACTGCCTATCACAGTTTCGGAGGCCATGGAATGCCCAGGTGGCACAACCCCCCCCAAATGACCCCATTTTGGAAAGTAGACACCCCAAGCTATTTGCTGAGAGGCATATTGAGTCCATGGAATATTTTATATTTTGACACAAGTTGCGGGAAAGTGACACTTTTTTTTTTTTTTTTTTTTTTTTTGCACAAAGTTGTCACTAAATGATATATTGCTCACACAGGCCATGGGCCTATGTGGAATTGCACCCCAAAATACATTTAGCTGCTTCTCCTGAGTATGGGGATACCACATGTGTGGGACTTTTTGGGAGCCTAGCCGCGTACGGGGCCCCGAAAACCAATCACCGCCTTCAGCGTTTTTAAGGGCGTGAATTTTTGATTTTACTCTTCACTGCCTAACACCGTTTCGGAGGCCATGGAATGCCCAGGTGGCACAAACCCCCCCCAAATGACCCCATTTTGGAAAGTAGACACCCCAAGCTATTTGCTGAGAGGCATGGTGAGTATTTTGCAGCTCTCATTTGTTTTTGAAAATGAAGAAAGACAAGAAAAAACTTTTTTTTTTTTTCTTTTTTCAAATTTCAAAACTTTGTGACAAAAAGTGAGGTCTGCAAAATACTCACTATACCTCTCAGCAAATAGCTTGGGGTGTCTACTTTCCAAAATGGGGTCATTTGGGGGGGTTTTGTGCCACCTGGGCATTCCATGGCCTCCGAAACTGTGATAGGCAGTGAGGAGTGAAATCAAAAATTCACGCCCCTTAGAAAGCCTGAAGGCGGTGCTTGGTTTTCGGGGTCCCGTACACGGCTAGGCTCCCAAAAAGTCTCACACATGTGGTATCCCCGTACTCAGGAGAAGCAGCAGAATGTATTTTGGGGTGTAATTTCACAAATCCCCATGGCATGTTTGAGCAATATATCATTTAGTGACAACTTTGTGCAAAAAAAAAAAAAAAAAAAAAAAAATTTGTCTCTTTCCCGCAACTTGTGTCGCAATATAAAATATTCCATGGACTCGACATGCCTCTCAGCAAATAGCTTGGGGTGTCTACTTTCCAAAATGGGGTCATTTGGGGGGGTTTTGAACTGTCCTGGCATTTTATGCACAACATTTAGAAGCTTATGTCACACATCACCCACTCTTCTAACCACTTGAAGACAAAGCCCTTTCTGACACTTATTTTTTACATGAAAAAGTTTTTTTTTTTTTGCAAGAAAATTACTTTGAACCCCCAAACATTATATATTTTTTTAAAGCAAATGCCCTACAGATTAAAATGGTGGGTGTTTCATTTTTTTTTTTCACACAGTATTTGCGCAGCGATTTTTCAAACGCATTTTTTGGGGAAAAAACACACTTTTTTAAATTTTAATGCACTAAAACACACTATATTGCCCAAATGTTTGATGAAATAAAAAAGATGATCTTAGACCGAGTACATGGATACCAAACATGACATGCTTTACAATTGCGCACAAACGTGCAGTGGCAACAAAATAAATACATTTTTAAAAGCCTTTAAAAGCCTTTACAGGTTACCACTTTAGATCTACAGAGGAGGTCTACTGCAAAAATTACTGCCCTCGATCTGACCTTCGCGGCGATACCTCACATGCATGGTGCAATTGCTGTTTACGTTTGACGACAGACCGCCGCTTGCGTTCGCCTTAGCGCAAGAGCAGGGGGCGACAGGGGTGCTTTTTTTTTTTTTTTTTTTTTTCTTTATTATTTTTTTGCTTTTTTATCTTATTTTTAAACTGTTCCTTTCATTTTTTTTTTTTTTAAATCATTTTTATTGTTATCTCGGGGAATGTAAATATCCCCTATGATAGCAATAGGTAGTGACAGGTACTCTTTTTTGAAAAAATTGGGGTCTATTAGACCCTAGATCTCTCCTCTGCCCTCAAAGCATCTGACCACACCAAGATCGGTGTGATAAAATGCTTCCCCAATTTCCCAATGGCGCTATTTACATCCGGCGAAATCTAAGTCATAAAATGCTCGTAGCTTCCGGTTTCTTAGGCCATAGAGATGTTTGGAGCCACTCTTGTCTCTGATCAGCTCTATGGTCAGCTGGCTGAATCACCGGCTGCATTCTCAGGTTCCCTGTTGAGACAGGAGAGCCAGAGAAAAACACGGAAGACGGTGGGGGGGGGGGGCATTCCCTCCCACGGCTTGTAAAGGCAGTCTAGAGGCTAATTAGCCGCTAGGATTGCTTTTACATGAAAGCCGACCGCTGGCTGAAAAGAATGATACCAAGATGATACCTAAACCTGCAGGCATCATTCTGGTATAACCACTCAAAGTTGTGAATGGCGTACCTGAAGACAAAAAAATGGTTAACAATAAAGCACAGTAAACAATAAAGTATAAATAATTACATACCTGAAAAACAAACATGATAAAACATAATAACAATAACAATAACAATAACAATAACAATAACAATAAACACTGCAGAATAGAATACAGTAAAAAAAGAGCAGAACAATAGAGAGAGAGAATAGAGAGAGAGAACAATAAAACGACAACTATTTTTTTTTATTTTATATATATTTTTTTTTTTTTTTACACTTTTTTTGTAACTAACTTTTATAACTGTAACCGGTTCCAGGTTCGGGTCTCTCAAAATGCGATGGCATCTTGGGAGACCCTGTGAAAGTGTGCCTAGTCTGTGCAATGCTGTACCCTACGCTAATACTCAACTAGTGTATGGTAGCGTTCAAAACATTCACCAATGCAAAGACCAGGATTGTCAGGACAGAAGGGACAATAATAGCGGGTGTCACGCCTATATCCGCGTTTGCTGCAGACACAACATCTTTTTGGGGGGGGTTCGTTGGGTAGGGGTACTCGGGAGCACATAAAAATGCCTCTCATGCAGCCGACTGCATTTCGTTGGGGGATGTGAATGGGGGAAGTACGGGCGCTGCAGAAGTGGTGGGTTCCCAATTAGGATTGGCGAATGCAGCAGGAAGGGCACTATGGGCACGACGGGCCTGTGTTTGTCTTTTTGGTGGCAGCGGGACACTACTTGTGCTTGTCACCTCACCAGCTTGAACTGCACTTATGGGACTCGCCACGTCACCAAGTGTTACTGCAGTGCTGGTTTGACTATGACCGGGGTGTACTAGGCCGCTGGTGCTTGCCAGTTCAATAAAAAGCTTCCAAAAAAACTGTTAGCGATCGCAGGGATCAGGCCTGACTCTGCGAACGCTGCAGTTATGCGTTTAGTGTTTTGTAAGTGACAGTGATCGATCGATACTGCACTTGGGTGGGCTGGACTGGGCCGGGCGGAGGGGCAAAACGCAGGTGCTAGCAGGTATCTGGGTTGATCCCGCTAACACTGCGTTTTTGGGAACCCTAAACTGCTGGGGACGCTAGTATAGATCTGATCTGATCGGATCAGATATTGATCCGTTCAGATACTATACCACTAAAGGAGGCGTATGCTGCGTGCGTGGGTGTTAGTGGTACTGGCGCTAACCTGACGCTGCCTGGGGCCGGTGCTTGCTAGTTCACCAAAATGCTACCAAAAAAACTGTTAGCGATCGCAGGGATCAGGCCTGACTCTGCGAACGCTGCAGTTATGCGTTTAGTGCCTTGTAAGTGTCAGTGATCGATCGATACTGCACTTGGGTGGGCTGGGCGGAGGGGCAAAACGCAGGTGCTAGCAGGTATCTGGGCTGATCCCGCTAACACTGCGTTTTTGGGAACCCTAAACTGCTGGGGACGCTAGTATAGATCTGATCGGATCAGATATTGATCCGATCAGATACTATACCACTAAGGGAGGTGTACGGTGCGTGCGTGGGTGTTAGCGGTACTGGCGCTAACCTGACGCTGCCTGGTGCTTGCTTGCCAGTTCACCAAAATGCTACCAAAAAAACTGTTAGCGATCGCAGGGATCAGGCCTGACTCTGCGAACGCTGCAGTTATGCGTTTAGTGTTTTGTAAGTGACAGTGATCGATCGATACTGCACTTGGGTGGGCTGGGCGGAGGGGCAAAACGCAGGTGCTAGCGGGTATCTGGGCTGATCCCGCTAACACTGTGTTTTTGGGAACCCTAAACTGCTGGGGACGCTAGTATAGATCTGATCAGATCAGATATTGATCCGATCAGATACTATACCACTAAGGGAGGCGCATGCTGCGTGCGTGGGTGTTAGCGGTACTGGCGCTAATCTGACGCTGCCTGGGGCGACGCATATCACCGCCGGGCGATCAGGGGGCTAAACCTTTATTAGGTAATAAACGGCGGGTGCCCTGACACTATAAAAAATAAACAAACTAACCAGCGTCACCCGTAACGGTTATACGGTGATCAGTGGTGAAAGGGTTAACTAGGGGGCAATCAAGGGGTTAAAACATTTATTAGGTAGTATATGGGGGTCCCTGTCACTATAAAACGCTGACGGCGAACCTAAATATTTACCTCACTAACTAGCGTCACCAGCGACACTAATACAGCGATCAGAAAAATGATCGCTTAGCAACACTGGTGACGGGGGGTGATCAAGGGGTTAAAACTTTATTAGGGGGGGTTAGGGGGGTACCCTAGACCTAAAGGGGGGTAATACTAACTGTCCCAACACTGTAACTGTCACAAACTGACACTATGCAGTAATCAGAAAAAAAAAAAAAAAAAAAAAAAAAAACCTGCTGGTGTCAGTTTGTGACAGGGGGGGGGGGGGTGATTGGGGGGGGATCGGGGGGCGATCGGGGGGGGGATCGGGGTGTTTTGTATGCCTGGCATGTTCTACTGTGTGTGTAGTGTGTTGTGCACTCACATTGATGTCTTCTCCCCTCGGCGCTGGAACGGAAAATACCGAGCCGAGGGGAGATGACATCATTTCCTTTGCTGCTGTTTAGCATACAGCAGCAAAGGAGTGTTCCCATTGGCCGGCGGCGATCGCGAGGGGGGGGCCACGAACGGATGGCCTCCCCCTCATCTCGGATCGCCGGGGAACAGAACGGGACCGCTTCGGGCACCGGGGGGGGGTCCGATCGGACCCCCCACCCGCGAGAGGCAAATCACGTACATGTACGTGATTTTGCCTGCCCGTGCCGCCTTGCCGACGTAAATCGGCGTTAGGCGGTCCTTAAGTGGTTAAGGATGGGCAGCCAGCATGCCTTCCCTATCAGAGCCTAGTCAAGAGGATAGCAAAGACAGGGAAAGGGATCCCAGGTCGCTCGCCTCCTCTCAAGCGAACTCAGGGTCTGATTTAGAGGGAGAGGAAGATTCCTCCAGAGGGTCCAGGTACAGATTGACACTGGACGATGTGGGGGATTTACTGAAAGCGATCTACAACACTTTGGAGATTAGAGGGGAGTCGATACAAAGCACGATCTCATGTAGACCAGGGTATTCCCCGTGCACAAGTCTCTAGTGGAATCGATCATGCTGGAGTGGGAGCACCCTGAAAGAAGACCATTCTTTTCAGGCAGCCTTAAAGGGGTTGTAAACTCACATGTTTTTTTACCTTAATGCATCCTATGCATTAAGCTCACAAGACGATGTTCAGGGCCGCTCTGTGCAAAACAAACTGCACTGTAGAGGTAAGTATGATGTTTGCTATTTTTTTTTTTTTTAATAATCAAAGCTTTACAATCCCTTTAAGCGCAGTTTTCCCTTTGAAAAGGACGTGGCCCATCCCTGGAACAAGATTCCAAAGTTGGATGCACCTCTGGCAAAAGTCTCCAAAAAGACGGATTTGGCTTTTGATGACCTTGGGTCCCTTAAGGGCCCCATGGATAAAAGGGGTGACGTGCTGCTAAGAAGGGCTTGGGATGCTTCATTCATTGGGCTTAAGCCAGCCCTTGCAGCCACTTGCGTTGCCAGAAACTTGGAATGCTGGTTAACGCAGTTGCAATCCCACATTTCTGCAGGCAACAACTGCTTAAATCTTTTCCTTTACTGTTTAACCACTTGCTTACTGGGCACTTAAACCAACCTCCTGTCCAGACAAATTTTCAGCTTTCAGTGCTGTCGCACTTTAAATGACAATTGCGCGGTCATACACTGTACCCAAATAAAATTTTTATCATTTTTTTCCCACAAATAGAGCTTTCTTTTGGTGGTATTTGATCAACTCTGCAGTTTTTTTTTTTTTTTGTTTTAAATTAAAAAAGACTGAATTAAAAAAAAAAAAAAAATTATATATATATATATATATATATATATATATATATATTTTTTTTTTTTATATTTTGTTATAAAATTTTACAAACAGGTAATTTTTCCCCTTCATTGATGTACGCTGATGAGGCTGCACTGATGGGCACCGATAGGCTGCACTGATGGGCACCGATAAGGCGGCACTGGTGTGTACTGAGAGGTGACACTGAGAGGTGGCACTGATAGGTGGCACTGAGAAGTGGCACTGATAGGTGGCACTGATAGCTGGCAGTGATGAGGGGCAGTGATGGGCACTGATGGGTGGCAAAAATGGGCACTAATAGGTTACAATGATAGGCAGCACTGCTAGGTGGCACTGATGAGGCACTGATTGGCACCACTGGTGGGCATTGATAGGTGGTGCTTGTGGGCATTGATAGGTGGCACTCATGGGCATTGATAGGTGGCACTGGTGGGCACTGGCAAGTGGCAATGGCAGGTGGCACTGGCAGGGGGTACCAATTGTCACAGATGAGGCAGATGTGCCTCCTTCCTCTTCGGGACTGATGTCCCTTGCACATAAGCTGGTGATTGGCTATTTTTCTCCTCACGTTGTCAGCATGAGGAGAAAAAAAAAATGATTACCAAGCTTTTGTTTACACACATGATCAGCTGTCATTGGCTGACAGTTGATCACGTTGTAAGGGTCCGGGACCGGCCCCTTACTCGGATCTGTGATCACCCGAGTCTCGGTGACTCAGTGATCACAGCGCGCACCGCGTGCTCCCTGCAGGGGGCATGCAGGGAGCGTGCAAAGGGGAGGACATCATATGACGGGCTCCCGGAAATTCAGGTCCATCATTCGGCTATAACGCGGACGCCAAGTGGTTAAGGCAGTTGGCTTTCTAGTGGATGCCTCAGCAAAATCAGTGAAGCTAGCAGCTCGGTCAGCAGCACTGGTGAACGCCGCAAGAAGGGCTGAGTGGTTGAAGGCGAGGACGGGTGATGCAGCCTCTAAGCTTAAGCTTTGTGGTTTACTTTTTTTAGGTGATCACCTCTTTGGTCCCGGGCTTCAGGAGACACTGGAACATATCCAGGACAAGAAAAAAGCATTCCCAGAAAAGAAGAAAAAGACAGAGGGTAAACGCTTTTTTTTTGAGGTTTCAGGCAGCAGACCCAACAGGAGAGAGAGGGGCGCCCTAAAAGACACTGGACAGGTCATAAGGGGCGAGGAAGAGGAGGAATATTATTCAATCCTCCTAAGACCACCGCAAAGATCCAGTGACTCCTGCGTCCCGGTAGGAGGAAGATTGGGGGACTTCCTTCCACAATAGACCAAAGCAACTTCAAGCCCGTTTATATTAGAAATAATAAAAAACGGCTACAAGTTATAGTTAAGTTCAATTCCCCCTCCCACTTTTCTAGTCACCCCGTTACCCCGAGACCGGGAAAAAGCAGGGCCTCTGAGTTTGCTGATAGGGGAGCTGGTCAATCAACAAGTCATCAGCCAAGTGCCACATGCAGAATGCTGCCAGAGGGTGTATTCTCACATATTCGTGGTCAAAAAGCCATCAAGCAAGTTCAGGCTAATCCTCAATCTCCGTCCTCTGAACAGGTTTATCAGATACAAGCGCTTCAGGGTGGAGTCTATCTTCGCGGTAACAAATCTCCTGTTTTCAATTCACTATATGGCAACGATCGACCTCAGGGACGCATACTTACATGTGCCCATACATCAGGATTTCCAGAAATTTCTCAGACTAGCGGTCAGGGTGAATTCAGAAGTTCTCCATTTCAAATTCAGGGCACTGCCATTTGGACTAGCATCCTCTCCAAGGATTTTCACAAAGGCCCTGGCAGATGCCTTAGCCCCGCTGCACGTCAGGGCCATTACAATGATCCCCTACTTGGACGATCTCCTGCTTGTCACCCAATCTTATCAGCAGCTGGAAGAGAACTTACAGGGAGCACAGGATTTTCTGCGCTTACTTGGTTGGCTGGCTGATCAATCAGGACAAGTCCCAGCTGATCCCAACCCAAGAAGTGCAGTTCCTGGGTTACAGGACATCTTCAACAGAGAAGAAAGATAGAGAAAGTGGGTTTAGCGGTGGCACAGCTTCAGAGCAATCAGGAAGTCCATATCAGAGATGTCATGAGAGTGATAGTTTAATGACATCCTGTTTCCCAGCAGTCCCCTGGGTAGGGATGAGCTTCGTGTTTGAGTCGAACCCATGTTCGACTCGAACATCGGCTGTTCGATCGTCCGCCGAATTGCGAACGTTATGGGCCGTTCGCGCTAAATTCGTGTGGCGCGTCACGGCCCATAATTCACTGCGGCATCGCAGTGCATTGCTGGCTGATGATTGGCCAAGCATGCACTATGACCCGCATGCTTGGCCAATCACAGCGCCGTCAGTAGAGAGAGCTGTAATTGGCCAAAGCCAGGGTGGCTTTGGCCAATTATGGCTCAGGGGATTTAGTACACACCCCACACTATATAAGGCCGCCTGCACGGCGGCCCTGTGTAGTGTGTGTTCCGGTGTGCTGAGAGATAGAGAGAGAGAGAGACAGTGTCATTTGATTTGAGTTAGATAGATTAGGCAGAACAGTCAGTCAGTTAGCTGCACTTACAGTGTATTGTGTATATATATGCATCCCAGGTGTTGCATATATATATATACACTGTATTCAGTTTAGCTAGATCCGTTCCTGTTATCTTCTATCTAGACTATTTACATTTAATGCAGTGCGTCCTGCTCACAGTGTTCAGCTAGATCCGTTCCTGCTATTTACATTTAGTGCAGTGCGTCCTGCTCACAGTGTTCAGCTAGATCCGTTCCTGTTATCTTCTAGACTATTTACATTTAGTGCAGTGCGTCCTGCTCACAGTGTTCAGCTAGATCCGTTCCTGCAATTTACATTTAGTGCAGTGCGTCCTGCTCACAGTGTTCAGCTAGATCCGTTCCTGCTATTTACATTTAGTGCAGTGCGTCCTGCTCACAGTGTTCAGCTAGATCCGTTCCTGCTATTTACATTTAGTGCAGTGCGTCCTGCTCACAGTGTTCAGCTAGATCCGTTCCTGTTATTTACATTTAGTGCAGTGCGTCCTGCTCACAGTGTTCAGCTAGATCCGTTCCTGCTATTTACATTTAGTGCAGTGCGTCCTGCTCACAGTGTTCAGCTAGATCCGTTCCTGCTATTTACATTTAGTGCAGTGCGTCCTGCTCACAGTGTTCAGCTAGATCCGTTCCTGCTATTTACATTTAGTGCAGTGCGTCCTGCTCACAGTGTTCAGCTAGATCCGTTCCTGCTATTTACATTTAGTGCAGTGCGTCCTGCTCACAGTGTTCAGCTAGAGCCGTTCCTGCTATTTACATTTAGTGCAGTGCGTCCTGCTCACAGTGTTCAGCTAGATCCGTTCCTGTTATCTTCTAGACTATTTACATTTAGTGCAGTGCGTCCTGCTCACAGTGTTCAGCTAGATCCGTTCCTGCTATTTACATTTAGTGCAGTGCGTCCTGCTCACAGTGTTCAGCTAGATCCGTTCCTGTTATCTTCTAGACTATTTACATTTAGTGCAGTGCGTCCTGCTCACAGTGTTCAGCTAGATCCGTTCCTGTTATCTTCTAGACTATTTACATTTAGTGCAGTGCGTCCTGCTCACAGTGTTCAGCTAGATCCGTTCCTGTTATCTTCTAGACTATTTACATTTAGTGCAGTGCGTCCTGCTCACAGTGTTCAGCTAGATCCGTTCCTGTTATCTTCTAGACTATTTACATTTAGTGCAGTGCGTCCTGCTCACAGTGTTCAGCTAGATCCGTTCCTGTTAAATTCCTACTGACAGGCAGGCTTGTCTGGTTACAGTATATAAAGCTACCTGAAGAAAATTACAGGTGTTCTATTTGATCCTATTAGTACCACGGTCAGGCAGCTAGACTATTTACATTTAGTACAGTGCGTCCTGCTCACAGTGTTCAGCTAGATCCGTTCCTGTTATCTTCCTACTGACAGGCAGGCTTGTCTGGTTACAGTATATAAAGCTACCTGAAGAAAATTACAGGTGTTCTATTTGATCCTATTAGTACCACGGTCAGGCAGCTAGACTATTTACATTTAGTACAGTGCGTCCTGCTCACAGTGTACAGCTAGATCCGTTCCTGTTATCTTCCTACTGACAGGCAGGCTTGTCTGGTTACAGTATATAAAGCTACCTGAAGAAAATTACAGGTGTTCTATTTGATCCTATTAGTACCACGGTCAGGCAGCTAGACTATTTACATTTAGTACAGTGCGTCCTGCTCACAGTGTTCAGCTAGATCCGTTCCTGTTATCTTCCTACTGACAGGCAGGCTTGTCTGGTTACAGTATATAAAGCTACTTGAAGAAAATTACAGGTGTTCTATCCCAGCTTAGTGCAGCTACAGGCCATTAGTATGTCTGGAAGGCCAAGAAGGAGAGGCAGACAGTCACAAGCCAATAAGAGAGGGCAAGCAGGCTCTGTGTCTAGTGCTGGTCGTGGAGACGGTGCATCCTCATCAGCACGTGGCCATGGGACACGCTTGGCCTTTTTTTCGGCAGCTGGCCGTGTTGAGCCGCAACATGCGGAAGACTTGGTCGAGTGGATGACCAAGCCGTCCTCATCCTCCTCATCCTCTCTCACCCATGCCCAGGGTGCTTTGTCTGGCAAAGCAGCGGCCTCTTCCCTCAGCTCAATGTCATCAGTGACTCCTTCCCTAGCTCCACCATGTCCTCATGAGGATTCCCTCGAACTGTTTGACCACAGTGTTGGGTACATGCTTCAGGAGGATGCCCAGCGTTTGGAAGGCTCTGATGACGATACTGAGCTCGATGAAGGCAGTAACATGAGCACGGACAGAGGGGGTGCCCAAGAAGGACAGCAATCTGGCAGTCATGCTCCCCCTGCTGCAGCATACTGCCAGGTTTGCTCCAGTGATGAGGAGGGAGGGGATGATGAGGTCACTGACTCAACGTGGGTGCCTGATAGGAGAGAGGAGGAGGAGGAGGAGGAGGCGGCGGCACATCACCAACGAGGCAGGATGCCCTCCAGGGGCCAGCCTAAGGGCAGCACATTGACTGCATCACACCCCAAAGCTCCACATGTGCAGGGCGCTGCAGTCTCTGCGCGTTATTCAAAAAGTTCTTTGGTGTGGGCCTTTTTTGAGACGAGTGCATCAGATCGCACCGCTGCTATTTGCAACATATGTCTCAAGCGTATCTCGCGTGGCCAAAACATCTCCCGCTTGGGTACCACATGCTTGACCAGACATATGTTGACCTGCCATGCAGTTCGTTGGCAAGCGTATCTAAAAGACCCACACCAAAGAACAAAGAGGATCTCTCCTTGCTCCTCATCAGCTGAGATTTCCAACCCCACTAGACCTTCAGTCCTCTCTGAGACCTGCAGTGAGAGGAATGAAGGTGTAGAATTAGGTGTGTCACAGCCAAGTACTTGTGGGCAATCTGCTTTTGGTACACCGACGTCAGATTGTACCAGGCAAATTTCCCTGCCCCAGCTGCTGCACCGCCGAAAGAAGTTTGCTCCCAGCCATCCACATGCCCAGCGGTTGAATGCTAGCTTGGCAAAATTGCTAGCACTTCAACTGCTGCCTTTTCAGTTGGTAGACTCTGCCCCCTTCCGTGAGTTTGTGGAATGTGCGGTTCCTCAGTGGCAGGTACCCAAACGCCACTTTTTCTCACGGAAGGCGATTCCGGCTCTCTACCGGCATGTGGAAGGCAATGTCCATGCCTCGCTGGACAGGGCGGTCAGCGGTAAGGTGCATATTACCGCTGACTCATGGTCCAGCAGGCATGGACAGGGACGTTACCTAAGTTTCACGGCGCATTGGGTGACTCTGCTGGCAGCTGGGAAGGATGCAGGACAAGGTGCAGTAGTGTTGGAGGTTGTTCCGCCACCACGCCTCCAAAATGCTGATTGTGACACACCTCTCTCCTCCACCCCCTCCTCTTCTTCTTCCTCCATGGCCTCTTCCTCGGAACCAGCGGTGCTCCGTAGGCGTTCAAGGGGCTACGCAAGTACGCAGGCCAAAAGATGCCATGCGGTGCTTGAGCTGGTGTGCTTGGGGGACAGGAGCCACACTGGGGCAGAGGTTCTGTCAGCTCTGCAGGGGCAGGTTCAGAGGTGGTTGACGCCACGCCAACTTAAGGCAGGAATGGTGGTTTGCGACAATGGCACCAACCTCCTCTCTGCCCTCCGACAGGGACAAATGACCCATGTGCCCTGTTTGGCTCACGTCCTTAACTTGGTGGTGCAGCGGTTCTTGGGCAGGTACCCGGGCTTACAGGATGTCCTGAGGCAGGCCAGGAAAGTCTGTGTGCATTTCCGCCGGTCATATAATGCCAGTGCTCGGCTGACGGACCTCCAAAAGGAGTTTAACCTGCCCAAGAACCGCCTAATCTGTGACATGCCCACCAGGTGGAACTCAACGTTGGCCATGCTGCAGCGGCTGCACACGCAGCAGAGGGCCATCAATGAGTACCTGTGCGACTATGGCACCAGGACAGGGTCAGGGGAGCTTGGTTTTTTTTCCCCACGCCAGTGGGCCATGATCAGGGATGCATGCACTGTCCTGTCACCATTCGAGGAGGCCACGAGGATGGTGAGCAGTGACAGTGCATGCATCAGTGACACTGTCCCCCTTGTCCACCTGTTGGAGCACACGCTGCGTGGAATAATGGACAGGGCACTTGAGGCAGAACAGAGGCAGGAAGAGGAGGACTTCCTTAGCTCTCAAGGCCCCCTTTATCCAGACAGTGTTCCTGCGTGCCCGCCGATCACACAGGAAGAGGACGAGGAGGAAGAGGAGGAGGAGGAGGAGGAAGATTGTGTCAGTATGGAGGTGGAGCCTGGCACTCAGCATCAGCAGCAGTCTTTAAGGGATCAGTCCCAAGAAACACATGGACTTGTACGTGGCTGGGAGGAGGTGGCTGCGGACCATGTCGTTCTTAGTGACCCAGAGGACTCCGGACCGAATGCCTCAGCAAACCTACGCTGCATGGCCTCCCTGATCCTGCAAAGCCTGCGTAAGGATCCTCGTATTCGTGGTATCAAGGAGAAGGACCAATACTGGCTGGCAACCCTCCTTGATCCACGTTACAAGGGTAAGGTTGCGGACCTTATCTTGCCATCGCAGAGGGAGCAGAGGATGAAACATCTTCGGGAGGCCTTGCAGAAAGGTCTGTGCAACGCGTTCCCAGAGACTGGGAGGTTACAAACTCCTGTTTCTGGACAACGTGTTGCTGAGGCTTCGGTCAGTCAAAGAAGGAGCGGTGGAGAAGGTGGCCGTCTGACCGATGCGTTCAGACAATTTTTTGGTCCGCAGCCCCAAGGTATGATCGGTTCCAGCAACCATCGCCAGCGTCTGTTTTACATGGTGCAGGAATACCTAGGGGCAAGATCAGACTTGGACACCTTTCCCACCGAAAATCCTCTGGGTTACTGGGTCTTGAGGATGGATCACTGGCCAGAGCTTGCACAGTATGCAATTGAGCTACTGGCCTGTCCTGCATCCAGCGTTCTTTCGGAACGCACATTCAGTGCTGCTGGAGGCGTGGTAACCGATCACAGGGTGCGTCTGTCCACCGACTCGGTCGATCGGCTGACCTTCATAAAAATGAATGAGTCTTGGATCACCACCAGCTACCAAGCACCTGATGCTGATGTAACCGAATAATTTTTTTTGAAATCTCAGATCCCTTCAAAGACTGCCTTTGCTGATGCTGAGTGACTATCCCTGAGTAATTATCCTCTTCCTCCTCAATCATCACGCTGATAGCTTGTAAGAACATTTTTGGTTCTGGGCGCCACCACCAGTGCCTAAGGCACAATTTTTCAGCCCCTGTTTAACAGGGGCGTGTAATTACAATTTTTGATGTAATACTTTGCAGCAGGGCTCGTTCCTGCATTCCAACTAGAGTGTCTGTGAGGGGTTGCAGTGTTGTGGCACCAGCACCAGTGCCTAAGGCCCAATTTTTCTGCCCCTGTCTAACAGGGGCGTGTAATTACAATTTTTGATGCAATACTTTGCAGCAGGGCTCGTTCCTGCGTTCCAACTAGAGTGTCTGTGAGGGGTTGCAGTGTTGTGGCACCAGCACCAGTGCCTAAGGCCCAATTTTTCTGCCCCTGTCTAACAGGGGCGTGTAATTACAATTTTTGATGCAATACTTTGCAGCAGGGCTCGTTCCTGCGTTCCAACTAGAGTGTCTGTGAGGGGTTGCAGTGTTGTGGCACCAGCACCAGTGCCTAAGGCCTAATTTTTCAGCTCCTGTTCAACAGGGGCATGTAATTACAATTCTTGATCTAATATTTCACAGCAGGGCCCTGTGAGGGCTTACAGTGTTGTGGCCACAGCAACACCTAAGGCCCAAATTTCTGCTGATTATATAGGGCAGGACCCTACTTTCAAACATCTAACTTACAAACGACTCCTACTTGCAAACGGAAGGAGACAACAGGAAGTGAGATGAAATCTACCCCTAGGAAGGGAAATTCTCTCCTGTAAGAGTTAATATGGGAAAACAATTTCTCCTTTCCACTGATGCTTTCCAATCCTTGTTCCACAAAAAAACCCAAATTTTCAAAAAACATTTTTCATTGGGACAAAAAAGTGAGGTGAAATCTTCTGAAGAGGAGGAAAGACAGCAAAACAAATGTCACAGGGGTGATAACCCTTCCCTATGTTTTCCAAAAAGCTTAGAAAAGATTTTTTGGCTGGAGCTAAACACGTTAAAAATGTTCAAAATTACAAACAGATTCTACTTAACAACAAACCTACAGTCCCTGTCTTGTTTGCACCGCCTGTATACTGCTGTTCAGAGTATATAGGGCCTGGTGGCCCCACACCTTTCCTTATTTTAATTTGGGTGCGGGGTTCCCCTTAATATCCATACAAGACCCAAAGGGCCTGGTAATGGACTGGGGGGTACCCATGCCGTTTGTCTCACTGATTTTCATCCATATTGCCATGACCCGACATGACATTAAACCCGCAAGCAGTTTTAAATGAGATTTTTTCCTTTAAAAATGACATTTGGTGCAGGGACTGTTCTAAACATGGGAAACACGCGTCACTTTACAGGCATACTATAGACACCCCCCAGGTACGATATTTAAAGAAATATTTCACTTTTTTTTTTTTACTTTAAGTATCATTAAAATCACTGCTCCCGAAAAAACGGCCGTTTTTAAAAGTTTTTTTTGCATTGATACATGTCCCCTGGGGTAGGACCCGGGTCCCCAAACCCTTTTTAGGACAATACCATGCAAATTAGCCTTTAAAATGAGCACTTTTGATTTCGAACGTTCGAGTCCCATAGACGTCAATGGGGTTCTAACGTTCGTGCAAACTTTCGGTCCGTTCGCGGGTTCTGGTGCGAACCGAACCGGGGGGTGTTCGGCTCATCCCTACCCCTGGGCAAGGCTTCACCAGAACCCTTTAAAGGCTCTTCTACTACATTGCTGGGATGGCAGCCAGCAAAGTTTGGATCAACCTATGTCCATATCAGCCAAAGTCAAAAGGGCACTGCGGTGGTAGCGAACCAGTCAGAATCTAGACAGGGGTCTGTTGTGGTCAAGACCAACATCACTTGCTTTCGGCTGGGGAGACCACCAGGAAGAGGATTTGGCTCAAGGAACTTGGTCTCCGGTGGAAGCCAGGCAGACCTCGAATCAGAGGGAGCTACTGGCAGTTCAGAGGGCTTTAGAGACCTTCCAGACGAAGATTAAGGGGCAGCGCCTGCAGGTAAGGACATACAATTCGGCAGTAGTCGAATAGGCGAAATTTTCAGTTGGGCCAAATTAAACCTGGCTTCTTTGACTGCCATCCACCTAAAAGGGACTCAGAACTCTCTGGCGGACTTTCTCAGCCACCAGCGAGTAAGACAAGATGAATGGTCAGTCAACTGGGACGTGTTCGAGCAGATCGTGAGTACTTGGGGCCAGCTGGAGGTGGGTCTTTTTTTTGCCTCACAAAGCAAAAAGAAGGTTGCCCAGTTCTTCTCCATGCATCCCTTGGATCGAGCCAGGGGGATGGATGCCTTCGCCAATACACTTCGCCAATGGCGCTTCAGCCTTTGCTATGCCTTTCCCTAAGTAAGATTAATCCCGGGAGTTCTTCAGAAGTGTTTGAGCGAGAGGACAAATCTCATTTTCATAGCTCCAATTTGGCCGGGGAGGGCCTGGTTCCTCATCCTAAGGAGGCTGGCCATATATCCCCCAATTCCTCTCCCGGTGAGGGAGGATCGGGTCACACAGGGACCTATTCGGCACCCTCAGGTAGAGACCCTCTGACTAACAGAGTGGTTGTCACAGACCTAGACGGGACAGAGGCTGTTGGAGAGGACTGTATGCAAGCCTGTTGCCTTTTGATTATGGGCCCTGGATTTTCAATGGATTCATTCTGTTGGGACACATCCTGTGAGGAGATGCTGGTGTCATCAACCTGTGTTTATGTTAATTGAATGAGCTAATGACATTGTCCTCTATACAATGTAGGAGATGGGACGACTGCCATTGTGTTGATATAACTGTGTGAAGCTCGGTGACCACAAGTCTGGGCGAAAGGTCATGTCTCAGTCACCTAGGCTGTATAAAGGATTAGATAATTAGCTCATGTTAATTAGGTTACGTTTGTATTGTTAGAGTAATCTTCTCCTGTGTATATAAGACTGTATTCTGGTTCTGAATAAAGTCAGTTCTTGGTAGCAACAAGCAAGTGTCGCCTTGTTTGTGCTCAGAGAGGTTGGGATATCTGTATACAGACTGGGAGGAAGTGGTATATGACGGAAGCACTCAAGCGGAGTGTGGGACGTTCCGTGACATTGGTGGCAAGCAGCGGGAAAGCTTCCTGAAGTCTGGGACATCCAAACCTCCAACTGGATCCAAGATCAGCATAGCAGACTTCGGTCACCCCAGCGGAGATATGGACCTGGCAACAGAGTTCCCGGGGCTGCTGCGGATCATCCTTTCAACATACACCAGGACTGTGTCTGAGGATGAATTCCTGGAGCTTAGGCAGCAAATTCGGGTGGAGCTCTGGATTGCAGCCCTCCGTCTCGCTGGTATAAAACAGGGCAAGTGCTTTCCAACCCAAGAGCAACGGGCCAGTGACCAACGGGCATTGCGGATGGCATTCCTGGGAGAGCAGCCCCAGGAGCAATGGGTGACTGAGTTGGACAGGTTGGTCCAGCAGGAGATAGAGCTGGACAATCGTTATCGGGCTCTGCAATGGCACGCAGAGGAGGGATATTTAGGGGAGACAACAGAATGCTCTCTGGAGGGATATGACTTTGGCGGCCCTGGATTGCTGTGGGAGAGCCTTACAGATCTTTTTATGTTTGGCGATGAAGGGGAACCTGACCTTGAGGACCTGAGAGACTATAGAGAGTCTATGCTCGGTCTTGCAGGGGTCTCAGAGGTCAAACCTGATCTGGACCATTTGCTAAGGAAGGAACAGCATCTGGAAAGGGCATACAGAAAACTGCTAGAACAAGTTCAGCAGCATGCCAGAGAATCGGCAGTGGAAAATCCGGAGATTGCCGTCCCCAAACCTGAAGTGCTGACAACAGGGCAGAGCTCTGCTAACCTCTGCCCAGAAATGATAGCATCTTCTGGCTTCCATGGACAGGAGATGGTGAACCTCTATCCCCAGACATCAGTTGCAGAGACATGGGATTTGATAGACTTTTCTGCCGAGGAAGAACAACCTGATGAGCCTCCAGCAGAAGAGCTGCTATCAGGGCCAAAGTTCACTGTGTTCTGCCCAGCACCAACAGTGGCTTCGGCCTTCTTGAGAGAAGAGGTAGTCGGCCTTTCTCCCACAACACTGACAGGGACATGTGATTTTCTGCCAGCAGCATCTATGGAGTTAAAACAAACTTCTCCAGCTGAAGATCTGGTAACTGAACAGAGGGTCCAAGACCTCTGTCCCACACTTTTACCAATTCCAGAGACTGGGGATTTAATAGACGTTTCTGTAGAGGAGGAACCACCTGGCAAACCCCCAGCAGAAGTGCTGGCAACCGGACAGAGGGTCCAAGACCTCTGCCCCACACCTGCAGCAATTGTGGAGGCTCAGGCTGAGAAGATGGCAATCACTTCCCAGCAGCAGATACAGGGGGAGAAGGGAGAGGAGGTGTGTGTTGTCCCTCCCCAACAGTTGGCCAGGGTGGAGGAAGTGGGCTTTCCTCCCCAGCAAAGATCCGTGTACCTGGGAGACAGTACCATCGACATGTCGTCCCAGCAGCCAGATGAGGGAATGGAAAAGGAAGCAGCCGGCTCACCTCCCCAATGGCAGCTACACAGTTTGGGAGTGGAGGAAGCCAGCCTCCTGCCCCAACAGTTAGCCGGAGCAGAGGATGCGGAGTCCCCAGCAGAAGTGCTGGCAACAGGGCAGAGTGCTACCAACCTCTGCTCAGCACCGGCAACAACTACAGAGTTCCAGAGAGGCGGGGCAGTCGGCCTCCCTCTCCAACAGTTAGCCGGAACAGATGGTGTGGGGTTTCCAGCAGAAGGGCTGGCAACGGGGCCGAGGACTGCTGGACTCTGCCCTCAACTAACAGAGGATGGATTTCCTGTGAAGGTGGATGGGACTTCACTCTCCACCTGTATACCCCAGGGATGCTGGGCAGTGGGCCCAGATCCCCAACAGCATGACAGAGTGAGCCCAGACACCCTGTCTTCTCTCCAGCGGCAGAAAGGATTCCAGGGAGAAGGGCCAGTCCAGGCCTCTCCCCAGCGGCAGATATGTTCTCTGAGAGAGGCAGAGGTTGGCTGGGTGAGTAATACTCTGTTTGGAATAATTTATTTGGGGTACTGTGTGGGTACAGGCATTAGAGGACTGGAACTACTGACTAACTTCGGAGTCAACCCGTCTGGGGTCTCCTCCTGTGTTAGTCTCCTGCCGAAAGGGGAGAAATGTCACAGACCTAGCCGGGACAGAGGCTGTTGGAGAGGACTGTATGCAAGCCTGTTGCCTTTTGATTATGGGCCCTGGATTTTCCATGGATTCATTCTGTTGGGACACATCCTGTGAGGAGATGCTGGTGTCATCAACCTGTGTTTATGTTAATTGAATGAGCTAATGACATTGTCCTCTATACAATGTAGGAGACGGGACGACTGCCATTGTGTTGATATAACTGTGTGAAGCTCGGTGACCACAAGTCTGGGCGAAAGGTCATGTCTCAGTCACCTAGGCTGTATAAAGGATTAGATAATTAGCTCATGTTAATTAGGTTACGTTTGTATTGTTAGAGTAATCTTCTCCTGTGTATATAAGACTGTATTCTGGTTCTGAATAAAGTCAGTTCTTGGTAGCAACAAGCAAGTGTCGCCTTGTTTGTGCTCAGAGAGGTTGGGATATCTGTATACAGACTGGGAGGAAGTGGTATATGACGGAAGCACTCAAGCGGAGTGTGGGACGTTCCGTGACATTGGTGGCAAGCAGCGGGAAAGCTTCCTGAAGTCTGAGACATCCAAACCTCCAACTGGATCCAAGATCAGCATAGCAGACTTCGGTCACCCCAGCGGAGATATGGACCTGGCATCAGAGTTCCCGGGGCTGCTGCGGATCATCCTTTCAACATACACCAGGATTGTGTCTGAGGATGAATTCCTGGAGCTTAGGCAGCAAATTCGGGTGGAGCTCTGGATTGCAGCCCTCTGTCTCGCTGGTATAAAACAGGGCAAGTGCTTTCCAACCCAAGAGCAACGGGCCAGTGACCAACGGGCATTGCGGATGGCATTCCTGGGAGAGCAGCCCCAGGAGCAATGGGTGAATCTGTGACAGTGGTATCTGAGGAACAGGTATTAAGGGCTCAGGGGTTCTCAGAAAGGGTGATTAAGACCCTTTTAGAATGCCACAAGCCAGTGACCAGGGCCATTTACACCAAGATCTGGAGAAGGTTCAATTCCTTGTTAATAGAACAAGGGCAGGAACAACCGGGAATTCCGGCTGTCCTGGATTTTTTTGAGGCAGGAGTGAAATTAGGTCTCTCTATTAGTACTTTGAACGTGCAGGCCATCGGCTTGAGTGTGTTTCTTCAGGTCTCCCTGCAGCAAGATCAGTTTGTAAGGAACTTCTTTAAGGGCCTCTCCAGGTCCAGGTCAGTGAGGGTCCAAGCCTGTCCCTCCTGGGACCCATTCTTGGTCCTCAGAGCGCTTACAGGTAGTCCCTTTGAACCCCTGGAGAAATGTGAAATTATGTGGGTGGTTCTTAAGGCAGTTTTTTTTATTGCAATCACGTCAGCCAGAAGAGTGAGTGAGTTGCAGGCGCTCTCGATTAGAGAGCCATTTTTGTTAATTTTGGAGGAGAGGGTTGTGGTCAAAACAGATCCTAGTTTCCTCCCCAAAGTATCCTCTACGTTTCACAGAGTGCAGGACATTATCCTGCCAACATTTTATTCCCCCTCAGAAGTTGATGAGGAAGGAAGGTTTAGTTTAGTTGATGTCAGGCAAAGCCTTTTAGCATATCTAGAGGTCAGCAGAGACTTCAGGAATTCAGAATCTTTATTTGTGAACTTTGTAGGAGCACGCAAGGGATGTAAAGTGTCAAAGGCCACTATTACCAGGTGGATAAAAATGACAATTACAGAGGCATACAGGTTGGCAGGGGAGCAAGCGCCTCTAGTTAATGCATATTCAACCAGGGCAGTGTCAGCTTCGTGGACAGAGAGGGTCAGTGCCACTCCGGAGGATATCTCCAGGGGAAGCAGCAATGTGGTCCAGCTAGTCCATGTTTGCAAAGCACTACACTTTGACTTGTTTTCTGATAAAGAACAGGCATTTGGGCGAAAGGTCCTCCAGGCAGTGGTCCCGCCGTAGCAGAGTAAGTTTCTGCGGCAGAATGGCACGGGCAGGCAGAGTAACATATGGGGGTGATTTACTAAAGACCTGCGCCTGTGGTGCAGTGGAGAAATTGGAGCAATTGCACAAAAAACGGGACTCAAGACATTTATCAAAAATTATGGTGCACTTATATGCACCAAACCATATTTACATAGGAAGCTCTATTGCGCACTTTCATCCTCGCCTGACAAGGCACACACGCTTTAGCTTGTTAAATATGTGTGTTGCACACAGGCGCATCTGCGTTCTCCAGCGTGCACAACTGCTTATACATTGAGCACTTGCTCATTGTAGTTCTAATCATGTTAATGAGCTTTTCCTTATCACATTGAGAATATTGCTTTCAGTTTTATTCCATTCATTCACTTCTTTCCGAAACAACTCAATATTCATTCTAGAGATCTTCCTCCTATCAACAACTGTACGGATGTTCCCTGGACTTGTAATTGTGCATTTTATGGTGATAGTCTATAATCATTGGTGGAGCCGAAACTTCCATGAAAACATCTTTTCAATACATGTCTGTGTATTGTGCATTCTGGACAATTCATTTCCCCATACACTGTGCAATCTGACTGGATAACGTATAAATGTACTCATCTGTCTGAGCAATTTTTTCCCCATACAGTGTGCAATCTGATTGGATGACGTTTAAATACACTCATTTGTCTGAGCAATTCATTTCCCCATACACGGGGGCTGATTTACGAACCGTTTGCGCCATGAGTTGAGGCGCGCGCTGAGGCGCAACGTACGTTTTGGTATTTATGAAATGTTTGTGCCGGTAACACAGCGCTATTCCCCATTTACTACAGTAATCTCGGCGCATGGGAGGAGTTGATCAGTGTGCCACTATGGACATGGCACAGGACATCTTCAACTCAAAATTAAAAGAAGCTGGAAGTGCCAATATTATGGGGGTGATGTGGGGTGATGTGAAGTATAGTAATAACTGCCCAAGTAAGAAATATGCCCAAAATAGAATGAGAAAGTAACTTTTTCTGAACAAGTTTGCTGTGCCTGCAAGTACGTTTGGAACTGTGTGAGGTCAGTTTAAGCACTGCGCATGCACAAGCGGCATTTGCGCTCATTCAAATGCATTGTTTCACTGCGTGGCCAAAATCTTAGTAAATGTCAAGCAACTTAAATGCATTTGCGTGGGTTGAACGGGCGCACCTCTAAACTTGACATTTTTTTTACGCTGGTTCACTTTTATGTGTTTTTTTGTCGGATATTTGCACACAGGTCATGTTAGCGTGTTACGTTGCCATGTGACATGTACCTTGTTAAAATTATGTAAAAAGAGTCTCGCTCCTCTAGCTCCTCCTAAAAGGGCATTTAACCTTCCCCCTCTAATACATATGATTTCCTTGGGCTAGTTTTTGCTTTTAAAGGGGAACTCCACACTCCATTCTCCAATCTCCAAAGGCTGTGAGCTGCCTTCACCAATCCAAACCACATCCTTTTTCAGAGCAAACAGGGCCAGCTAGGATAGGGGCAAGAAGAGTGATTGCCCAACTCCTTCCTGAAACATACAAGGCCCCATGCACTCAACATAGCTGGCTGCCCTTGGGGCATGTTGGGCTCAGCCCAATATCAACCACAAAGCACCTTGTACCCAATAGTTTAAAGGGGCTTTCCACATTCTGTAAAGCTCCCTGTCTGCAGCCCCCCATAACCCCAGCCTAGGGTTGTGTGGAAGAGGCCCTTGTCCCCCTGAATACGGGGACAAGGTGGTTGACTTTTGGGGTGCCCGAGCCCCTCCTGCTCCTAAGCACCCACTCCCCTTTCATGGGCTGGCTTGCTGTGTGTTTGGCTAGGGGTTTGTTAGTGCGTGGGAGGGGCACAATATTTTTAGATTTTGGGGTGGTATTTTTCACGCGGGGGTTCTCATTTTAGGCCTTTACAGTCCCAAATGGCCTTGTATGTATTGGGTGGCAGGCTATTTTTAGTTTTGTGTTAAAATCTTGCAGCTGCAATGTAGATTTAGATGTTTTCTCTAAAGCCGTACATCTTTGAAGCAGCATTTTGGATACATGCTACAGATGCACCACTTTACAGGCAGAGTAAGCCCCCCCCCCCCAAGTTATTAGCTTTAGGGCTAGTTCACTCCATAGAAAGGCAGTCCAGATGCATGTGCGTTTTTGATGCGATCCAGTGCATTTATTATGTTTTTGGTGCTTTTTTGATGCAGTCCAGTACTTTTTCCAACCTTCTTTTTTCTTGGCCTTAATTAAGGACATGCTGGATGATGTGTTTAATTTTGGACAGGGGGGTGGCTTATTTGGTGCTAGCTGCATTTGGGTTGGTCTGGGCATGCTCAGGGACTTCAGTTTTTTTGTGTGTGTGAACAGCACTTGGATGTTTCTGGGCATGCTCAGAGAGTGTGTTTTTTGGGTCAGTAATTTAAGGACATCCTTAACAGGTGAACCCACTTTGAAGTTCTCTCTACATTGGGTGAACTTGCATTTTGTGTGTTGCATGGACTGTGCATGTGTTTTCAATTGCCTCATTAGCACACAAACCTATGTTATAGAAAACTTGCAGAGCATTCTTTACCTTGCCCTGAAATAAGGCAAGATTGTGTGGGGGCCGGCTAGAGAGCAAATTTGGGTGTCCTTATCGAGTGTGTAACACATGTATTTCCTCTATGTATTTTGTTTATGTCTTTGCAAAACAGATGTGTTTTCGAGCAAGTTTTTCTTTTTACTTTGGTTTATTGTATTTTTTGGGTGGGTGATATTTTCCCTTCAAATATATTTGATGTCAATGTGTGTCGTTTGTAGGTTGTTCACTTTGATTTAATTGTCTGTGCTGCATTATTTTGCAAAAATGTTCTCAAGATGTTGACTAATGTTTAAATCCTTAATAGATATCCATTTGTGGGCGCATTCCTTTTAACTCATTATGTGGGGGTCTTGTGAGCCAAAGATGGACTGATGCCTCTGTGAGGTGAAACAAATATAGATAAGCTGCAAACACTAACCACGTTTCATTGCGTGCATAAACCAAACAATATAAATAAACGTGCCTGCGCTGAAAAAACAGATATATCCCAATAGTTGCGAGGTGCATATATAGTGTAAAACTATACTACAAAATTTCAATATAAAAAAAAAAAAAAACAAAAAAAAAACAAATGCTAGTAATATATAAATTATAGAATGAATACAATCCTTATATAAAAGTATCCCATAAAGTGCAACTTGCAAAAAAACAATATATATATGTGGTTATAAATATAAGATCAAAGTGCAAAATCAAGTGTCCACATTTAAAAAGTTAAATTCATTGATATCAACACATAGTGCAAGTAAGTGGTGTCCACAAAAAACAGTGTTCCTCATGCTCCTCCTTAAAGCGGGGGTTCACCCACACCGCCAAAAAAAAAAAATATTAAAAGCCAGCAGCTACAAATACTGCAGCTGCTGACTTTTAATACATGGCCACTCACCTGTCCCAGGGTCCAGCGATGTCGGCAGGGGACGCCGAGAACCCGCTCGGTTCTCGGCAGCTGCAGCCGCCATCCTAGGTGAGGGAATCAGGAAGTGAAGCGTTGCGGCTTCACTTCCCGGTTCCCTACTGCGCATGCGCGAGTCGCGCTGCGCGTCCCTAGTGGTCCCCGCTCTCTCCTGGGAGCTGTGTGTTCCCAGCAGACAGCGCGGTCGGGACGGGAAGAGGCATAGACTCCCATGGGAGTCTATGCCGGAAGTGGGTGCAAATACCTGTCTTAGACAGGTATCTGCACCCCCCTCCCCCCTGAAAGGTGCCAAATGTGACACCGGAAGGGGGGAATGGTTCCAAAAAGCGGAAGTTCCATTTTTGTGTGGAACTCCGCTTTAATGGTGTTCACAATCCAGCATGCTTCAGTGCTCTCCTGTGACCCCCCACTTGTGCTTGCGCTCACCTCTGAGCGTGTGACACGGTAATTATACGGTGTCTAAACACGCATTGGAGCCACCCCTTGGGCTCATACAGGGTATGCTGGTATAAACTCCACCACTCTCAGATGTCATCAGATAGTCTCACACACAAGAAAGAAAAAGCTCCATAGTGTGATACAGTAGGGATTTATTTAAAATATATTAAAACTTCCCTCCAGAAGGGTACTCACAATATGTAGGTGCGTGAGTGCACCAATCTTTCCAGAGAGTGTTTGTATAAAACAAGCATTTGTATGGCATGCAGTGTGTCGTTCCTCATCTACCTCTGTTGCTGACAGCTCCGTCCTACCCCTCCCCGACGCGTATTCGGCACAGGGATCACGTGCCTTCCTCTGGGGGAGATTGGGATATATCTGTTTTTTCAGCGCATGCACGTTTATTTATATTTTTCCTTTTAACTCATGTTAACCTTATTCTAGTGCAGGGGTCCTCAAACTTTTTAGACAGGGGGCCAGTTCACGGTCCCTCAGACTGTTGGGGGGCCGCACTATAGTTTAAAAAAAATATGAACTAATTCCTATGCACACATCTTATTTGTAGTGCAAAAAAAAAACAAAAAAAAACAGTATAATATTTAAAATAAAGAACAATTGTAATCAATATGAACTTATCAGTATTTCACAGACTCCCCTCATTACAGAACCACTCCCAATCACAGACCCCCCTCCCCATCACAGACTCACCCCATAACAAAGCCCCCCCATGACAGATCCCCCCTTCACAAAGCCCCCCCAACACAAACTCCTCTCCATCACAAAGCCCCACATAACAGATTCCCCCCATAACAGACTCGCCCATATCACATACTTCCCCCATCACAGACTTTCCCCATAACAGACTCCGCCATCACAGATCCCCCCATAACAGACTCCCCCATAATAGACTCCCCCATCACAGATCCCCCCATATCAGTCCCCCCCCATAGCACAGACTCCCCCATCACAGATCCCCCCATATCACAGATCCCCCATAACAGACTCCGCCATCACAGATCCCCCCATAACAGACTCCCCCATAACAGACTCCCCATCACAGATCTCCCCATCACAGATCCCCCCATCACAGATCCCCCATATCACAGACTCCCCCATATCAGTCCCCCCATAACAGATCCTCCCATATCACAGATCCCCCATAACAGATCCCCCCATATCACAGATCTCCCCATATCACAGATCTCCCCATCACAGACTCCCCCATAACAGACTCCCCCATATCACAGATCCCCCCATAACAGACTCCCCATCACAGATCCCCCCATATCACAGACTCCCCCATATCACAGATCCCCCCCATCACAGATCCCCCCATATCACAGATCTCCCCATCACAGATTCCCCATAACAGTCTCCCCCTATCACAGACTCCCCCATATCACAGATCCCCCCATAACAGATCTCCCCATAACAGATCTCCCCATATCACACTCTGCCATCACAGATCCCCCATAACAGACTCCCCCTATCACAGACTCCCCCATATCACAGATCCCCCCATAACAGACTCCCCAATCACAGATCTCCCCATATCACAGACTCCCCAATCACAGATCTCCCCATATCACAGACTCCCCATAACAGACTCCCCATCACAGATCCCCCCATAACAGGCTCCCCATCACAGATCCCCCCATATCACAGATCCCCCCATATCACAGATCTCCCCATATCACAGATCTCCCCATATCACAGATCCCCCCATATCACAGATCTCCCATAACAGACTCTGCCATCACAGATCCCCCCATAACAGAGTCCCCATCACAGATCCCCCCCATATCACAGATCTCCCCATCACAGATCCCCCATAACAGACTCTCCCTATCACAGACTCCCCCATATCACAGATCCCCCCATAACAGACTCCCCATCACAGATCCCCCCATATCACAGATCCCCCAATATCACAGACTCCCCCATAACAGACTCCCCATCACAGATCCCCCCCATATCACAGATCCCCCCCATATCACAGATCCCCCCATATCACAGATCCCCCCATGTCACAGACTCCCCATGTCACAGACTCCCCCCATATCAATATTACACTGCCGCCCCCTATAATATCACAGCACTCCCACTCAACACTTACCTGTATCACGCAGGGCACAAGGCATGGTAGGTCCGGACGGAGGGCGGGACTTTGGAAGTGAGGGGCAGGTGATTGATTCCTGGGACCGCCCCGATGCCTAGTAACCAATCACCTGCTTCTTAGCACAGAAGGTCCTTTGTCCAGGCCTGTCATGTTTCCCGTCCTGTGTGATGGAGGGAGCAGATGGCAGGGGGAGTGCTGCAATGTTAAAGGGGCAGTCCGCGGGCCGGATAAAAAATGCTGGAGGGCCGGATTCGGCCCGCGGGTCGTAGTTTGAGGACCCCTGTTCTAGTGTCTCAAATTAACATACATGTGTTTTTTGCTTTTCTTGCTCTTTTCCAAGTCCTGTTTTGTTGCCCAATAAAATTTGTAGCAAATTTTTATGTTGTGTTTTTTGTTACTTTTCATGCAACACATTTCCCAGCTGCAGCTTAACTAGGCTGATTGGCATGGCAAATCCTAAAAATGTGTGCTTTGTCTAAGTTACTTTCCTGGTGCCTTCATGGTAGCATATGCATGGATTGTGTGTAAGCTGCCATGGATAGGCACCAGGAAAGAAATTACAGAGAGGTAAGTATTCAATTTTCCATTTTAGTGCAGTGGTTGTCAGCCTCAGTTCTCAAGTACCCCCGACAGGACATGTTTAGGGAATTTTATCTTGGCTAAACTAGATGTCCAAAATAATAAGCCATTGACTGATTTAAAGCACCTGTTCAAGATGAAGGAAAACCTGCAAACATGGCCTGTTGGGGGTACTTGAGGACAGGGTTGAGAAGCACTGATTTAGAGCACTGAGGTAAAATCGAGCTCCAGACAATCCTATTCTAATTTTGGGCATTTGAGGGAATCTAAGTAAGTGTTAGAACCCCTGCTTGTCTTTTTTAGGTTGGGCTTTGTGACAGACCTAGCCAGAACAGAGGCTGTTGGAGAGGACTGTATGCAAGCCTGTTGCCTTTTGATTATGGGCCCTGGATTTTCAATGGAACAATACTCTTTGTGAGGTGAATGAGAAATCCAGGCTGAACTGTACTAATCGGACTCAGTCGTGTATACATGTATATATTGTATGGGGACTCCTTACTGTAGATTTGTGTCCCTCAAGAGGGAGGGGGGATTCCTCCAGCAGCCCCCTGCTGATAAGACTGATTCATTCTGTTGGGACACATCCTGTGAGGAGATGCTGGTGTCATCAATTCCAGCTACCTGTGTTTATGTTAATTGAATGAGCTAATGACATTGTCCTCTATACAATGTAGGAGACGGGACGACTGCTATTGTGTTGATATAACTGTGTGAAGCTCGGTGACCACAAGTCTGGGCGAAAGGTCATGTCTCAGTCACCTAGGCTGTATAAAGGATTAGATAATTAGCTCATGTTAATTAAGTTACAGTTGTATTGTTAGAGGAGGTTCCAACGGCATATAAAGTCTTGTAATTTTGATTCTAAATAAAGTGAGTTCTTGGTAGTAACAAGCAAGTGTCGCCTTGTTTGTGCTCAGAGAGGTTGGGATATCTGTATACAGACTGGGAGAAAGTGGTATATGACGGAAGCACTCAAGCGGAGTGTGGGATGTTCCGTGACAGGCTTTGTGTCCCTTTTCTTAAAATTGGCTTTACTTCCTGTCACATAGCCAAACAGGAAGTGAGGGTAAAACCCTACCAATGCCTTTCCTTGGGGACACACAGGTCAATCTAGCTAGTGTCCCCATTAGGCAAATTGCACTGTAGCACTTTGTGTACACCCCAAATTCTTAGGTATTTTGGGGTTTATTAAAGGCAAATCCACTCTGCAATACAAGTGTAGTCGTTGAAAATCTGAGGGGAAGCACTGGTGATTTTAACATCCAATCATGTAGAAGCAAAGATGCTGTTTTTTATTATCCTTGCATGGCCCCCTGGGATCTCCACCAACTGCACTTATAGTGCAAAGTGGATTTACCTTTAGTAAATCAACCGCAAAGGCTTTCCCTGTTTTTTGTTATCTTGGGTTTACATTGAGGGGGAGTTTACATGCCACAGATTGTACATGAAGACCCCTTTCACACTGAGGCGTTTCGCAGGCGCTAAAAATAGCGCTTGCAAAGCGCCCTGAAACAGTCGCTATTTTCAAGCAAAAAAACACAGATTTTAACTTGTAAATAAAAATAGGCTTGGTCCTTAAAGTGGATGTAAACCCAATGTCATCCTTTCTAAACTACTGCCATAGGGGTTATCTATAAGGATATACATGCCTCCTGCATGTATCTTTACCTGTCAAATGTCTCCCCTCTGTCTGTTATTAGACCCGAAAAACTGCATATTCTGTGGGTGGGTCTGTTGTCTGGAGCTCAGTGGGTGGAGTCGTGATGTCAGTAGACTCCCCGCCCACCTCTACACTCCCCTTGTCAATATGCATTTTCTCCTGTGTATTTCAAAGACTGAATTTCTGCTGAACTTCTGCTATGATCTCTAACATCCAGTGAAAAGAAAGGAAAGTAACCACATGACTTCAGCATGCCAAATCATGCTGAGGTGTGGAACAGCCAATCCTTGCAGAGCTGCTGAAGAAAGGAGTGGGGGAGGAAATTAAAAAATAATGCATGTCTTAGGCTAATGCACGAGATATGTAAATCACCTGTCACTCACAGCAAGGGGGAGGATTTGAAAAAGTTTTTCTCATTTTTTCAAGATTTTTCTCACTGAACAATAAAAGAGGATTGCTCAGAGATGGATTAACTCTGTGTGGCAAGACTGGGCTCAAATGATAGGAAATGTTATACTCTACAGTATGCTATAAAAAAAAAAATTCGGGTTTACATCCACTTTAAGGCCCAGTTCACACTTGTGCGATGCCAGACATCGCATGTAATTCGCAGCGCACTGCCGTTCACATTACATGCGATGTCTGTGCGGTGCGATATCAGCCATACAGATAGTATGGCTGATATTGCACCGCATTCGGTGCAAACACGCACAGGACCCTTTTTTCTGTCCGGACCAGAATCGGATCGCATGTATGTTCACACATATGCAATCCAATTCATGTGGGGGTGTCGTTAACACTCCCCAGCGATTCGCATATGGCAGTGTGAACTGACATGCAAGTTGGTGCGATGCGGGAATCTGCAGTGGATTTGCAGTGTTCTCGCATCGCACCAGTGTGAACCAGGCCTTAGTTGCTAGACACATTACATATTTATGGTCAAAATCTGCATAAATGTATGCCGTGTGTGTGTTTTTTTTATATACATTTATTATAATATATATAGACACACACACACATGATCACACAGATAATATACATGGGGGGGGACTACCCATAGACACACACATGATCACACATATAATATGCTGGAAATACTCCCTTCTTTGTGAGCAATATATTTTTCACGCTTGTTCAAAAAAAAGGGGTTACAACATTACTACCTTTGGTTTCTTTAAGAACTAAAGTTCTGAGGGCCAATTCACACCAGATGCAGTTCTGAGCGCTTTTTTTCTGCACCGGAACTGACTAGAAACTGACTGCGTGGTGTGAACTAGAGCCATTGGAATACATGGAAAACACTGTATGCATTTTTAGTGCTAGTTCACACCAGACGCAGTTCCGTGCGCTTTTTTCTGCACTAAAAATGCATGCACAGTGTTTTCCATGTATTCTAATGGCTCTAGTTCACACCATGCAGTCAGTTTCTGGTGCAGAAACTGACCGGAACTGACTGTATTGGTGCAGAAAAAACGGAACTGCATGGAACTGCATCTGGTGTGAACTGGCCCTGGGGCTGAATCACACCTATGCAGTTTTAGTGCTTTTTGCAGATTTGCAGTACAGTCCATTTAACATTGTTTCCTATGGAACATGTTCTGTAGTGCATATCTGCAAAATGCAAAAAGCACTAAAAATGCATAGGTGTGAATCCAGCCTCAGTGCAGAAAAAAAAACACATGGAACTGCATCTGGTTTTGTGCTGACACATTCTGAATAGGAGTTACTAATCAGCTACACCACCAGACACAAGCTGCTTTCTCTTTTTGGGTATTAACCCTTTACACATTGCACAGTGTATGGGGAAAGAAATGCTCAGACAAATGAGTGGATTTAAACATCATCCAATCAGATTGCACAGTGTATGGGGAAAGAATTGCTCAGATAGATGAGTAGATTTATATGTTATCCAATCACATTGCACAGTGTTTGGGGAAATGAATTGTCCAGAATGCATAATACACAGACATGTATAAGGCTCGATTCACACCTATATATGTTGCTTTTGAGCGTTTTTGGAGGTTTTTTTTTCATGCTTGCCACGTTTTTGAGCAGCGTTTTTGCGGCGTTTTTGCGGCGTTTTTGCTGCGATTTGCGTTTTGCGTTTTTTTTTTACAGTTTTTTTTTACAGTCTAAAAAAAAAAATTTAAAAAAAATAAAAAAAAAAAATAAAAAAAAATAAAAAAAAGAACGGCAAAAACGCATCAAAAACGCTGCAAAAACACTGCAAAAACGGTGCACTTGCGTTTTTGATGCTTGTCCATTGAAATCCATTACATGCAAAACGCTGCTTTTTGCATGAAAAAAAGTCCCCGACCCTTTCCAAAAATGCAGAGAAACAAAAAGGCATTGATGTGAACATGTTCCATAGGAACCCATGTTAAAAAATTCCCGTGCATTTCTGCAAAATGCAAAATGCATCAAAAAACGCGCTAGTGTGAATGGAGCCTTAAGAAGATGTTTTCATGGAAGTTTGAGGTCCACCAATGATTATAGATTATCACCATAAAATGCACACAATTACATTTTGACAATTATGACATTTCACATCCAAGTCCAGGGAATATCCGCACAGTTGTTGATAGGAGGAAGATCTCTAGAATGATTATTGAGTTGTTTCAAAAAGAAATTAATGAATGGAATAAAACTGGAAGCAATATTCTCCATGTGATAAGGAAAAGCTCATTAACCACTTCAATACCAGGCACTTAGACACCTTCCCGCCCAGACCAATTTTCAGCTTTCAGCGCTGTCGCAATTTGAATGACAATTGCGCGGTCATGCTACACTGTACCCAAACAAATTTTTTATCATTTTGTTCCCACAAATAGAGCTTTCTTTTGGTAGTATTTGATCACCTTTGCGGTTTTTATTTTTTGCGCAACAAATAAAAAAAGACCGAAAATTTTGAAAAAAAACAAGTTTTTCTTTGTTTCTGTTAAAACATTTTGTAAATAAGTACATTTTCTTCTTCAATGACGGGCACTGATATGGCTGCACTGACGGGCACTGATACGGCGGCACTGATGGGCACCGATGAGGTGGCACCGATGAGGTGGCACTGATGAGGTGGCACTGACGGGCACTGATGATGGGCACTGATAGGCGGCACTGATAGGTGGCACTGATGGGCACTGATAGGTGGCACTGGTATGTGGCACTGATGGGCACTCATAGGTGGCACAGATGGGCACTTATAGGCGGCACTGATGGGCACTCATAGGTGGCATTGATGGGCACTCGTAGGTGGCATTGATGGTTACTTATGGATGGCACTGATAGTTGGCACAGATGGGCACGGATGGGCACTGATAGATGCGCACTGATGGGCACGGATGGGCACTGACAGGTGGCATGAATGGACACTGATGGGTGGCACTGATGGCATTACTTGTTTGCAGTGATGCCCCTAAGGGTGGCATTGCTGGGCATCACTGCAACATAATTGTGCCAATCAGTGCCCATTTGTGGGCACTGATTGGCACAGATTTGGCACACTGGGCACATGTGGATGGCCATGGGGTACATACCTGGCCATCCACATGTTGCCCCTTCCCTGGTGGTCCTAGTGGTGATCCCTGGTGGTCCAGTGTGGTGATCTGAGGGGGGGCTGCGCTGATAAACAATCAGCGCAGACCCCCCCTGCCAGGAGAGCCGCCGATCGGCTCTCCTCTACTTGCGTCTGTCAGACGCGAGTGAGGAAGAGCCGATCAACGGCTCTTCCTATTGACAGCGTGATCAGCCGTGATTGGACACGGCTGATCATGTGGTAAAGAGCCTCCGCCGGAGGCTTTTTACCAAGATCAGTGTAGCGGTGTGTCAGACTGACACACCGCTCCACCGATCGCCGCAATGCGCGCCCCCGGGGGCGCGCTGCGGCATGTTATCCTGCTGGACGTCATATGACGTCCAGTCAGGATAACAGAACCACTTCCCGGACGTCAATCCGCTATAGGGCGGGCGGGAAGTGGTTAACAAGATCAGCATTACAATGAGCAAGTGCCCGATGTCTGTTCTGTATTTAACCACTTGCCGACCGCCTAACGCAGATATACTGCGGCAGAATGGCACGGGCAGGCAAAATCACGTACCTGAGGCGATCGGCATCGTTAGGGGGAGCGATCCAGGCTGAGGGGGAGACCACTCATTCGTGGCCACCCCTCGCGATCGCTCCTAACGAATGAGAATCTTCCTCTGCTGCTGTATAGTAAACAGCGGCAGAGGAAGTGATGTCATCTCTCCTCGGCTCGGTATTTTCCGTTCCGGCGCCGAGGAGAGAAGACATCTGAGTAAGTGCACAACACATACACTTACAGTAAAACATACCAGCACACTTTACACCCCCCATCATCCCCCGATCACCCCCTATTCACCCCACCCCGCCTATCACAGTGACACCAATAGCAGTTTTTTTTTCTAAATACTGCATTGGTGTCAGCTTGTGACAGTTAGAAGTGGTAGGGCAGTTAGTGTTAGCCCCCTTTAGGTCTAGGGTACCCCCTAACCCCCCCTAATAAAGTTTTAACCCCTTGATCACCCCCCCATCGCCAGTGTCACTAAGCGATCGTTTTTCTGATCGCTGTATTAGTGTCTCTGGTGACGCTAGTTAGGGAGGTAAATATATAGGTTCGCCGTCAGCGTTTTATAACGTCAGGGACCCCCATATACTACCTAATAAAGGTTTTAACCCCTTGATTGCCCCCTAGTTAACCCTTTCACCAGTGATCACCGTATAACTGTTACGGGTGATGCTGGTTAGTTAGTTTATTTTTTATAGTGTCAGGGCCTGTTATTACCTAATAAAGGTTTATCCCCCTGATCGCCCGACGGTGATATAAGTTAGGTTTTAGGGTCAGATAGGGTCTGCGTCGCCCCAGGCAGCATCAGGTTAGCGCCAGTACTGCTAACACCCACGCACGCACCATACAACTCCCTTAGTGGTATAGTATCTGAACAGATCAATATCTGATCCGATCAGATCTATACTAGTGTCCCCAGCAGTTTAGGGTTCCCAAAAACGCAGTGTTAGCGGGATCAGCCCAGATACCTGCTAGCACCTGTGATTTGCCCCTCTGCCCGACCCAGCCCAGCCCACCCAAGTCATACTTACCAACAGTCCCAAATTTCCCAGACTCTTTTCCTGATTTTATGAATTCCCGGGGAATGTCCCAAAAAATTCACTTTTTCACGATTTTTCACCGCCGCCGCCGCTAGAGGTCCGCGGCCAGTGGAGACAATGTCTCCGCCAGCCGCCATTTTTGAGAAGACCAGAAGTGGAGTGGAGCTGGGTGGCTTCAATAGAAGCCGAGCTGCTGCGGCGCAACCCCCGCGCTCCGCCCCGCTCCGCCCACCCTCCGCCCCGCTCCGCCCCACTCCTCCTTGTTGCCAGTCTGTTATGGAAAGGGGTGGGGTGGGCGGTGGTTCTATTGTAAGCACATGGCCGGCTCCCTTGGCCTTCTGTAATGGCGGCGGATTCACCACTGGGGACTCCTGATGTGAAGGGGGCTCCCCTGGGGACTCCTGATGTGAGGGGGGCTCCCCTGGGGACTCCTGATGTGAGGGGGGCTCCCCTGGGGACTCCTGATGTGAGGGGGGCTCCCCTGGGGACTCCTCATGTGAGAGGGGGCTCCCCTGGGGACTCCTCATGTGAGGGGGGGCTCCCCTGGGGACTCCTCATGTGAGGGGGGCTCCGCTGAGGACTCCTGATGTGAGGGGGGCTCCGCTGAGGACTCCTGATGTGAGGGGGGCTCCCCTGGGGACTCCTGATGTGAGGGAGGCTCCGCTGGGGACTCCTGATGTGAGAGGGGGCTCCGCTGGGGACTCCTGATGTGAGAGGGGGCTCCGCTGAGGACTCCTGATGTGAGGGGGGCTCTGCTGGGGATTCTTGATGTGAGGGGGGGCTCCGCTGGGGACTCCTGATGTGAGGGGGGCTCCGGTGCGGACTCCTGATGTGAGATCCCTGCAATCGCTAACAGTTTTTTTGGTAGCGTTTTGGTGAACTTGCAAGCACCAGCCCCAGGTAGCGTCAGGTTAGTGCCAGTAGCGCTAACACCCTCCATACACCACCCTTAGTGGTATAGTATCTGAACGGATCAATATCTGATCCAATCAGATCTATACTAGTGTCCCCAGCAGTTTAGGGTTCCCAAAAACACAATGTTAGCGGGATCAGCCCAGATACCTGCTAGCACCTGCGTTTTGCCCCTCCACCCAGCCCAGCCCACCCCACCCCACCCCACCCAAGTGCAGTATCGATCGATCACTGTCACTTACAAAACACTAAACACATAACTGCAGCCTGATCCCTGCGATCGCTAACAGTTTTTTTGGTAGCGTTTTGGTGAACTGGCAAGCACCAGCAGCCTAGAACACCCCGGTCGTAGTCAAACCAGCACTGCAGTAACACTTGGTGACGTGGCGAGTCCCATAAGTGCAGTTCAAGCTGGTGAGGTGGCAAGCACAAGTAGTGTCCCGCTGCCACCAAGAAGAAGAAAAACAGGCCCGTCGTGCCCATAGTGCCCTTCCTGCTGCATTCGCCAATCCTAATTGGGAACCCACCGCTTCTGCAGCACCCGTACTTCCCCCATTCACATCCCCAACCAAATGCAGTCAGCTCCATGAGAGGCATTTTCTTTATGTCCTCCCGAGTACCCCTACCCAATGAACCCCCCTCAAAAAAGATGTCGTGTCTGCAGCAAGTGCGGATATAGGCGTGACACCCACTATTATTGTCCCTCCTGTCCTGACAATCCTGGTCTTTGCATTGGTGAATGTTTTGAACGCTACCATACACTAGTTGAGTATTAGCGTAGGGTACAGCATTGCACAAACTAGGCACACTTTCACAGGGTCTCCCAAGATGCCATCGCATTTTGAGAGACCTGAACCTGGAACCGGTTACAGTTATAAAAGTTACAGTTACAAAAAAAAGTGTAAAAAAAAAAAAAACACAAAAAAAAATATTAAAAAAAACAAACAAAAATAGTTGTTGTTTTCTTGTTCTCTCTCTCTATTGTTCTGCTCTTTTTTTACTGTATTCTATTCTGCAATGTTTTATTGTTATTATGTTTTATCATGTTTGCTTTTCAGGTATGCAATTTTTTATACTTTACTGTTTACTGTGTTTTATTTTTAACCATTTTTTTGTCTTCAGGTACGCCATTCAGCTGCAGCGCAAATTTATTTATCTTGACAGCAACATCGTTTGTTCCCACGATACATAAAGCCGTGACTCCAGCGCTGTCGGAGGTGAAATATGCTGTAGCATGGGGGCAGCAGGGGCGGAGGAGCGATTTGCTCCTGACTTTTGGGGCGGATGCCCCATGCTTCGGCACATATAAATGGTGCATGTATGCCCATCATTCGAAGTGGGTGGATGAAGGGAGGTATTCTAATGGTGGGCATACCCACCAATCAATCTCTTTTTTTCGTTCAGCCCACAGGCTGCATGAAAAAAAAGATTACAATATATGCCCAACAAGGACCAGCAACGTACTGGTATGTTGCTGGACTTTGAGTGGTTATACCAGAATGATGCCTGCAGGTTTAGGTATCATTGGTATCATTCTTTTCAGCCAGCGGTCGGCTTTAATGTAAAAGCAATCCTAGTGGCTAATTAGCCTCTAGACTGCTTTTACAAGCAGTGGGAGGGAATGTCCCCCCCTCCCACCGTCTTCCATGTTTTTCTCTGGCTCTCCTGTCCCAACAGGGAACCTGAGAATGCAGCCGGTGATACGACCAGCTGACCATAGAGCTGATCAGAGACCAGAATGGCTCCAATCATCTCTATGGCCTAAGAAACCGGAAGCTACGAGCATTTCATGACTAATGCCTCGTTTCCACTGAGCGGACCGGTTCGGTACGCTATTTTGGGTGTTTCCATTATGAAAGTGGCCCATACAACCGAACCCGAACCGTTCCATTCAGGGTCCTGCTTCAGATGTGGGGCCATAGAAAATGGAATGGTTCGGTTAGTGCGGAGCTACGATACAATCCACTGATTGGAGAACGTGTGACTCCATGCTAGGCATTTTTTCTAAACCCATGTATGGCCCCTGTTGGTCCGAATTGCAGTGGAAACGCTCGCCTGAATAGGCCAGACCATTCTAGGCCTTCCAAACTGTACCGACCCAAACCGATCCGCTCGGTGGAAACGAGGCATTAGATATTTTGCCAGATGTAAACAGTGCCATTGGGAAATTGGGAAAGCATTTTATCACACCGATCTTGGTGTGGTCAGATGCTTTGACGGCAGAGGAGAGATCTAGGGTCTAATAGACCCCAATTTTTTCAAAAAAGAGTACCTGTCACTACCTATTGCAATCATAGGGGATATTTACATTCCCTGAGATAACAATAAAAATGTTAAAAAAAAAATGAAAGGAACAGTTTAAAAAATAAAATAAAAAAGCAAAAAAACTAATTTAAAAAAAAAAGCACTCCTGTCCCCCTCCGGCTCTCGCGCAAAGGCGAACGCAAGCATTGGTCTGGTGTCAAATATAAACAGCAATTGCACCATGCATGTGAGGTATCATCGCGAAGGTCAGATTGTATTTATTAAACATTTGGGCAATATATTGTGTTTTAGTGCATTAAAATTAAAAAAAGTGTGTTTTTCCCAAAAAAATGCGTTTGAAAAATCGCTGTGCAAATACTGTGCAAAAAAAAATGAAACACCCACCATTTTAATCTGTAGGGCCTTTGCTTTAAAAAAATATATAATGTTTGGGGGTTCAAAGTAATTTTCTTGCAAAAAAAAATTATTTTTTCAAAAAGTGTCAGAAAGGGCTTTGTCTTCAAGTGGTTAGAAGAGTGGGTGATGAGTGACATAAACTTCTAAATGTTGTGCATAAAATGCCAAGACAGTTCAACCCCCCCCCAAATGACCCCATTTTGAAAAATAGACACCCCAAGCTAATTTCTGAGAGGCATGTTGAGTCCATGAAATATTTTATATTGTGACACAAGTTGCGGGAAAAAGACAATTTTTTTTTTTTTTTTTTGCACAAAGTTATCACTAAATGATATATTGCTCAAACATGCCATGGGCATATGTAAAATTACACCCCAAAATACATTCTGTTGCTTCTTCTGAGTACGAGGATACCACATGTGTGAGACTTTTTGGGAGCATAGCCGCGTACGGGACCCCGAAAACCAAGCACCGCCTTCAGGCTTTCTAAGGGTGTACATTTTTGATTTCACTCCTCACTGCTTATCACAGTTTCGGAGGCCATGGAATACCCAGATGGCACAAACCCCCCCCCCAAATTACCCCATTTTGGAAAGTAGACACCCCAAGCTATTTGCTGAGAGGTATGGTGAATATTTTGCAGACCTCGCTTTTTGTCACAAAGTTTTGAAAAAAAAAATCATTTTTCTTTTTTTTCCTTCATTTTCAAAAACAAATGAGAGCTGCAAAATACTCACCATGCCTCTCAGCAAATAGCTTGGGGTGTCTGCTTCCCAAAATGGGGTCATTTGGGGGGGGGGTTGTGCCATCTGGGTATTCCATGGCCTCCGAAACTGTGATAAGCAGTGAGGAGTGAAATCCCACACATGTGGTATCCCCGTACTCAGGAGAAGCAGCAAAATGTATTTTGGGGTGCAATTCCACATATAACCATGGCATGTGTGAGCAATATATCAGTTAGTGGCAACTTTTTGTAAAAAAACATTTTTTTGTCATTATTCAATCACTTGGGACAAAAAAAAAATATTCAATGGGCTCAACATGCCTCTCAGCAATTTCCTTGGGGTGTCTACTTTCCAAAATGGGGTAATTTGTGGGGGTGGGTTGTACTGCCCTGCCATTTTAGCACCTCAAGAAATGACATAGGCAGTCATAAACTAAAAGCTGTGTAAATTCTAGAAAATGTACCCTAGTTTGTAGACGCTATAACTTTTGCGCAAACCAATAAATATACGCTTATTGACATTTTTTTTTACCAAAGACATGTGGCAAATTACATTTTGGCCTAAATGTATGACTAAAATTGAGTTTATTGGATTTTTCTTGAAAAGTAGAAAATATCATTTTTTTTCAACATTTTCTTTCTTTTTCCGTTTATATCGCAAAAAATAAAAATCGCAGAGGCAATCAAATACCATCAAAAGAAAGCTCTATTTGTGAGAAAAAAAGAACGCAAATTTCATTTGGGTACAACATTGCATAACCGCGCAATTACCAGTTAAAGCAATGCAGTGCCAAATTGTAAAAAGTGCTCTGGTCAGGAAGGGGGTAAAACCTTCCGGGGCTGAAGTGGTTAAACAATTTGGGTGTACGTGTTTCCTGTCCTGGGGGGGTAGAGCCGTATGTCTCAGAGGCTGTCCTGGAAGACTCCTAGAAAAAGAGTTAGCGGTAAGTCTAACTCAGTTTTTCTTTGGCTAGAAAATTACTCAGAACCTTCAAACATTATATAAATTTTTTTAGCAGAGACTCTGGGGAATAACATGGCGGTTGTTGCAATTTTGTATGTCACACGGCATTTGTGCAGCAATTTTTTGAACAAGATTTTTTTGGAAAGAAAAAGCACAAACACTAATGTTAAAAAAATGTGAAAAAAGAAAACTAAAGTGCCGATGTGGATTCTCTATAAAATAACAAAAGACCAAAAAGAAATGTGTAAGCTGCAACCAACCAATTAGTGCTGTGACACCTGTTGCTATAAATCAATATAAAATATGTTGGTGCGCTTATCAAACTATCCTCATCTGTTGGAGTGGTGCTTATATATGTAGTGCTTAACCCCGAAGGAGCGGCTGAATATTTGTTATATCCGTAATTCACGTTTACTACTCAACCCTCGCAGCCCATAGATTTCAAAGTCACAGTCCTTAATGCTTTTTCTCTTCTTCAATATGTTTATTGAATTTACAATAAAAGGACGAATATAACATTATATTGACATGTACATAAGATTCGGAAATTAAGAAACATTGTCATACAATTGATGATACCATCTCATTTAGAGAATACAAGAAAGAGCTTAAATATATGTAAAAGAAGTTGAAAAAGAATCAAGAACAAACGCGATCCTAATATTAGAGAGTATAAGACTCTAAAAAGTATAAAAATAAAAATGAAGAAAAAAAAATTAATAAAATTCCCTCAGTTATCTGCACATCAGTTGAGTCATGCCTCCAGACCACCCGACCACCCCAAATGGGATCCTTAATGCTTTTTTATTAATGCTTTATTCATCAACATAAACTGGGATGGGAGAATGACTTCCTTTGAGATGCTCTTCTGTTACATTGTCATCTTTCATGAATCATACAAGAAAATCTGAGTACAATTGCGGACAGTCAAGAAATCATTTCTCGATGATCTCTTCAATCAGGGACGATGGAAGTAGATTTGATAGAGAATAAGTTGATAAAGAGTCACTCTGAATAACTTCTTCATCTGGATAACTTTAAAAGAATGATCCATAATCTCTATATGTGTGCTTGCAGCTTCACCGCTACCTTTTTACCATTACTTCCCACCGACATGGTACTTCCAAATTAGGCTAAAGGAGAGCAAGTCTGAATAACTCCTCCCGCTTGACTGATTGGAATCCTGGGACAATGCTGAACTCAAAGTCATAGGCCATCACTGCCCATCTCACTGACTTGTGCACCAACAACCCTCAGTCTCTGGCAGTACCTTTACCTTGGGCTTTCACTCACGTGATCGATAGTCCATGTGCCACTCATAAACAATCAATCGCCCAGTTTCCTTCTGCTTTGTTGCTACTTCATCTGCAATATTCCTCAGCTTCCTTTATCTCTTTGTGGCCCGTTCCCCTCCCCGCAGGGGCGGCCTACGACAACCACAACTACATGCGGCAAGATGTCGTCTGTTCCTCCATGAGGACCGGATCTCCACCCTTCTCGCTAGGGTGAAGCTCCATTGGCTCCCCAGAGGGGAAAACCTCCAACTTCCCCTCCGGGAACCAGGCTGGCTCTCTCGCTCCTCAGAGCAGGACTGGACTCAAACTCCCGGACACCATGTGACCCCCCTTTTTATATGAGAGTCCCGGGATTACGAAGCAAATTAATGATTGGCCGAGACCAACACATAAACACCTGTCACTCAAATAAAGAAATCAAACAATACAGGCCTGCTGCAAATAGCATCAGCCTGTCTAAATTTACCTGCAACAGAAAGCTAACAAGAAAAGGTCACCTACATAAAAGTAGGTGCCCCCTACATATATAAAATCCTAAACCATAAAAGTACCCTGATATCATAATCAGTAATGTGAATAAGAGCAAATAAATAAACAATCAATAAAGTGAATAAATGCAAAAAAATGCATCAAAAAATATATATCCTGATATCACAATCAGTAAAGTGAATAGGTGCAAATAACTATATCAATCAATAAAGTGAATAAATGCAAATAGATGCATCAAAAAACATATAAGGGAACACACATCCCTAGATATTTGTAGATGAAAAAAAAAAAAAAAAGCAATAAATAGTTTCTGTTTGTGTTAATCCAGCTAAGGTCTAAATGTCCAATCAATTGCCTTTGATGAACTTTCTTGTATTTCAATTCTCACAGATCACAGTTGCATGATGAATTACATTTGCAAGGTGATGATTCACATAAAGATGAAAGAAAAACCATAATTGCGCAGTGTTTTTAAATGCTACAAGACTGGGCAAACAATGTAATCCACTCACACATTTGCAGTAGCTGAATCGCTTTTGTTATAATGGTCAGACAGCTTCAACGCTCATACAACTATCGCTGTGTTTGCCGAACACTATGCGAAGACGTCACTGACTCCTTCTCCCCACGCGTATCATCACATGTCACGTGACTTTCTCAAGGGTTAACCCTTGTGGGTGATGTGTGACATAAGCTTCTAAATGTTGTGCATAAAATCCCCATGCATATCATCACGTTACGTGACTTTCTCAAGGGTCAACCCTTGAGAAAGTCACGTAACATGTGATGATACGCGTGGGAGAAGGAGTCAGTGACGTCTTCGTGAGAAATACAAGCAAGTTCATGAAAGGCAATTGATTGGACATTTAGACCTCAACTGGATGAACACAAACAGACACTATTTATTGCTTTTTTTTTCCATCTACATATATCTAGGGATGTGTGTTCCCTTATATGTTTGTTGATGCATCTATTTGCATTTATTCACTTTATTGATTGATATATTTATTTGCACCTATTCACTTTACTGACTGTGATATCAGGGTATATGTTTTTTGATGCATTTTTTTGCATTTATTCACTTTATTGATTGATTATGTATTTGCACTTATTCACTTTACTGATTATGATATCAGGATATTTTTATGGTTTAGGATTTTATATATAAGCACCACTCCAACAGATGGGGATAGTTTGATAAGTGCACCAACATATTTTATATTAAACACTAATGTCAACACAGTTTTTTTGTATAATGTGAAAGATGATGTTACGCCAAGTAAATAGATACCTAACACGTCGCGCTTTAAAATTGCACACATTCGGGGGCGTGTCCAAGATGGCCACCAAAGCAGACGTGCTTTAGGAGAGCTCCGAGACCTGGCCGTCTTATTATCCGATTCCCTGCAGATACACCGGCCCAAACTGAGCCCGAACAGTGTGGGAACCCCTACGGAGCGGTATGCCCAGCGGGAAACATACTTCGGCGTCTCGTACCACCCGCTATACCGCCAAAACTTCGTCCTCTGCAACTCGGCCCTCTCCCGCCACAGCTATCAGCATGGCGTCTCAAAAAGAGGGGGATGACACAGGGCTGAAGGAACAGGATAACTTTACTGCACTCATGCAAGCTATAACCACCTGCCAGTCCACCCTGACAGGGAAAATTGAAAGTGTGCAGCTTGGTATAAGCCTGATCTGTAGGGATATGGACAGCTTTCGTTCCAGATTGTCTGAATCTGTGAGGAGAGTGGGAGAGGCAGAAGACATGCTGTAATCACATGAAGTCCTACTCCGCACACTGCAGACCAAGATGAAAACCCTGGAGGCGCGTGCAGAGGACGCTGAAAACAGAAATCGCAGGAACAACCTTAGGATAGTGGGGCTGCCTGAGGGAGCGGAAGGTAAGGACCCCACAACATTTACCGAACAGTTTCTGCGCACCCTCCTTCCTAATGCCCGGTTTTCGGATTTTTTTGTAGTGGAGGGGGCACACAGAATGCCTGCTACTCGGGGGCCCCCGGGAGCTCTTCCACGCACTTTCATCTTAAAACTCCTGAACTTTAGGGATCGTGATCTAGTCCTACGGGAAGCACGGCAGATTGAAGTACTCCGCCATGAAGGAGCAAATATTATGATAATCCCGGATTATTCAATCGACACACAAAAAATGCGGAGATACTTTCACCAAATTAAATTGGACTTACGCAATCGTAAGATTAAGTACAGCATGTTATTCCCTGCCCGACTGAGAGTCCAAGATGGGGAATCAGTGTCACGAACACGTACTCACCGAGGCCGAGATGCCGAGAGCGGCTCGCCCTTACGACCACGCGCACCCAGACCCCCGAAATGGGTACAGGAGGCTGAGGGCACGCGGAGGCACGGGCTTCCGGACGGATAGTAGGTTCAGAAGCTGGAAGCGGGTGTCCTGGGATCCGCAGGGAGCAGGGCTGAAAACACAAGCAGAGGTTAGGGAACAGGCAGGTAATAATCAGGGTGTCACAAGACCCAGCAGCGCGGTGGTTAAGCAGACCAGGATTCGGTGCACAGATCTGGCAGGTATGATCAGGATAGTCCAGCAGAGTAGTGGTTAAACAGGCCAGGGGTTTGGTACACAGATCAGGCAGGTTATTGATAGGATTGTCCAGCAGAGTAGTGGTTAAACAAGCCAGGGTTCGGTACACAGATCAGGCAGAAGTACAAGGGACAATCCGGGAGAGTAGTGGTTAACAGTCAGCAGAGGTTTGGTACACAGATCAGGCAAAGGTACTTAGGGACAATCCGGGAGAGTAGTGGTTAATCAGGCAGCAGAGGTTTGGTACACAGATCAGGCAAGGTACTTAGGGACAATCCGGGAGAGTAGTGGTTAATCAGGCAGCAGAGGTTTGGTACACAGATCAGGCAAGGTACTTAGGGAACACAGGCTCAGAGAACAGGGGAGAGCTGACGACAAACCAGCAACCCGACTGGGTGCTGGAGCCGTCAGATATAGCCCCCCTGCCCGGCGAGCGCGTCAGTGTGACGCACTACCGGGCACCCGCACGGGCTACGGCGCGCACACGGGGACCGCCGTGCACCCGCGCGCGCCGCACCATCATCCCGCGGACGGGTGTGCGGCGAAGCGCTCGTCCCGTGCGCATGCGCACCGGAGCCCGGCGAGCGGAGACGCTCCCTGGCTCCTGACAGTGCCCCCCTCCTAAGGGCGGACACTGGACGCCAAGGCTGGCCATTAGTTCTGGATGATCTTGATGAAACGCTCGAATTAACTGTGGAGCGTGCAGATTCCTGGCGGGCTCCCAGGAATTATCTTCGGGGGGGTACCCCTTCCATTGAATCAGGTACTGTAACTGTCTGCCCCTCTTCCTGCAACCAAGAATGGATTCCACTTCGAATTCATTCTCGCCATCGATTCTGACTGGCGGAGGAGGAGGTTCTTTTCTTCCTGGAAAAGGGGTGGGCACCACAGGCTTCAATAGTGACACATGGAAAACGGGATGAATCCGGTATGTCTTGGGAAGTGTCAATTCCACAGCCACAGGGTTGATAATCCTCCTGACTTGAAAAGGCCCAATGAATTTAGGCCCGAGCTTTCGAGATGGCAGTGGTAATCTCAGATTAACGGTGGACAGCCAAACCTCGTCTCCTACGTCAAATTTTGGGTTCGCCTTTCTGCCCCGGTCGTACTGTTTCTTGTAGTCCTCCTGGGTTTTGCGTAATGTATCTTGAATTCTTTGAAAATTGGACTGTAACGAAATTATCCTATCCTGGACTGCAGGAACTGCCGTTTCGGGAATGTTGTTAGCGAAGGATGTGGGATGGAACCCGCAATTGGTCCAGAAAGGAGTCTGGTTGGTGGAGGCATGGATAGAGTTATTGTACGCAAATTCAGCATAGGAGAGGAGGCTCGCCCAATCATCCTGAGAACCTGAGCAGAAGCATCGGAGGTACTGCTCTAGCGTCTGGTTGGTCCTCTCTGTCTGGCCATTGCTTTGGGGATGATAAGCTGAAGAAAGACAAATGTTGATACCCAAAGCCTTGCATAGTTCCCTCCAGAATTTGGACGTGAACTGGACGCCTCTGTCCGACACGATGCTCCTTGGTATTCCATGGAGCCTAACAACCTCCTTTAGAAAGATGTTGGCCGTGTCTACGGCAGAGGGAGTACCCCTCATGGGCAGAAAGTGGGCCATTTTGGAAAGGCGGTCGACAACAACAAGGATGGTGGAGAAACTCTCTGAGCTGGGTAGGTCAACGATGAAGTCCATGGACACGTCAGCCCATGGTCGTTCCAGAATGGGCAAAGGTCTGAGCAGACCCCAGGATTTGGTGTTCTGGCCCTTGTTTCTCTGGCACAGGGAACAGGACGCCACATATTCCCTACAATCCCTTCTCCATCCTGGCCACCAAAAAGAACGAGAAAGGAGTTCAGCCGTCTTCTTATTCCCAAAATGTCCTGCCATCTTGTGATCATGACACATCTGAAGGGCTAAGGGCCGAGTCACTTGTGGTACAAATATTTTTCCTTTAATCCAGAAAAGATCTTCATATTTTTTCAGGGAATGCACAGCTGGTTCCGTACATGTGCCTGATGAAGATTTGATGGAGGATATTAAGTCTGCTTGAGTTAGTCCGAGAGAATTTTGAGGAGAGAGGATCGTGCTGGGTGTTGGTATTTGAGAATCTGCGGAAAACATGCGTGAAAGGGCATCAGCCTTCCCGTTCTTTGCCCCAGGTCTGTATGCTATATGGAAATTAAAGCGAGAGAAGAATAGGGCCCAACGGGCTTGGCGAGGTTTTAACCGTCTTGCTGTTCTGAGGTACTCGAGATTTTTGTGATCCGTAAAGATCATCACCGGATGAACTGCCCCCTCCAGCAGATACCTCCATTCCTCCAAAGCAAACTTTATAGCCAACAGCTCTCTGTCACCCACGTCGTAATTGAGTTCCGGTGGGCTGAGTTTCCGAGAAGCGAAAGCTACTGGATGTAGGATGGCCTTTGGTCCCTGTCTCTGGGAAAGAATTGCTCCGGTTGCGATTTCTGATGCGTCTACCTCCAGTACGAAGGGTTGAGTCGGGTCAGGATGGCAGAGGATTGAAGCGGAACTGAATAGTTCTTTTAACTTAAGGAAAGCCTCTTGAGCGGCTGCGGACCACTGGAAAGAATGATGCTGCCGAGTTAGTTGGGTAATAGGTGCCACAATGGCCGAGAACCCCACGATAAATTTCCGGTAGAAATTGGCGAATCCTATAAACCTCTGTACTGCTTTTTTATTTGATGGAGCTGGCCACTCCTGAATTGCCTGAATCTTCTGGGGGTCCATTGCAACCCCATTGGTGGAGAGAATGAATCCCAAGAATTGTATGGTTGATCTCTCAAACTCACACTTTTCGGCTTTTAGGTATAGCTTGTGTTGCAGAAGAATAGCAAGAACCGTTTTAACGTGCCTCCTGTGCATCTCTAGCGTAGGGGAAAAGATGAGGATGTCGTTCAGGTACACCACAAGGAAATCATCTAGATATTGTCGAAATATGTCATTCACTAGGTGTTGGAAGGTGGCTGGAGCATTGCAGAGGCCGAATGGCATCACTAAATATTCGAAGTGACCGAATCTGGATCTAAAAGCCGTCTTCCATTCGTCTCCAGCCCTGATCCTGACGAGATTGTAGGCCCCTCGGAGGTCGAATTTGGAGAACACCTTGGCCGATCGGAACCTTTGGAATAACTCAGGAATGAGCGACAACGGGTACCGGTTCTTAATTGTGATGTTGTTGAGTTGTCGATAGTCTACGCAGGGTCTTAGGGTACCATCTTTCTTCCCAACGAAAAAGATACCCGCTCCGGCGGGTGAGGATGAAGGGCGGATGAAACCTTTCTCAAGATTTTCGTCTATGTACTGCTTTAGAGCCTCCAGCTCGGTTTCAGAAAGGGGAAATATCCGGCCAAATGGAATCTCGGAACCAGGAAGAAGGTCAATTGGACAGTCGTAGGCCCTGTGAGGTGGTAGGCGGTCAGCCATTTGTTTACTGAAAACCTCTTGAAACTCGAGATACTCGGAGGGGACGTGTTGGAGGTTGTTTGGCGGTACCGCCATTGTGGCGCAAACTTTGGAATCCGGGAGCAGGCAGTGTTGAGAGCAATACTGAGAAGAGAAGGATACTGACTTGGTGCTCCATTTGATTAGTGGATCGTGGGCTTGTAACCATGGTAGGCCAAGTATGATGGGAAAGATTGGTGAGCGAATTAGGTCAAGCCGTAAGAACTCCCGGTGGCCGGAGTCTGTGACTACTGAAATAGGTTGGGTCTCCTGGGTGATGGGACCAGAGCAAGGAAGGGATCCGTCGGCCAGATGTATTTGTAGATCCTGCTCTTTGGTTTGTAGAGGGATCTTCAATCTGTGTGCCAAGGCGGAATCTATGAAGCAGCTGCAGGCCCCGGAATCAACGATGGCCTGCAGGCGAGTCTCCCTTTCCGGAAGCTGCAGAGAAACAAACAACATCACATAAGCCTTGGGAATGTTATGGTTAGGAAAGTTCAATATGTTTGACTGAGGGAACTTACTAGGCCTGATCGGACAGCTGCGCAGGAAGTGTCCGGTTCCTCCGCAGTAGAGGCAAAGGTTAGACTGCCGCCTGCGCTGCTTCTCCTCGGAGGTCAATGGACCTCGGACCAAGCCGAGCTGCATTGGTTCGACCTCAGGGACCGATGCAGTGGTAACTGAAGATGAAGTTGAGGGTACTGTAGAGTGAGGTCTTGGCGACGCCCAGGCAGGGCGAGGCTGCTGAAACCGTTCTGAGCGCCGCTCCCGAAGGCACCGATCGAGCTTTGTAGCTGCTTGAATGAGTTCCTCTAGGGAAGCAGGGGTCTCCATCCTAGCTAACTCATCTTTGAGTAATTCAGACAAGCCTTGACGGTACTGGTAACGCAGGGCCGGCTCATTCCAGTTGGTGTCGGCCGCCCACTTACGGAACTCCACTGTATAGTCCTCAATAGGTCTTCTTCCTTGGGACAAATGGTGCAAGATAGCTTCAGGGGTGGCCATGCGTTGCGGATCATCATAGAGCTGGGTCATGCTCTCAAAGAATGCCTCGATAGTGTTCAGGGCAGGGCTGCTCTGTTCCATCAGGCTGTGGGCCCAAGCCTGGGGTTCTTCGGATAGCAGGGAAATGACAAACCCCACCTTGACGATTTCTGAAGAGAAGGTTCTTGGCTGTAGGGCGAAGTAGAGGGAACATGCGTTTTTAAAAGCCCTAAACTTCTTGCGGTCTCCCGAGAACCGTTCAGGTGTAGGGACCCTGGGCTCAGGAAGAGCCATGACCACAGTGGGGTTGGCCGGAGCATGGGGAAGCGGACCCCCACTGCTGGGTGCAGGAGCTGCGGCTGCGGAGGGTAGTAACCCGGTGATCTGCTGCAGACGGTTATCAATTTGTGTATAACCTTCTTGTAGCTTCTGTACGGAGTCCGCGAGGGTAGATACTTGTTGGCACAGGATCTCCAGAGGAGAGCGCGCTCTGTCGGCCTCAGACATCAGGCTGGTTTGTACTGTCACGAACACGTACTCACCGAGGCCGAGATGCCGAGAGCGGCTCGCCCTTACGACCACGCGCACCCAGACCCCTGAAATGGGTACAGGAGGCTGAGGGCACGCGGAGGCACGGGCTTCCGGATGGATAGTAGGTTCAGAAGCTGGAAGCGGGTGTCCTGGGATCCGCAGGGAGCAGGGCTGAAAACACAAGCAGAGGTTAGGGAACAGGCAGGTAATAATCAGGGTGTCACAAGACCCAGCAGCGCGGTGGTTAAGCAGACCAGGATTCGGTGCACAGATCTGGCAGGTATGATCAGGATAGTCCAGCAGAGTAGTGGTTAAACAGGCCAGGGGTTTGGTACACAGATCAGGCAGGTTATTGATAGGATTGTCCAGCAGAGTAGTGGTTAAACAAGCCAGGGTTCGGTACACAGATCAGGCAGAAGTACAAGGGACAATCCGGGAGAGTAGTGGTTAACAGTCAGCAGAGGTTTGGTACACAGATCAGGCAAAGGTACTTAGGGACAATCCGGGAGAGTAGTGGTTAATCAGGCAGCAGAGGTTTGGTACACAGATCAGGCAAGGTACTTAGGGACAATCCGGGAGAGTAGTGGTTAATCAGGCAGCAGAGGTTTGGTACACAGATCAGGCAAGGTACTTAGGGAACACAGGCTCAGAGAACAGGGGAGAGCTGACGACAAACCAGCAACCCGACTGGGTGCTGGAGCCGTCAGATATAGCCCCCCTGCCCGGCGAGCGCGTCAGTGTGACGCGCTACCGGGCACCCGCACGGGCTACGGCGCGCACACGGGGACCGCCGTGCACCCGCGCGCGCCGCACCATCAGGCCGCGGACGGGTGTGCGGCGAAGCGCTCGTCCCGTGCGCATGCGCACCGGAGCCCGGCGAGCGGAGACGCTCCCTGGCTCCTGACAATCAGTGTGGTTCTTTACCTCCCCTGAAGATGCGTCCAGATGGTTGGAAACACTACCAAGAGGTTGAACCCACTGCTGCTGGGATCTCCGTTTTGCCTTGCCTTAATTCTACTATCTATACAGGTTTTTTTCTGTTGCCGGACTTCTGGTCTTCATCATTTATTTCTTTGAACCTTCAGGCCTTTCGCCGACTCCTCCATCCACCTGTGACTACACTGACCGGGTTTCTTCACAAGAATTCATGCTGTGAGTATACACAGTAACGGTCTAGGGACTATATGCTTGATGGGTTGGAGTGAGCTATTCGATCCTGTCACCACCTTTGACATGGACACCTGAAGTCTCTAGGCCCGAAGTTTTGGGTTAGTAACAAGTTTTAAGTTCAATAAGTATAACCCCCAGAACATTCTGGGTGAATGATTGATCTGCAGGGACTGTCTATCCTGAATTTTGGTCTCCTTACCTAGACTCTCTGAGCACAGACTGTGTCACTCTGGTGCTCCGCTGTTCACGTGCCCCATGGGCAGTTGTCACGATTTGTTATGGGGATCAGGCACCTAATAGTTTGGGCGGTGGTGCGGGGTGGGGGGAGGTTTTGGAGCGACTGGTTCTGCTCTATGTTTTTGTTTGGGTTTGTTTTTTGTTTTTTTTCCTTTTTAAATTTTGATCATGCTTTGATTGATATTTGTAAGACATGTAAGACTGCTCTCTTGCCACTAGAGGGAGTAGTCTACTCAATATCTGATACACAGTCGTTTGCACTATTTCTTAGACATATTACTGTATTATGCAAGTTTCATGTGGCAAGAAGGCCATTTCCATCCTGTCAGAAATTCATACGCGGTCTAAATGACTCCACTTAACATCTTGTCCTGGAATGTATGAGGCCTCAATTTCAAAATAAAATGCTCCTTAGTGTTTAACTATATTAAAAAATATAACCCTCATATCTGCATACTGCAGGAGACTCATTTAGTTGGGAGCAGGACGCTGGCCATTAAAAAGCCCTGGGTAGGATCCTATTATCACTCCACCTATTCCACCTACTCCAGAGGTGTCAGCGTTCTGATCCACAAATCATTACCCTTCACCCTCCTAGATCTCCATTTGGATCCCGAGGGGAAATACGTTGCTATACATGCTATGTGTGACAGGATGGAATTGGTTATAGTGGGACTGTACAACCCGCCCCCTTCTGCGGCAGTGTTGATGGCAGGTGATTTTAATATAACCCCCAACCTAAGTATGGATAAGCTTGGCACTGATGCGGCCTCTGAGTCTCCACTATCTAGATGGGCAGATGAATATGGCTTCAGTGATGTATGGAGGTGGTGGTATCCCAGGGATAGACAATACACCTGCCACTCGTCTACTTACGCCTCCTTTTCCAGAATAGACTTATTCTATGTTAGTAGCTCCTTACTCCCTCGCATCCAGGGGGTTGAAATTCTCCCGCGTGGTATCTCTGATCACGCTCCACACCTACTGAGGCTCAGCACAGACTCGCCGGTGGGTAACAGCCTCTGGCGGCTCTCAGGTTTTTGGATTACTGATGAACGGGTTGCTCCTGAGGTTGCGGGGGAGATGGATACCTACTGGGTGGTAAACAGAGGAACGGCCCCCCCTTCAATGCTTTGGGATGCTTTTAAGGCATATACCCGTGTACAATACTCTGCAATAATTAGTAAGGTCAGGAAAAATAACAAACTTGCTCTGGAGGAGGCGGAGAGTCGAGCTCAGAGTTTGGAGTTCAGCTATGTGGCTAACAGAGATGCCGTAACATACGCTGCACTTCAGACACTGCACCGAGAAATTTCGGTGTTGAGGGCTAATGCGACTCGGAAAATTCTGTTATCACAGTCACAGAGGATATTTGAGCAGGGGGAGAGATCTGGTAGATTGTTGGTGTGGTTGGCCAGAGAGTGCTCCACTGTGGCACACATTGCGAACAAATACTGACAGACCCTATCCAGATAAACGCTAGATTTGCACAATATTATGTAGGCTTATACACATCTAGAACTGACTACACAACAAACTCACTGCAGGATTTCTTGGCTCAGGTGGAGTTCCCTACTCTATCAGAGGCTAGCAGTGCTAAGTTAGATGCACCAATCACCCTTAAGGAAGTGCAACTGGCGATTTCATCGTTCCAGCCTGACAAAACTCCGGGCCCAGATGGTCTACCAGCCGAATTCTACAAGACTAACAGTGAAGCCCTGGCCCCACAGTTTCATGAACTTCTCCTGTCCATGTTGGAGGCTCAGAGTCTCCCCCCATCTATGTCAGAGGCTGTGATCGTGGTGATTCCTAAGCCACGCAAAGACCCGAAATTATGTGAGTCGTACCGACCCATCTCGCTCCTTAACGTAGATGCAAAAATAGTTACTAAAATCCTGGAAAATCGCCTCAACTCGGTCATCCTTTTCCTGGTTCATGGAGATCAGACGGGCTTCATGCCAGGGAAAGGTACAGACATTAATCTACGTCGGTTATACACAAACATATCTCACGCGACGGTCACAGAATCCCTTGGGGTGGTGGCCTCCCTAGATGCCGAGAAGGCTTTCGACTCGGTCGAGTGGGAATTCCTCTGGCAGGTATTGGAGAAGTTTAATTTTGGGCCCAAATCCATTTCATGGGTGAAACTAATGTATGCCAACCCTACGGCTAGAGTAAGAACAAATAACACACTCTCATCCCCCTTTAATCTCTGCAGAGGAACTAGGCAAGGTTGCCCACTGTCTCTGGGATTGTTTGCTCTAGCAATCGAACCCCTGGCCATTCTCATTAGGTCGGCTACGACCGCAAAGGGAATAGAGGTGGGCCCGCCGAGGGAACAGATCTCCCTTTACGTGGATGATACCCTTCTTTATATCCCTGATGCTTCAAATTCCCTGGAGGAGGCCCTGCGAATTATTGACCGGTTCGGATCCTTCTCCGGGATACGTATTAATTGGACTAAATCCATACTATTCTCACTAACCTCGTCACCCCCTGTCCCTCCTTCCCATATTCCATTACAGCCAGTCACTAAATTCAGATATTTGGGCATTGAAGTACAAAAGGACCCTTCCTGCTACCTAACGGATAATGTTTATCCTGTCCTACAGGAACTCATACGGCGATGCTTGACTTGGAAATAGCTTCCTTTGACTCCAGTAGGTAGGATCAACCTTCTTAAAGCGGGGTTCCACCCAAATTTTGAACAATATCTGTATGTATTCTCTTCCTTGCCTAGATGCTGACATGCCCTTTAAAAAAATTTAAATCGCCGTAATTACCTTTTATTTTTCTACTCTTCTTTGCACTTCCTGGTTCTCCTCCCGTGGGAGTAGGCGTGTTTCTAGCCTCTCCCAGACTCCGCACAGTCTCCTGGGAGCTAGTCTCAGGCTTCCCAGGATGCCACTGAGCATGTGCGGGAACGAGCGGTGAATGCTGGGAGCACAGCATTCACCGCATCCAGGAAATAAATGCTTGTGGGCTTCAAATGCCCACAATGAAGATGGAAACCGCCTGCAGTGAATAATATAAGTTATTCTTTCCGACGAAATCTCACACAGGCGGACATATTACACACAATATGTGAGTATGTAATGCTGAGAAGAAAAGTTTGTGAATGAACTAAAAAAAAAAAAAACGATAGATAGGTGCACCCCCGCTTTAAAATGACGTTTTTTCCCAAGTTTCTTTATGTCTTCAGGAATACCCCAGTCCCCATCCCCAACTCCTTTTTTCTAAAACTAGACAAGGTGATTAACTCATTCATTTGGGCTGGACTGACCCCTAGGGTGGCTAAAACTGTTTTACAGCTTCCCCTCTCTGCAGGGGGTCTGGCGCTCCCGTGCTTTAGGCAATACTACTGGGCAGCGGTGCTGGTTACAGTACGCTGGTGGTTCACACAATCACAAAGTAACCCATCAGTTAACTTAGAGGCAGCCATCCTGGGGTCATATTCGGCACTGAGTAACCTGGTGTTCAGGGGTCAGAGGGCACAAGCTGGTTTGACGGTTCCTATACACACCACGATTAAAGTTTGGGAACAACTGACAGCTAAACTTAATCCACCTGATGTTATCTCCCCTTATACACCATTGTGGGGCAACCCTAGGCTACCTCATCTCTTGTCTATCCCTGACCCGGCTATCTGGGTGAGATATGGAATTAAAATTATACAGCATATTATGCCAGAGGGCAGACTGCTGGCATACGATGAGCTAAGGGACACCTTCCAACTTCCAGCGAAGATGTTTTTTCGCTATCTACAACTGCGACATGCCATACAATTTCCCAATGATGTTCGCTTGGGGTCACACATGGTGGAGCGCTTTCTTATTTCGGCCAGTGCAGACCGTATCCTCTCCTCCCTGTACCTCCGGATGTCCTGTGGGACTGACGGTCGGGGAACTCAGCTTTCTAACAAATGGAAGGTGGATGTGCCCTCCCTGACGGATGATGATTGGGAAGAAGGAGTTCAACAATACATACCTTTAATGATATCCGCCAGGGACAGGTACATTCAGCTGCAATTCCTCCACAGGGCCTACTATACCCCCCAGAGGCTTGCCAGAATATATCCCAATCATTCTGACAACTGCCCCAAATACAATAATGCAGTGGGAACGTTCTTTCATGTTGTGTGGTCTTGTCCCCTCATTCAACAATTTTGGAGGGAGGTGGTGCAGTATATAAACTCGATTGGGAATTTAACCATAGGTCTTGACCCACGTATCCTCTTATTGGGAGTCTGTGATACTATTACCACGAATACTTATAAACGGTTGCTGATTTTCTATACCTCATACTATGCCAGAAAAGCCATCCTAATTAAATGGAAGCAGCCGGAACCCCCGACGGTCGGGCAGTGGAAAAAACTTATTGACAACACTCTGCCATTGTATAAACTTACATATATGAGTCGTAAATGTCCCAAAAAATTTGAAAAGATCTGGGGTCCCTGGGCTGACAGTTAAGCCCCTATTAGGGATGTGAGAGATCCCCCCTCCCTTCAGTGTCTTCCCCCACTCCTCTCACCCCCCCCCGAGGGTGCCCCCCCTTTAGAAACACTACGATTGTTTTCATGGCTAATAAAGGATAGGAAAGCTGGTACCTATGACAGCATATCCTTCGGGGAAAGCAAACTAAACAAGATAGATAATGTAAAAAACAGCAAGAAGCGCCAATCTAAGTGCAGTATCATGAAACTTTAATGAGATAATTATAAACGGACAAACAGCCAAATGGCTACTCACAAAGATGAAATAGGTTAAGGCAAGGACAAGTAATGGGTCCAGGGACATCCTCCTCAGATGTGGGCAAAGTGCATGGTGCAGGTTCTCCTGGAAGCGCTGTCCACGTTAGGATGTGCAAGTAGTCACCGGGGTCATCGCTGGGTGCTGGGCTGCAAAACGATGGAGATGTCCGCAAAGACAACCAGCGTCTAAGTGGACATGGAGAGCCAGAGCCGTCGCAGTAGACAGGAACCGGAAGACAAGCGTGGAACGCAAGGCACTTAGTCCAGGAACCAACAAAGCGGAAGTGACGTATGGACGTGTTGGATGACGCGTTTCAATGCTTCCGCATTTTCTTCAGATCCGATAGGCTAATACAACAGGTGTCCTTTTATGGGAGCTATGGAGTCAGTAACTAGGCAACAGCTAAAAACAAAACACGATATACTAAATACAATAACAATGAGATGAAGAAAATGAGTTCAAAAACACCAGAAAAATGTGAAAGTGAGATATAAAAAAAGGGTAGAAAGAAAAGAAAAGAAAAAGAAAAAGAAAAACGGAAAAGGATGAATGAATAAAATAAAATAAGGAAAATTCAAAAATAAATAAAATTCAAAAAAATATATTAAAAATATACAAAAATATATAAAAAATATATGAAATAAAATATAAAGTAAAAATAATAAATAATAAATAATGAATAATATAAGAAAATTATAAAAAAATTGTTGTTGGAAGAAATAAAGAAAAACCTTGGTAATAAAAAAGAGAGAAGAAAAAAATATATACATATAGAAACATATATATATATATATATATATATATATATATATATATATATATATACATATATATAAAAAATTATTATAATAGAAATAATAAAATAATAATAATAAGTGGAAAAAGAAGAAAGAGAAAAAATGGGAAAAAGATCAGAGCGAGAAATATATATAAAAAAATATATATATAAAAAAAGTGAAACCTAAAAGGGGAGCAGTTGATTAAAAACTGTATATGGGCTATAATAGTCACACATGTTTAAATGTAGGAAACATACATATTGACTACACCTAAAAAAAGGGGACATCTACATACAAATGGAGGAATATAGTAACCTTAAAAAATAAGAAATTATGAAAACCTAAAAACCTGTCGATGAACTTGTGTGTTTGTATGTATACACCCCCATGTACACACACAACACACATGATGGAAATATTATTGTTAATGAAGAACAGAGTAGGAGAAAAATACCCAAAGGTAGCAGAAACTGAATATGGCTATAGACTGGAAGGGTATGGCCAAAGTGAGAGGAAAGTAATAATAGTAGGTAGCAGTAAGGAAGGGAATGACATGAAATGAAGTAATGATAAATGAGAAAATGATGATAAGAGGGGAAATAGGAACTTGCATAAGTCCTAAAACTAGGTCATACTGAACTAAATGACTGTATTGATCTCTATATCTTCGTTGAGACCATTAGGTGCCAAACTGTTTAAAGTAAAGATCCAGAAAGTTTCTTGCCTGCAGAGGCGCTGGAATCTTTCTGCAGGAGTGAATTGATCTGGTATAGATTCGATAACCCACACATTTAGGTCTGCAATATTTTGTTGATGATGGGTGGTAAAATGACGAGCGGTACTATATAGGGGATTATTGGCCTGTACTGCTCTTCTGTGTTCCCCAAACCTGGCCCGTAGGGTCCTGATGGTTCTGCCTACATACAACAGCCCGCAGGGACAGGAAATGCAATATATGACATAGGTGGTGGAACAATTGAAAAATGATTTTAGGATATATTGGTTCCCATTGGTGTAGAAAGATTTCTGACCATGTGTGACATGGGGGCAAGTAAGACATAATGCTTTCTTGCATCGGTACATGCCTAACAATGGAATAAGAGTAAGTTGTTTAGATGTAGATGATATTTTCTGAACTGGGATTTTGCTGGGAGCAATCTTAGTCTTGACATTGGGGGCCCTCCGATAAGCAAACTGAGGAACAGCGGGTAAGGAAGGTGCTAGGTGAGGATCTTGAGCTAGAATCGACCAATGTTTTTTAATGATCCGTTCCATTCTTTTATGACTAGAATGGAACTGGGTAATAAATCTAGTGGTAGGTTCTGTTTTCTGGGCCTTGGGGTTGGGTAAAGTGTCAGTCAGATAGAAGGAGGCTGCTTCGTTGATGGTACTAAGGAGATAACCCTTATCTGTGAACTTTTTAGAAAGAATGGTACATTGAGAACTATAATCTTCCAGTCTGGTACAATTTCTCCTGAGCCGATGGAACTGGCTCTTGGGTATGTTATTGACCCACCTGGGGTGATGGCAACTGGAAAAATGTAAAAAAGAATTTCCAGCAGTGGGTTTGGTAAAATTTTTTGTTACAATCTGGTCATTTATGTGGAACAGTTCCAAATCTAGAAAACATATTGATTCGGGATCCATGGTCGATGTAAATGATAAGCCAAAAGAGTTATTGTTGCAATGGGCAATGAATTCTTGCACAGAACTAGGGGGGCCGTCCCAGATGATAATAATGTCATCTATGTAACGACCGTAGAAGACCAGGTGTGCAGAGAAGGGATTATTTTCCCAAACACACCTGGTCTCCCACAGTCCCATGGTCAGGTTAGCATAGCTGGGCGCAAAATTTGCGCCCATAGCTGTCCCCTGTTTTTGTAGATAAAATTGACCATCGAAAGTAAAATAATTATGTTCTAAACAGAACTTGGTGGCAGAAATAATAAACTCAATCTGGGATGGATTAAGCAGGGGGTTGGAGTGAAGGTAGTAAGAAATGGCTTGAAGGCCTATTTTGTGAGGTATAGAGGTGTATAATGAACAAACGTCCAAAGAAACCCAAAGGTACGAAGACTCCCATCTGTAAGGATGTAAAAGATCGATCAGATGGGTACCATCTTTAATGTAAGAAGGAAGGGACTGGGCCAATGGCTGTAAAAACTGGTCAATATAAAGTGAGTAGCTGGTGGTAATGCTGTTCATGGATGCTACTATGGGACGACCTGGTGGCTTATTAGGATCTTTGTGTATCTTCGGTAGATGATACAGGTAGGGGACCTGGAAGAATGGTTTAAGAAAAAATGATGCTTCTAGTTTGGTCAAGATTCCCTGTCCAAGTGCTAGTGTGACTAGAGTCTTAGATTCCTCAATGAATTTGGCTAGTGGGTCTGTTTTCAGTTTCTCATAGGTTTTGGTATCCGATAGAAGACGGTACGTCTCCTGGAGATAATCTGATCTATTCTGTAGTACGATCCCACCCCCTTTATCAGCAGATTTTATAATGATATCCATATTGGTGCTGAGTGATTTTAATGCTGTGAGTTCCTGGGGATTGAGATTGCGAGTGGAATATGAGTTTTTGGAAGATTCAGAAGCACAAAGACCTAAAAGGTCCTTATAGACAACTTCATAGAAAGTTGTCAAAAAAGGGCCTTTGGATTGGGTGGGGTTAAATACAGATTTCGGTCTGAAAGAAGTGTGTTGTATTGGCACAGTGGGCTGAGAATATTGGGACCATGCTACCAGGTCATCATCCTCATTGGTATTCCATAGTTCACATAAATCAAGAATAGCTTGTTGGTCCACTGAATTATCCAATGAGAATAGCGGATCATCGGACACAGAAGTAGCTGTAGTGGGGGTTTTTTTGTCTTTAATATTGAAGTGTCTTCTAAGTGTGAGGTCACGAATAAATTTATTTAAATCCTTAAATAAGGTAAATGGGTTAGGAAGAGTGGTGGGGGCAAAATTAAGACCTCGAGATAACAATGAAGTTTCATATTCATTGAGAGTATAGGAGGATAAATTAAAAAATTTTATAGTTTCCGCACTTTGAGTGGGCGGGATAATTCTGGAATTACGATGTCCCCCTCGTCTGCCTCTTCTACGTTTTTTCTTTTGGATTGGAATGGGGTTAGGCTGGATGAGGGGGTCTGAACTAAAAAAGGAGAGGTCAACTTGTCAGGGGAAGAGTGTTTACTCACCCTGATATCTTTGATGAGATTTGGCTTAGTAGTAGATAATGGGCAAACAAGATTAGTGGCAGATGAATTAAGATCAGTGGGAACATGTGCGGCACAAGTCTGAGCAAGGAGTACAGACACAGAAGGTGAATCAGAGGGAAGATGGGGACGGAATTCAGGGTCATGGAGGGAAACCTGATTGGTATGATCAACTGCAGGTAAGGCAGGGGGTGAATGATCAACCATAACCGGATGGGGAGAAGCCAAAGGAGGAGATGTAGGTGCTGGATTGAAAGGAATAGGGTCAAGTAAAGAAGGTGAACTCGAAGTATGTTCAGAAATAAGAGGGGGGATGGGACGTGGAGGGGGTAGGAGAGGGGGGGGGCTGGATATGTTTAGATTTCCAGTTGAAAACTCTATTATAGGAGTAGTCGTCCATATCTCTTCTAAGTTTTCCTAATTTGTTTTCAATTAATGAATTCTCACTTTTTTTGGTATTAATCTTGAAAGTTTTGAGCCACGCAGTAGGTAACTGTGGGTGAAGGGACAAAAGATCTATAACAAGTTTCTCTGCTTTTTGACGCAAGGCAAGATAGCGTCTGTCTCTATGGGTGATGAGAACCTGTATCCACTTCTGGGTGCAGAACTCAGCCACTCCCTCCCATTCTGTGCGGAGGTCCTCATCCAGAAAGGCACAGCCCTTCAAAATACGGAGTCCACGTGGGGAAATTCTAGATTTAAAATATTGTTTCAAAAAGAAACCATCCCACCATTGAGTATTGGCGGAAGTGACAAGGTCTTCTAGACGTTTCATCTTGGTGGAGGCATCCCTGTACTTGGACAGAGGCCAAGTACGGGAATGAATGGAAGGGGAAAAAGTGTGAGAAGGAAAAATGGTGTATAACTCATCTAATAAAACATATTTATATATCTCTAGTTGCTCTATGATATCCATCTGACAAATAAAATGATAGAATCAATGTGGCAATAAAAATTGTATATGCTAAAAACAACCTCTGGATATATAAAATAAAATCACAATTAAATAAATAAATCACTGGAGAACTTCAATAAAGCATGAAATATCTGTCTGCAGCACATTAGCACACGCTTCAAAAATGGTATACAAAAAAGGATAAATGGCGCTAGAACATACAAACATGCATATAAAGAGTCCAAAGTAAATGTGAAAAAACATCCAGGGTGTGATAGTCAATAAAATTATATATATATAGAAAAATTGTATGTATATATATATATAAAAAAAGTCACTGAAATTAAAGATCTGATAAAAAGCACCAGCGGCAGCTCACTTGAGAGTGGAAGCAGGCAACTCTGAAAAAACAATGTAAAAAACAGCAAGAAGCGCCAATCTAAGTGCAGTATCATGAAACTTTAATGAGATAATTATAAACGGACAAACAGCCAAATGGCTACTCACAAAGATGAAATAGGTTAAGGCAAGGACAAGTAATGGGTCCAGGGACATCCTCCTCAGATGTGGGCAAAGTGCATGGTGCAGGTTCTCCTGGAAGCGCTGTCCACGTTAGGATGTGCAAGTAGTCACCGGGGTCATCGCTGGGTGCTGGGCTGCAAAACGATGGAGATGTCCGCAAAGACAACCAGCGTCTAAGTGGACATGGAGAGCCAGAGCCGTCGCAGTAGACAGGAACCGGAAGACAAGCGTGGAACGCAAGGCACTGGAAGATTATAGTTCTCAATGTACCATTCTTTCTAAAAAGTTCACAGATAAGGGTTATCCCCTTAGTACCATCAACGAAGCAGCCTCCTTCTATCTGACTGACACTTTACCCAACCCTAAGGCCCAGAAAACAGAACCTACCACTAGATTTATTACCCAGTTCCATTCTAGTCATAAAAGAATGGAACGGATCATTAAAAAACATTGGTCGATTCTAGCTCAAGATCCTCACCTAGCACCTTCCTTACCCGCTGTTCCTCAGTTTGCTTATCGGAGGGCCCCCAATGTCAAGACTAAGATTGCTCCCAGCAAAATCCCAGTTCAGAAAATATCATCTACATCTAAACAACTTACTCTTATTCCATTGTTAGGCATGTACCGATGCAAGAAAGCATTATGTCTTACTTGCCCCCACGTCACACATGGTCAGAAATCTTTCTACACCAATGGGAACCAATATATCCTAAAATCATTTTTCAATTGTTCCACCACCTATGTCATATATTGCATTTCCTGTCCCTGCGGGCTGTTGTATGTAGGCAGAACCATCAGGACCCTACGGGCCAGGTTTGGGGAACACAGAAGAGCAGTACAGGCCAATAATCCCCTATATAGTACCGCTCGTCATTTTACCACCCATCATCAACAAAATATTGCAGACCTAAATGTGTGGGTTATCGAATCTATACCAGATCAATTCACTCCTGCAGAAAGATTCCAGCGCCTCTGCAGGCAAGAAACTTTCTGGATCTTTACTTTAAACAGTTTGGCACCTAATGGTCTCAACGAAGATATAGAGATCAATACAGTCATTTAGTTCAGTATGACCTAGTTTTAGGACTTATGCAAGTTCCTATTTCCCCTCTTATCATCATTTTCTCATTTATCATTACTTCATTTCATGTCATTCCCTTCCTTACTGCTACCTACTATTATTACTTTCCTCTCACTTTGGCCATACCCTTCCAGTCTATAGCCATATTCAGTTTCTGCTACCTTTGGGTATTTTTCTCCTACTCTGTTCTTCATTAACAATAATATTTCCATCATGTGTGTTGTGTGTGTACATGGGGGTGTATACATACAAACACACAAGTTCATCGACAGGTTTTTAGGTTTTCATAATTTCTTATTTTTTTAAGGTTACTATATTCCTCCATTTGTATGTAGATGTCCCCTTTTTTTAGGTGTAGTCAATATGTATGTTTCCTACATTTAAACATGTGTGACTATTATAGCCCATATACAGTTTTTAATCAACTGCTCCCCTTTTAGGTTTCACTTTTTTTATATATATATTTTTTTATATATATTTCTCGCTCAGATCTTTTTCCCATTTTTTCTCTTTCTTCTTTTTCCACTTATTATTATTATTTTATTATTTCTATTATAATAATTTTTTATATATATGTATATATATATATATATATATATATATGTTTCTATATGTATATATTTTTTTCTTCTCTCTTTTTTATTACCAAGGTTTTTCTTTATTTCTTCCAACAACAATTTTTTATAATTTTCTTATATTATTCATTATTTATTATTTATTATTTTTACTTTATATTTTATTTCATATATTTTTTATATATTTTTGTATATTTTTAATATATTTTTTTGAATTTTATTTATTTTTGAATTTTCCTTATTTTATTTTATTTATTCATCCTTTTCCGTTTTTCTTTTTCTTTTTCTTTTCTTTTCTTTCTACCCTTTTTTTATATCTCACTTTCACATTTTTCTGGTGTTTTTGAACTCATTTTCTTCATCTCATTGTTATTGTATTTAGTATATCGTGTTTTGTTTTTAGCTGTTGCCTAGTTACTGACTCCATAGCTCCCATAAAAGGACACCTGTTGTATTAGCCTATCGGATCTGAAGAAAATGCGGAAGCATTGAAACGCGTCATCCAACACGTCCATACGTCACTTCCGCTTTGTTGGTTCCTGGACTAAGTGCCTTGCGTTCCACGCTTGTCTTCCGGTTCCTGTCTACTGCGACGGCTCTGGCTCTCCATGTCCACTTAGACGCTGGTTGTCTTTGCGGACATCTCCATCGTTTTGCAGCCCAGCACCCAGCGATGACCCCGGTGACTACTTGCACATCCTAACGTGGACAGCGCTTCCAGGAGAACCTGCACCATGCACTTTGCCCACATCTGAGGAGGATGTCCCTGGACCCATTACTTGTCCTTGCCTTAACCTATTTCATCTTTGTGAGTAGCCATTTGGCTGTTTGTCCATTTATAATTATCTCATTAAAGTTTCATGATACTGCACTTAGATTGGCGCTTCTTGCTGTTTTTTACATTGTTTTTTCAGAGTTGCCTGCTTCCACTCTCAAGTGAGCTGCCGCTGGTGCTTTTTATCAGATCTTTAATTTCAGTGACTTTTTTTATATATATATATATACACATACAATTTTTCTATATATATATAATTTTATTGACTATCACACCCTGGATGTTTTTTCACATTTACTTTGGACTCTTTATATGCATGTTTGTATGTTCTAGCGCCATTTATCCTTTTTTGTAAACAAGATAGATAAGACACCCCTTGTACCCAAAATGTATGTCAGATTCTATGCATAAGGAAGTATGTGTCAATACTGTGATGAATAATATGTCTTATACAGACATGTAATGTGTATTGATCTATCATTCGTTTGACTCTGTCATTTATATGTTCACTGATTTTATTGTATAATGCAAATCATCTTTGCTAATGATCAATAAAAACATTTCTGTTAAAAAAAAAAAAAATTGCACACATTAGTGGAATGGTGCCATTCGGTACCTAAAAATCTCCATAGGTTATGTTTTACATATTTTTACAGGTTACCGCTTTAGAGTTACAAAGGAGGTCTTGCATGATAACTATTGCTCTTTTTCTAATGTTCATGGCGATACCTCACATGTGTGGTTTGAATGCCGTTTACATATGGGGCCGCGACCAACATATGCTTTTGCATCTGCGTGGGAGCACACATGGACGGGGGCACTTTAACCGCTTCAGCCCCGGAAGATTTTACCCCCTTCCTGACCAGAGCACTTTTTGCGATTCGGCACTGCATTGCTTTAACTGACAATTGCGCGGTCATGCGATGTGGCTCCCAAACAAAATAGACATCCTTTTTTTCCCACAAATAGAGCTTTCTTTTGGTGGTATTTGATCACCTCTGCTGTTTTTATTTTTTGCGCTAGAAACAAAAATAGAGAGACAATTTTGAAAAAAAAATGCATTATTTTTTACTTTTTGCTTTAATAAATATCCCCCAAAAATATATAAAAAAATGTTTTTCCTAGGCCGATATGTATTCTTCTACATATTTTTGGTAAAAAAAAAAATCACAATAAGCGATTATTGATCGGTTTACGCAAAAGTTATAGTGTTTACAAAATAGGGGATAGATTTATGGCATTTTTATTAATAATTTTTTTTAAAATAGCGGCGATCAGCGATTTTTATTGTGACTGCGACATTATGGCAGACACATCGGACATTTTTGACACATTTTTGGGACCATTGTCATTTATACAGCAACCAGTGCTATAAAATTGCACTGATTCCTGTGTAAATGACACTGGCAGTGAAGGGATTAACCACTAGGGGGTGGGGAGGGGTTAAGTCAGTACTAGGGGAGTGATTACTAACTGTAGGGGGGATGGGCTGTATGTGTCACTACACTGATCTCTGCTCCCGATGACGGGAAATTCAAATGGACGTACCTGTAAGTCCATTTGCCCAGCCGTGCCATTCTGCTGAAGTACATCGGCGTGCGCCGGTCGGGAAGGGGGTTAAAATTTTTTTTTTTTATTGTTTATTTTATTTTTCTATTTTTACACTTTCCCTTAAGAGAATTTTTTTTAATCACTTTTATTCCAAAGAATGTAAACATCCCTTGGAATAGGAATAGGGCATGACAGGTCCTCTTTACAAAGAGATCTGGGGTCCATAATTCCCCACATCTCTCCTCTAGGCTGGAAAACCTCTGTCACCGGCCGATTCATTCTCCCCGATCACACAGCCAGCTGCAGGCATCATTCAGATTTAACCACTTAAAGTCCTGGACGTCATATGACGTCCACCTAGGGTTTAGTGGTTAACGTCACCAATTTTGTTTGTTTACCAATCCCAGAATTCTGCCAGACAAAATAGGAGAATTGGAAGTTTTGGTGCATGAAGAGAACGATGATTCAATTGGTATTGCTGAATACTGGCTTTATTCTTCACGACTAGGCTATTAATATTCCTCGCTATGCTCTCTTTCGCAGGGAGAGGGCAAACCGTTAATGTGGCCCTGTCAGTCTATGTGAGAAGTCTCTATGTGAGAAGTGATCCCAAAGCGAGTGTGAAAGATGGAGTGTAATTGATGGCGAGTGTGATGACAAAACATAAAATCACAGAATATTTTATTTATGCAAAATTGTTTAAAAATAGAGAGGGGGGGCGTGGCCTGATGCATGGAGTAGGAAGACGTGCAGTGCTTCAGCTCCCGGGTCCCTCGGGTCTAAAGGGCTTCTCCACACTGCAAACTGCTGCCAAACCGGACCGAATGGGGAAAGATAAGTACAGGGACCAGAAGGGAGCAGGGGGATCTGTCACGTACCTGGTAGGTTTTGAGCCTGAAGTGCAGAGAAAGACCTCCCTTACAGCTCCCACTCCCGTTCCCCTGGAATGGAGACAGAGGGCCCGGGAGTGAGGAGTGGTATGGGTTCCCGGCAGGATCAACAGTCACCGGAAGTTTAGGAGTGATGGCACCCTCTGGAACCTGAAGCTGAAGAGGAGACTAAAGACTGGAATGCAGAGAGGACCAGGAACCACAGCAGGTAAGTAAACAGGACTGAAGAACTGGACTGGAACCAGGAACAAGCAGCAGGTAGTAGACTGGAACGCTGGACTGGAACCAGGAACAAGCAGCAGGTAGTAGACTGGAACGCTGGACTGGAACCAGGAACAAGCAGCAGGTAGTAGACTGGAACGCTGGACTGGAACCAGGAACAAGCAGCAGGTAGTAGACTGGAACGCTGGACTGGAACCAGGAACAAAGCAGCAGGTAGTAGCCTGGAACGCTGAACTGGAACCAGGAACAAAGCAGCAGGTAGTAGCCTGGAACGCTGAACTGGAACCAGGAACAAATAGCAGGTAGTAGTCTGGAACATTGGACTGGAGCCAGGAACAAGGCAGCAGGTAAACAGACTGGATACTGGTATCAGACAGAGGGATGGTCAAACAAGCCGGAGGTCGGTATCGGTCGATCAGCAGAGGTACCAGGGATAACACAGAGGGATGGTCAGGCAAGCCAAGAGGGTCTGGTGCAGGCGGATAGCTGGATGGTCTAACAGGAAGCTGGGTCAGATAGCAGAGTACACAGGTCAGATCAGGTTAAGGCACACGGAACGCAGTAGAGCAGACAGCGGGGATTGAGTGTGACAGGCCGGTTTAAATAGCCCACCTGGCACTAGCGGGAGTGCGCGCGTGCGTGCCCGTGCGTGACAGCACCCGTGAACGCGCGCGCATGCGCAGTGGAACCCGTGGCCGTGTTCCTGTGCGTCTGAATCGCCGATTACTGGCAGGATCTTCATGACATTGCCGCCCCCAAGGGGCAGCCTCCGGATGCCCCTTTCAAGAAATTTCTCTGGATGGGATCTTTTAAAAGATTGCAACAGATCTTCAGCATGAATATTGTCCTCAGGTTCCCAAGAATTTTCTTCTGGGCCAAACCCCCTCCATTTTATCAAAAATAGATTTTGGTTACCTCTTTTCCTATGGTCCATGATAGCCTCCACCTCGAACTCCTCCTCCCCATCTACCAAATTTGGATCAGGAGGATCCATACTTCGATCTAAAAATGGATTAGAAATAGAGGGTTTGAGCAGGGACACATGAAATACTGGATGCACTTTTAGTGAATCCGGGAGTTCAAGTTCGTATGCCACCTCATTAATTCTCCGCTTGACAGGAAATGGTCCAAGAAACTTGGGACCCAATTTCTTTGAAGGGCAAGCCATCCTGAGATTTACTGTAGATAACCATACCTGGTCCCCGGGTGTAAGTAACAGCTCACCTCGCCTCTTCCTATCGAAGATTGCTTTATTATATTCCTGGGTCCTGGTCATGGTCTCCTGTAAAACTTGGTTGTTGGAAGTAAAGAAGTCCATCCTCTCCTGAACTGCGGGTACTGTGCACTCTGGAAGAGAATTAGGCAAAAATGAAGGGTGGAAACCATAATTTGCAAAAAATGGAGTTGGTTTGATAGCGGAATGAATAGAATTGTTGTAGGCGAATTCAGCCAATGGGAGAACAGAAATCCAATCATCTTGGGCAAAAGAAGAAAAACAGCATAAATATTGTTCAAGAGTCTGGTTTGTTCTCTCTGTTTGCCCATTAGTCTGGGGTGATAAGCAGATGAAAATGAGAGCTCAATGTTCGGTGTCTTACACAGAGACCTCCAGAATCTTGAGGTAAACTGTACCCCCCCGATCAGAAACGATATTAACCGGTACCCAATGGAGCCTGATTACTTCTTTAATGAATGCTTGTGCCGTTTCTGTAGCTGAGGGAGTGCCCTTCATTGGGACAAAGTGGGCCATTTTTGACAACCGGTCTACTATGACAAAAATTGAGGTGAAGCCCCCAGCCGGAGGTAATTCCACAATAAAGTCTATAGAAAGCATTTTCCAAGGCCTATCTGGGACAGGCAATGGTTTTAGCAACCCCCATGCCTTGGTTCTGTGCCCCTTGTTCCTGATACAGGTGGTACAGGACTCAACAAATTTCCTACAATCTTCGCGTAACTGAGGCCACCAGAAGGTACGCTGTACCAGATCAGTGGTCTTAGCCATGCCAAAATGCCCAGCCAATGCATGATCATGACAGAGTTCTAGTGCTGAAACTCGTAGTATCTCAGGTATAAAGATCCTATTCTCGTGCCACAGTAACTCATCCTTAACTTGGAGTTCTGACCTAAAGGAAGATCTCAATTCTGCGGAAGCCTGCTTAATCTGGGAAAGCAGGTCTCCCTTGAGCAAAAGAAAATTCCCCGTGGATAGAATGGTGTCTGGGGGGGAAACCTCTTGGGACTTGTAAAACATCCTGGATAGGGCATCAGGTTTGGTATTTTTGGAGCCAGGGTGGTAAGTGACATGAAAGGAGAACCTGGAAAAAAAGAGAGCCCACCTGGCTTGACGTGGCTTCAATCTTTTTGCAGATCTCAAATACTCCAGGTTCTTATGATCTGTAAAAATTAAGACTGGATGAGCGGCACCCTCCAGCAGATAGCGCCACTCCTCCAACACTGATTTGATTGCCAACAACTCTCTGTCACCTACATCATAATTTCTCTCTGCCGTGGACAATTTACGAGAGAAAAAGGCCACAGGATGTAACAGGGCCTTAGTTCCCTGTCTTTGGGACAACACTGCCCCTACTGCAATTTCAGATGCGTCCACCTCTAGTACGAACGGCAGAGAGGAATCTGGATGCTTGAGTACGGAGGCGGAAGTAAAAAGGCCCTTGAGAGTCTCAAAAGCCTTTTGGGCTTCAGCAGACCAGTGGAAGCGTGTACCTTGTTTAGTTAGCTGTGTGATGGGTGTGATGATGGCTGAGAACCCCTTAATAAATTTACGGTAAAAATTAGCGAATCCAACGAATCGCTGGATTCCCTTCTTGTCTGTTGGGACTGGCCAATCTAAAACTGCCGCAACCTTTTGAGGGTCCATCTTAATGCCTCCACTGGAAATGATTAACCCCAAAAATGGAATACTTTCCTGTTCAAATTCATACTTCTCAGCTTTTGCATATAGACCGTGTTGTCGAAGCCGGCCCAACACACTTCTGACGTGCCTGCGATGGGATTCAAGGGAACAAGAAAAAATTTATATGTTGTCTAAATAGGCGATAACAAACAGATCTAGAAAGTCTCGTAAAACATCATTGATAAAGTACTGAAATGTAGCAGGGGCATTGCACAGACCGAAAGGCATCACTAGGTACTCAAAATGTCCATAACGGGTACGAAATGCAGTCTTCCATTCGTCTCTGTCCCTAATACGAACTAAATTGTAGGCCCCGCGGAGGTCAAGCTTAGTGAATATTATAGCTGTCCCAAGTCTTTGGAACAACTCTGGCACCAGAGGAAGAGGGTAACAGTTTTTTACAGTGATTTTATTTCGCTAGCGGTAATCCACACATGGTCTGAGGGTCTTATCTTTCTTCTGTACAAAGGAGATGCCTGCACCCGCTGAAGACGTGGACGGACGAATGAAGCCTTTCTTTAGGTTCTCATCTATATATTCCTTTAAAGCCCTTTGTTCTACTTCAGTCAAAGGAAAGATTCTTCCAAAAGGAATCTCAGCACTGGGAAGTAATTTGATAGGACAGTCATAGGCCCGGTGAGGGGGTAAGACCTCTGCTCCTGCTTGCTGAATACGTCTAAGAAATCATGATAGGCAGAAGGAATGGAGAGGTGTAGACTAGTATCTGTATCTAGGCAAAGCAAGGTAGGGTTCTCCTGAACGTTCTGAAATCTGCAAGATTGTTGGCAATATGAAGAAGAAAAGGTAACCATGTAACCATGGCATGCCGAGGATTATGGGAAACAGAGGTGAGGCGATGATATCCAGGCGTAGCAGTTCTTGATGAGAATTGGAGATGGAGATGGGTATTGGAACAGTCTCTTGGGTAACAGGTCCAGATTTGATGGCGGTTCCATCAGCTAGATGGATGGAAAGTCCATGGGCCTTGGGCAACAAAGGTATCTGGTGTTGGGTAGCAAAGAGAGAGTCCATGAAGCAACTGCAAGCTCCAGAGTCAATAATGGCGGTTATTTGCAGAGTCTCTCCTGGAAGCTGTAACAGGATAGAGAGAGCAAGGTGAGTAGTATTCTTAGCCAGGGGTGCAACAAAGTCAGTGGACAGGGATAGGCACTTACGGAGTTTAAGGGGACAGTTCCTGACATAGTGCCCAGGTTCCCCGCAATACAGGCACAGATTATTCACTCGACGACGTTGTCATTCCTCCTGGGTAAGAGAAGGCCGCAGGACCCCTAATTGCATTGGCCCAGGTGGGTTAAACATGGAGGTAGGTGGTGTTGGTGACATATGATGAAGAACTCTAGGGGTAACCCAAGTTGGGCGAGAAGATCCCATAGCTCTCTCGGTCCTACCTTCTCTTAGACGTCGATCGATCTGGATGGCTAGATCGATCAAGGCATTTAAAATCTGTGGTGTACCCACCCTGGCCAATTCATCCTTCAAAGAGTCAGAGAGTCCCATCCGAAACTGATAGCGGAGAGCCGCATCATTCCAATTTGTGTCCGCACTCCACTTCCTGAATTCAGCCACATAGTCCTCTGCTGCCCTGCGACCCTGTTGAAGGGTGTGCAGAGCCGCCTCTGCAGTCACGGACAACTGGGGGTCATCATACAGCTGACCCAATGCGTCAAAGAAGGTGGAGAGATTGGTCAGAGATACGTCCTTTTGCTCCAAGAGGCGATGGGCCCAGGTTTGGGGTCACCAGAAAGCAGAGAAATTACATAGCCCACCTTGGTAGCCTCCAGGGAAAAGGTACGTGGCTGAAGAGCAAAGAATAATTCACAGGAGTTGCGGAAGGCCCTGAATTTAAGGCGATCCCCGGAGAAACGTTCAGGTGTCGGGACTTTGGGTTCAGGAGGGAGCATTACCACCGTTGAGGAAGGCCTGACTGAAGGAGCAGAAGCAGAAGGAACTCCCTGGACCCCAATGGGGTTAGACAAGGTTAGCACTCGTTCTTCCAGCCTGGTGTATCCTTGCTGCAGATTCTTGACTGCTTCAGTCAATCCTGCCAGGTGTGCACAAAGTTCCTCCATGGGAGACGTTCCCTGCTCAGGCTCAGACATGGCTATCACAGGCCTTTTGGTGAAGAAGATCGGTAAGAGCTGCCCACCGTCCCGCCCTATCTATGGTTGGTATGTCACAGCTTGCTGCGGTTTTTGGTGACCTTGCCAGCAAAACACGGCGGTAAGAGGTACGCCCTTCACGCTAATTGGGAGATAGACGGCAGTCCGGCACTTATGTGGAGGAAATTACCAAGGGTGTAGATGCATGTGGAAGAAGGAGTGGAGAATTTGATCGGATGAGATCTGTGTAGAAACAATATTTTGACCATATAATAGTGGGCCATGTTAATCTGAACACCTGGGTATGGAACTTGGAATAATCAATTGTCCATCACAGGACACATCCTCCTACTAGCAACACCACCTCTCCCCATGTACACATGTCGGCCTACCGGCCCATACAGACTGTGCTCCAGTTCTCCTGGCTCTGATGAAGAGGTTTTCCTCAAAACGCGTCAGCCTTTCTTAAATACCTGCCTCAATATGGGCACACCCCAATTTTAACTTCCTAGTACTTATTTTGTTACCTGTTTTTCATTTTTTTTTTTAATATTATGTAGTATTTGTATGATTTTATATCTATATGACTATATGCCTGTATTCTTTTACATAAATAAACCATACATTTCTTGATGTAAGCGTCTGATCACGCGCCTTCCACCCACTTCCTACTAATCAGACATGGCTATCTGCTACTGTCACGTACCTGGTAGGTTTTGAGCCTGAAGTGCAGAGAAAGACCTCCCTTACAGCTCCCACTCCCGTTCCCCTGGAATGGAGACAGAGGGCCCGGGAGTGAAGAGTGGTATGGGTGACTGGCAGGATCAACAGTCTCCGGAAGTTCAGGAGTGGTGGCACCCTCTGGAACCTAAAGCTGAAGAGGAGACTGAAGACTGGAATGCAGAGAGGACCAGGAACCACAGCAGGTAAGTAAACAGGACTAAAGAACTGGACTGGAACCAGGAACAAGCAGCAGGTAGTAGACTGGAACGCTGGACTGGAGCCAGGAACAAGCAGCAGGTAGTAGACTGGAACGCTGGACTGGAACCAGGAACAAGCAGCAGGTAGTAGACTGGAACGCTGGACTGGAACCAGGAACAAGCAACAGGTAGTAGACTGGAACGCTGGACTGGAACCAGGAACAAAGCAGCAGGTAGTAGCCTGGAACACTGAACTGGAACCAGGAACAAAGCAGCAGGTAGTAGCCTGGAACGCTGAACTGGAACCAGGAACAAGCAGCAGGTAGTAGCCTGGAACGCTGAACTGGAACCAGGAACAAACAGCAGGTAGTAGTCTGGAACGCTGGACTGGAGCCAGGAACAAGGCAGCAGGTAAACAGACTGGATACTGGTATCAGACAGAGGGATGGTCAAACAAGCCAGAGGTCGGTATCGGTCGATCAGCAGAGGTACCAGGGATAATACAGAGGGATGGTCAGGCAAGCCAAGAGGGTCTGGTGCAGGAGGATAGCTGGATGGTCTAACAGGAAGCCGGGTCAGATAGCAGAGTACACAGGTCAGATCAGGTTAAGGCACACGGAACGCTGTAGAGCAGACAGCGGGGATTGAGTGTGACAGGCCGGTTTAAATAGCCCGCCTGGCACTAGCGGGAGTGCGTGCGCGCGTGCCCGTGCATGACAGCACCCGTGAACGCGCACACATGTGCAGTGGAACCCGTGGCCGTGTTCCCGTGCGTCTGAATCGCCAATTACTGGCAGGATCTTCATGACAGGATCCCATCCTGAAGGAGATTTTGTTGTGGAAAATTTTATATTAATGTATTGTCATAAGTCTCCCAGTGTGTGTTCAATTGCAGCCTGCTCTAAAGAGCTGACTGGGGCAGACCGACGCTGGTTGAGACCTGTTAGGTAGTGGAAAACTTCCTGGTGTTTGGAGAGAGGTGTTTGCGGAGAGAGGGCATGTCCGCCAGCAAAAGGGCCCCTGTGCAATGCACAGAACGATCGTCTGGTGGGGATGCGTTCACTCTGCAAAGACATTATCGGTTTAGCGGTGGTTTGCTCTTGTCACCCCTGGTATGCCTGATCAACATGTTTGGGGTGCCATGACATACACCTGCAGATAATATCCCATGCACGAGGAACTTTAGTCATCGTCATTTAGTATATTGTATCATGTCCTGTAGTAATTGGTGGTTGTTTTGTGTTCTGTTGTTAAATCCTTATATGGTCATTTACATCCTGTGAGGGCATATCCTGTGAGGTCACAAGCTTTGTAAGAGGTGTGTTTGGCTGTTGGAGGCCGAACCCTCAAGCTTTGGGGACTTCCTGTTATGCTAATAAAGAGTGAGCACATGGCTGAGGAGTCAGTGTGATCTTGGAACTGGAAGGATGAGGTTGTGTTTTGTCTAGTTGGTAGGATGGGGCACACACCAGAGGATGGATATGATCAAAAGGTGAGATGTATTTATATCATTGTTATTATGATTAGAAACAGGAGATTTGGCTGTGTGCTTTGCGTACAACCAAATTTCGCTGACAGAATGGCAGGCCAGGTACTTTATGGAGCAGACAGAACCCCCGTCCACATCGGTGAGAAAAGGGGAGAGAACGGAATCCCAGTCTAGGACATTTCTTTACGATGTGTTGGGGAGCCTCTGCTCTGCAAAAGAACACATTTTTCGTCTTTTGAAATAATGCTGGAAGTTTGATCGTATGTCTGTGTGTGTGTGTGTGTGTGTGTGTGCCTGCGTGTGTGTGTCTGTGTGTGTGTGTGTGACTGATGCTGTGTAACAAGTTTGTAATGCATATGAGAAATAGAAATGTATGAATTGATATTATTTGCAGCCTGCAATGTGTGTGTGGCTGAGTAGTTTTGTAAGTAGCTGAACCTGTTTGTAAAGATGCCATGAGTTTAGTGAAGGGGCAGGCATTGTTTTTGTATTGAAAGGGGCTACGCCCTGGGGGAAGGGAACTATAATGTTCTGAACAGACATACAAGCATTCACTGTCTGTATCTCTCAAAGTTTTGTTCCTGTGAAAGCTGATGTGAACTGAGTTATGTGGCTTGGTTGTTTCATTGGATAGCATGTGTTCCTAAGTTGTGCTTTTTCGTAACTTTAACACTTTTAAAAGTTTGTCTAAGCATTCATATAGTATCTCAAATGTGTAATTTTTTGGGGGAGAAATTTTTGGTTTTGGCAGGAAAATGTTTTTTGTCTGCTACTTCCTTTTGTTGTCTGCCATGTGACTACGGTCGGCCATTTTCTATTCCTTTGTGTGTGAACTCTGAAATGTTTATCCATCTTGGTCAGTTTTGGCGGGAAAATATGCCATTTTGCATCGGCGGCCATTTTGAAGACCTCTGAGCCTTCCTATAGGGGAAGCTACTCCATTGTGTATTCCTTTGTGTGTGCAAAGCCATGTGCTTTAAGCTACAATCTGGCTTCTAGGCACCATTTTGTGAATTCTATTTTTGTACTGTTTACATACTTTTCAAGGAAACTATTGCGTTTTCTGTATTGAATATTGGTTTTAAGTTGAAATGCCTGTCGCATATCCAAGTGCCCATGCATTGTTGGGACATCACAATAGGAGCTGTTTACACCCTGTGGGGGTCTCAGGTTTCTAGGTAATAGAATGGGGGAGTTCTAACTCTCAGAGTCAAATAGAGTGTATTGTTTAAGAAATCCTGGTTTGTCTTGTCATTTGTTAATGTCGGCCATTTTTCTGTAGTCCTGGTTTCATTCACCATTGTGCCGTGGACCGAGTTTCGATTGCTGCAACTGCCTTTTTGTTTATGCTGATTTTAGTCTCCAGTGAAATATCTCTGGTTTTGTACTGAATTCCATTTCCAGTAGAATCATTTAGGTTTTTATTCCAGTTGTTTTAAAGAAGTTTATGTTTCTAGTGAAGATTTCTAATGTCTTGATAGACAAAATATGAAGCTATTCAAGGCTTCCCCTCCCCCTCCCTCTTCCTACTCAGGTGTGCAGCAGGAAGTTGGTGGGAGGGGCTTGGAGTCTTTTGACTTGTGTTTGGAAGGACAAAATTATTTTTATTTTTAAATTATATTAAGGTTTATACTGTAATACAGTTTTGGGTAGAGAGCAAACAGGAGGCATCCAAGTTATTGTTGTAATATCTAGGTACAGATAGAAGCCATAATATTGTTTTGAATAGTGGAGGATTTCATGGTGCTTTGTAGTTTGTCTGACAACACATTTATAGGGCTGCCGATAATCGGTTGTAGAGCATGTAAATGTGAGGATTAGTACGCTAGCACACCGGGAGGCCGTGTAAAATAATCGGAGAAAGCCGGGTGCCAGTACTGTAAAAATAGTCACTAAGCAGTATGGATCTGAAAACTAGTGCAAGGGTGCCCTGGACGCAGGGACCATCATAAGCGATTTGAATCGTCATGGGTAATGTTGGTCCATGCGTTGGAGGAAAAAAATGAGGCTCCACACCAGTCAGACAGCTGCACCACACATGAGATCTGGGTTTGGGGCTCCGGACATGAGACCCCTTAAAGATTGGCAGATATGGTCGGAGGGTACAGTAAGGTGTATTCCTTTGGAAGGTACTTTTGATGTCTGGAGGTACAAGACCCCAGAATAATAATACCTTGGAAGTAGTTCAGCTGTGGCTTCAGAAATCTGTCATGTTGAGTGAGTTGATGGATGCGTAGTACACGTTTGTGTGATTAAAAAATACACAGGCCTGTTTTTGAACTTTGTGTGGCTGGTCCATGCAAAGATTTCGAAATGCTCTTGTGCTTTTCAAATTGTATTCTTTTTCTATCACTAAAAGAGTGAAGGCAGCATTCCATCTGGTCGTTTTTATTTTTCGTTTTTGGGAACTATGAAATATCTCCCCCACATTTGTATCTAAATGTTTGTCTTTGTTTCATTGTTTGTATGTGGTAACAAGATGTTTGAACCTCCCGTGACAGCCCTCTTGCGTGTCGTGGCTGTTGTATTTTAGAAAAAAAAATAAAAAAAACGTGAAAGTAAGACTTACAGAGGGTTTAGTTATTATCGGTTTTGTGGAATGTCAGTGACAATTTACCAATGTACATGCATATTGTTTACCATTCTTTGAAGGATAGAGTAATAACTTTTGTTTATAGGTATCTTTTCAGGTCCAAAGAGTTTCTGGAAGTGTGTGTACAGGTGTATAAGAAGGTATAAGTATCATAGGCTATTTCACTGTTTTATTCTGCACCATTCTAAACCCTGCATGTCTTCCTCCAGCTTGTAAAGAGGAGGGAAGAAGAGGGGGGGATGAGAGTGGTGAGAATGACACGTTTTCAAACCAATAATACTAACCTTTGTAATTCTAACCAAGTTTGTGCCAAGACTGTCTTTCTTTGATAGAATTTGAATCAGCAAGCAGCAGTCTGGTGAAAGAGGCTCCCATCCCAGATGCTAAGAACCTTATTGTCACTGGTTCCAGGTATTACACCCCAGATGGTAAGCCACGCACAGGTTATGCAATGACCACAGTCCCGATGTCTGGGTTATTGTCATATGAGGTTTGTTTGGAGGTCAACCAAAACCAGGGTTTTACTTTCCTCATTAGCTGTCACCTACATTCTCAGCTGATGGGGTGGGTGCAATCACTGTAACATGAACTTCAAAAGGTCCACCACAGGGTTCACAAGTCCATCCTGGACCCTGACACAATAACCAGTTTACATTCTTTCCAACCAGGTGACATGGCCATTATAAAGAAACTTGAGGGATGGGACCACGCCAGCCACTGCAAGAAGTGGATCAACTACAAAAAGTAGAGAAGTATCTACGTTAATTTATATTTTTTTGTTTAATAAATTTTGGCAAGGGTAACAATGAAAAGCTTCCCAACTAGCTAAGAAAGAGAACAGGACACATGTTCGGGTATTAGTGCCCCAGCGATGACAGTGGTACATGCTATATGTGACGTTCATATTGGTGTGAGGAGTTTTGACAGACTAGTAAAATCCAAACAGACACCTGTCAAAAGAACTTAACAACAAAACATTTATAGAGGGTAAAATTAGTTATAATTTTAACAATAGCTCTGGATCTTGCCAGCTTTGGTATCGGGATAACTAGGTAGCCCACAAGTGTGCTTCAACTGTAGTTTGGTATTAATGTGGATCTACAGCTTATAAGGTAATTTCCCGTAAGGCAAGAGGTTCATGTGTGCTGGTGAAACTCGTCCCAGCATCTTATGTCGCGGCCGATCGTGAGGATCTGATGGCACGAGAGAAGGTAAGAATGGCAGGGACAGCTGGAAGGGAATTGCTTGTATACATTGGGGGTTTGAGCTTATGAAATGCTTGAACAATTTCTCATCCATTGAGGATGGGATGTTTTCATGTAACGGTTGAAGCTACAAGGAAATTCCCACAGTCCAAGGGGGGTTTCTGGGAATTCATAAGTAAAGATTGTTATATCTGGATCAGGGATAGTAGTGACAAAGTTCAGGCCCATACGATAAGGTTTAGGTCCCTACAAGGCAAAGCCAGAGCTATAGATAGTGAAGGATGGGATCCTTTTTAAGGGTTTGGGAATCGTTGGGGATTTAATTTTTATCTTGCAGCGGATCATAGTGAAGGAAGTAGGGGTATATATGCTCATGTTGTTTTTATTTCTATTCCTTCTATATGCCATGATGAGGTGCTCCTGTTGCCTGATTGGACACGTGACCAGAGCCTGAGCAGATGACCACATCTTCCCTGATGAGACGCCCCGAAGCCCGACCCACGTACAAGACACAGAGGATCCCAGACCGACCGGCGACTACTACAGCTCACCACGTCATCTCCAACAGAGTCTACATGTCAAGCCGTGTTTTACTTTTTATGGACTAAGAAGAAGATCAGGATTCATCGAGGGACACATGGGATCATATGACAAGAGGAGGGAACTGTTGTGGAAAATTTTATATTAATGTATTGTCTCCCAGTGTGTGTTCAATCGCAGCCCGCTCTAAAGAGCTGACTGGGGCAGACCGACGCTGGTTGAGACCTGTTAGGTAGTGGAAAACTTCCTGGTGTTTGGAGAGAGGTGTTTGTGGAGAGAGGACATGTCCGCCAGCAAAAGGGCCCCTGTGCAATGCACAGAACAATCGTCTGGTGGGGATGCGTTCACTCTGCAAAGACAATATCGGTTTAGCGGTGGTTTGCTCTTGTCACCCCTGGTATGCCTGATCAACATGTTTGGGGTGCCATGACATACACCTGCAGATAATATCCCATGCACGAGGAACTTTAGTCATCGTCATTTAGTATATTGTATCATGTCCTGTAGTAATTGGTGGTTGTTTTGTGTTCTGTTGTTAAATCCTTATATGGTCACTTACATCCTGTGAGGTCATATCCTGTGAGGTCACAAGCTTTGTAAGAGGTGTGTTTGGCTGTTGGAGGCCGAACCCTCAAGCTTTGGGGACTTCCTGTTATGCTAATAAAGAGTGAGCACACGGCTGAGGAGTCAGTGTGATCTTGGAACTGGAAGGATGAGGTTGTGTTTTGTCTAGTTGGTTGGATGGGGCACAAACCAGAGGATGGCTACGATCAAAAGGTGAGTTGCATTTATATCACGAAATTGTTATTATGATCAGAAACAGGAGATTTGGCTGTGTGCTTTGCGTACAACCAAATTTCGCTGACAGATTTAGGGCATTTTTTTACCCGATCTTCGGCCATGGCCCAGCGCCGGTTCACCATGACCTTAAGACTGCTATTTTCCGCACTATGGGTGACCTTCTCACATTCCTCAGCACCTTGGAGTTACCTCGTGTATCTATCCCGGATTGGCCCTTCACTCCCACCACACCAGGCCTGCCATACATACCTCAGTGGCAAAAACAGAGCCACAAATGACGCCCTGGATCTTCCTCTCATACAGATCCTGACGATTGATGTGCTCTAGACCGGCTGGTCATCCATTTTTTCTCTCTTTGAAAGCAGGAACACCTCCTGCGTATACTCAGAATCCCTGAGTACAACCTCTCCGAGGCTCACCTGATGTTCCTCTCCTTACCAAACACCTTCCAACATGTTGCTACTGTTAGCGGTTATCTACAAATGGAAGGCTCTTCACTGTTCACCCATGTTGGGACTCACTCGTAGAAGATATCGGGTTCTTCAGTTCGAGGCTAGAATGACGGATCCATGAAAACCAGGAGAAGACTTAACCTAATGCACCAACCCCGTCTTCTACTACTACTCCCCTCCTCTATTACCCTATTACTCGTCTCACGGTGCACCAATCTCCTTAACACCTGAGGTTTCCCCGGTTCAGACCCTTACACTTGTTTTTTCAGGGACATATGCATCTGAATGAGACTCGCAATCACTGTCATGGCAGGAGAACCTTACATCCATGCATTGTTATTCTATGTTTGGTTCATATATTATGCTTTGTTGTTCTTAACTTTTTTCCCCCTTACAGGTTATTTTGCTCATACCTACCTCCTGCCCTGTGGGACCCGGGGCCCTGGGGGCTCCTTCATGCTAACCACTAACCCCCACTTAGGAATACTCGGTGCTTACTTTTAGCACCGTACCCTGGTTTTGAGATGTTCTCCACAATATATTCTTATGTATGTTGTATCTATGTAATTATGATTAATTGGCGCCACCTAGTGGCTTATTCAAGTAAATTGATTCATCCACTACTGTCGGGGTCCCAGCCTCCTGCACTTGATTTTGATAGAATATGGAGTTCTGCTACTCTACTAACTTTAGAGCCATTCTTTTACCTCCCCCCCCTCCTTCTGCTGGCTGGGACTGATCCCCGAAGGACTTCCAATACTTTATTCTTACTGCTCTTAATCCTCCCCCCCAATATGGCAGTCACACCACCACTTAACCTAGAATCCTACAACTGTAGGGGCTTTAACACCCCAGAGAAGCACAGCCATATTCTCTACCACTTTCACAAACAAAGGGCTAGCATCCTGCTATTGCAGGAGACACATTTTCGTTCTGGCTCCATACCCACGATACGCAATCGCCATTACACTACCTGGTTCCATAGTACCAACCCTCTAGCTAAATCTAAAGGGGTCTCCATTGCATTCCATAGACTGTTTCACCCTGAGGTACTTGACTCCTGTATTGATGACAATGGACGTTTTGTGTTTCTTAAATTAAAACTTAATAACTTTCTCTTTACAGTGGCCAATATATATGCTCCTAACATGGAACAGGCTTCCTTTCTACCATTCTCACCAGACTGTCCTTCTTCGGGGTCCCTGTGTTATCGTCGGAGGTGATTTCAATGTTGCTTTGTCCCCGTCTGCCGACACGTCCTCGGGTAAGTCATCCATATCCACAACCTCACTCTCACACATCAAATCCCTCCTACACGCCCATCACTTAGTAGATGTATGGCGCATACACCACCCCACAAACAGGGATTTTACCTATTTCTCCATAGACCACAACTCCTACAGCAGATTGGACTATTTCCTCATTTCACAATCCCTCTGAGATACTCTGTTGCAGTCTTCCTTGTGACATGCCCTCTGGTTTGAACATTCCCGAGTATTCTTATCCTTTAGTGCTGAATAAAACAAAAAACCTGCACTGGCAACTCACCATACAAATAAATAGATAAATAAAAAAAATAATATAATTCATGAAATAAATATATATAAAAAAATTATAATTCATGAAATATACAGGTGCATAAATGATGTAGACTGTGTAAAATTGAAAGAAGAGCCACCTAGGAACTATGCGACTCAAAAAAAAAAAAAAAATCCAATATCGCTACACCAGTGCAATTTAGAAAAATGTGACATGCAAATTGTCATTCATGACCACAAACACAAATGTAAAAATAGTGATAAAATTGTGCAAAAGAATAGTGTAGACAGTGTAGAATTAGCAGAAAAGCCACTAAAAACTATGCGACTCAAAAACAATTAAATGTCGCTAAACTAGTGCAATTCAAATAATGTGACATATAAATTGACATTCGTGACTACAATTACGGGTAAAAAACCTCTTATGAGACAGATGCCAAATGCCAAATGATATATAAAGAAAATAAATATAAATTGCTATTAGCGGAGAGTCCTTTAAATCAAGGTGTTTCTTCACAAAAACATTTAACAGACTTCAAGCTTTTCAATCAGCACACTAGGTCTGGGCATGAAGGTAGGCTAGTGCTGATAGTAGTTATGAAGAGACTTTGGGAACCACAAATCTCCCGTTCCACCAAAAAACGTCTTTGATAACGCCCTGGAGGAGGGGCGAAACGCGTCGACGCAACATCCTGCTTACGCTGTGAATCCGAGAACCAGTGACATCACTTCCTAGAGTTGGTGGAACGCACGCCGTTCAGTAGCGAACACCGACGGAATATCTGAATGCCTGTTCTGCACATCGGTTCCGTGATTAGCGCTTATATGCGCAGCTGATCTCACTGTGCCATAGGTTTTTACACTATATGCATTCTCCTCTTTTTTTGGTGGAACGGGAGATTTGTGGTTCCCAAAGTCTCTTCATAACTACTATCAGCACTAGTCTACCTTCATGCCCAGACCTAGTGTGCGGATTGAAAAGCTTGAAGTCTGTTGAATGTTTTTGTGAAGAAACACCTTGATTTAAAGGACTCTCCGCTAATAGCAATTTATATTTATTTTCTTTATATATCATTTGGCATCTGTCTCATAGGAGGTTTTTTACCCGTAATTGTAGTCACGAATGTCAATTTATATGTCACATTATTTGAATTGCACTAGTTTAGCGACATTTAATTGTTTTTGAGTCGCATAGTTTTTAGTGGCTTTTCTGCTAATTCTACACTGTCTACACTATTCTTTTGCACATTTTTTATCACTATTTTTACATTTGTGTTTGTGGTCATGAATGACAATTTACATGTCACATTTTTCTAAATTGCACTGGTGTAGCGATATTGGATTTTTTTTTTTTTTTTTGAGTCGCATAGTTCCTAGGTGGCTCTTCTTTCAATTTTACACAGTCTACATCATTTATGCACCTGTATATTTCATGAATTATAATATTTTTTTTATTTATTTGTATGGTGAGTTGCCAGCGCAGGTTTTTTGTTTTATTCAGCACTAAAGTTTTAGCACTTGTATCCAGCAGCTGCAACACGATAACCAGAATATAATAATAATTTTTGCGAGCGCTGTTATTTTATATAATTTCTTATCCTTTGCCCGACCCCCACAGTCGCGTAGAGGGGCATCTTGGTGTCTCAATGATAATTTACTATGTGACACAGTGTGTATTGCTGAAGTCACTAAAGTGATCCAAAATTTCGGATCTGATCACTCCTCGGACACCACCACCCCACTCAACCAATGGGAGGCCCTGAAGTGTGTGGTTAGGGGTGTTCTTATACAAAATGGCTCTCGACTAAAGAAAATTAGATCAGATGACATACAGCTCCTCCTTACCACCATTTCAGATCTGGAATCCCTCCATAAACAAACCTTAGACCCGTCCACCTTTTTGTTACCCTTTCAAATGCCCGTTGTGACCTCATTCAATTACTAGGCTCCCACTCTCTAATAGCCAGGGATCTATTACTCCATAGCCAATAAGTGTGGTCAACATCTCGCATGGGTCATTCACCCTAGCCCCTCCCCCCCCGCCACCCCATCCCCTTCATCAATAAACCAGACCAGACCAAGGTCTTTAACAACAAAGGCATATCTACCGCATTCAAAGAATTTTACTCTCAACTATATAATCTTCCACAAGTAACCCCACACAGTCCTATATCTTCCTCTCAGGACCCAATGCAGGCCTATATTGCGTTACCCACAATCGACCCCCAGGAATCCTCTGATCTAGATAGACCCTTGGCTGAACCAGAATTCCTGGGTGCCATCAAAGGATTAAAACTAGGCAAGTGCCCGGGCCCAGATGGCTACACCCCGAGGTTTTACAAAACCTTTCCACCTCTGCTCACACCATTCCTAACTAGGTCATTAACGCCATCAACGAGTACAGCAGCTTTTGGAGGAGCTGCGCTCGTAGCGGCTGACTGTTTTCTCTTTCCATGCCTGAACACATGCCGGGATATGTGAGTGTACCGGCATTGTATTTCTTCTGGCTGCAATTTTTGCTTGATCTCTGCACAATGATCTATTTTGTCTCCCTTTACACAGATCTCATCTGTGTAAAACGCAAGTCATCACTATTTATAACCAGTGACACTCCGACCTCCTTCAACAGTGCTGACTGATGATTAGTGACATTTACAAGTTAGTTTTATACCGTCACAATGTTTATATTAATGATTTTTCACCAAAGGTCAATTGTCATGGTTCACTTAGGTGCTAATTGATTGATATTGATACACTTATCACAATAGTGTGTGTGTTTTGTGATATCTTTATTATTATTTATACACAAGGTATTGCTGATTAGAGCACATCAATATATTTTTATAATAATTTCTCATGAGGTGCCATCAACGACGCTCCCCTCCCCTCCAAAGATCTTCTGTCAGCCAATGTATCCATCCTTCTGAAACCCAGTAAAGATCCCTCTCAATGCAGCAGCATTCACCCCATATCTTTATTAAATATAGACCTTAAACTGTTTGCGAAGGTCCTCACCAACCGCCTCTCCCCCCTACTCCCAGGGCTTATATATAGAGACCAGGTCGGTTTTGTCCAGGGCAGAGAGGACCGGGACAACACTACAAAGACAATACACCTCATTTCATATATCCAACGCCATGGCCAATAGGTTTGCCTTCTATCTTTTGATGCTGAGAAGGCTTTTGATCGGGTTAATTGGCGATTTTTACGACTTTCCCTTGAGCAAATTGGTTTAGCACTTTCATCTCCAAAATCATGTCCCTTTACTCGCACCCCTCTGCCTCGGTTTTAGTGAATGGCACCCCATCAGAAGCGTTCAACATATCCAACGGGACCCGCCAAGGGTGCCCCCTTTCCCCACTTTTTTTGTTATCGTAATGGAACACTTGGCATGTGTCATCATCCAAAATGCCTCCATACAAGGTGTCTGAACACCATCCGAACACCATAAATTGTCACTATACGCAGATGACTTACTAATATATGCCCGCCAGCCCCATATAATCCTCCCCTCCCTCTTCTCAGAATTCAAACGTTTCGGAATGCTGAGCAACTTTAAGCTCAACATTTCCAAAACAGAGGCAATTAACTTTTCACTACCCGCATCTACCATGTCCTCACACCGCTCCAACTACTCAATTCAATGGCAAACCAAGGGCATCTCCTACCTGGGCGTAACAATCCCTATCAATCTTTCCAATCTTTTTGCATTAAACTATCTTCCCCTCCTCTCCCATCTCCGAAAGGATTTAGCTTCCTGGGGGGACAAAACCCTACCATGGTTTGGATGCATCAACACCCTCGAGATGGATACCTTACCCAAACTATTTTATCTATACCAAACCATACCAGTCACTATCCCTAAATCTTTTTTTTTCTGCCCTGCGCTCCCTTTCTATTCGCTTCATATGGAATAAAGGATCTAGAAATAAATATAAATTACTCACAAGACCAAAATTACAGGGAGATACAGGCTTACTGGATTATGAACGATATTACAAAGCCACACTTATAGCTCGCATTCTGGAGTGGTTCCCACGACCCTTCCAAAAATCCTCGGTGATGGTCGAACAGGACATGTCTCCTGTAAGGGCTCTCCTCTGGGGTTACAGGGGCAATCTCCCGGACTTATCAAACTCCTCACCACTAACCACTGCCCTTGTGCTCTGGTATAGGAGAGGGTTGTGCAAGATCCTGTCCTCGGGTCCTTCCCCATTATCATCCCTATTTGACAACCCAGTCTTTTCACAAGGCATAGGGGCTCATGCTCTAGGTTCATTCCACCGCACCTCCTGGCCTCAGGCACACACCTTCATCCACTCAGGAAACGGAACTTTGATCGCCCCAATGGGAACACACAACTGGCTCACCTCCCTACACCTAACAACCTTTACCAAACACCTATTTAGTTCATCCCAGATCCACCGCCCACTTACTGAATTTGAACGCCTGGGCTCCCTTCAAGAGTTGCCCAGACACTTACTCTCACATATTTATAGTCTGATTCAGGCTCTCACACTAACTGACTTACCTACTTACACCAGGATATGGTCGCAGACCTGGGAAAGACCATCTCCAGGGCGGAATGGCAGATTGCATTCCACTTCACACACAAGTCCTCCATCTCCTGTTACTCTCAAGAGAAGAATTTCAAAATTATGTCGAGATGGTATAGGGACCCTGCCACACTACGAAAAATATTCCCATCTACTCCATCTACCTTCTGGCAATGCAATGCAGCCACAGGCACATATCTTCATGTCTGGTGGAAGTGTGATCGGATTCGACCCTTCTGGAGACAGGTATCCCAGGTATATGATAAGGTATATAATGAAACATTGCAACTGACTCCTGAAATAGCCCTTCTCTCTATCCTACCAGGATCTATAACTTCCCAAAAACGGTGCCTGTTGCCAGGGCAGGACTTAGGGTGGTGGGGGCCCCTGGGCTTGAGTCACTTTCGGGCCCTACCTTCTATACATTACTTTAAACCTTTAGTTTTCTTTTAAGCGCACCAATCTGATACCGTTTGTCCGCCATTACATCACTGTCTAATGCAGACAGATTTTCTCAACGGTAGTAAACGATGCACTACGTAACTGCCAATAACCAATCAGCAAACCTCAAGATAAGAGTTTAAAGAATTTTAAGGAAAAAAACTATTTAAGGAAAAACTTACATTTAAATGCTCATCAATGCAGACTTGCACAGCGTCCATCTGGATGCTTGTCCAGTGTCATTTGCAGCCTTGTCAGTGTCATTTGCAGCCTTGCAGCCCTATCAGCGTCATTTACAGCCTTGTCAGTGTCATTTGCAGCCTTGCAGCCTTGTCAGTGTTATTTGCAGCCTTGCAGCCTCCATCTTCAGCCTTATCAGTGTCCATCTGCAGCCTTGTCAGTGTCATTTGCAGCCTTGCAGCCTTGTCAGTGTCATTTGCAGCCTTGTCAGTGTCATTTGCAGCCTTATCAGTGTCCATCTGCAGCCTTGTCAGTGTCATTTGCAGCCTTGTCAGTGTCATTTGCAGCCTCCATCTGCAGCCTTATCAGTGTCCATCTGCAGCCTTGTCCGTGTCATTTGCAGCCTTGTCCATCATAGAGCGAGACTAGGCGTGACTGTGAGCGGAAATAGCTGAATAAATCCGAGTACACTCGGCTGGGGCCCTCGGGGGCCCCCTATTGGGCGGGGCCCATGGGCTTGAGCCCAGTCAAGCCCAATGGTAAGTCCAGCCCTGCCTGTTGCGCTTTCTTCTATCTGCAGCCCGTCAACTCATACCCCTTTTTTTGGAAAACAACCACTATCCCCCCGTTATCTCTCTGGGTCTCCACCATGAATGATATTATGCAAAAATATACAATTTTGTGGTTGGTCTGGCGGCGCTTCTCCTCCTCAGATGCTCTGGCTGCAAAGCTTCCTGTTCTCCTGAGCTCAGTTCCCTCACTAACCTCATCTAAATTCCGAATATCACCATCACCTTATAAATTTGTGTCCTTCCTTCCCGGTCCCTGCCTACCCACCCCTCCCTTCTCCTAACTCTTCTCTTTTTATCTTCTCTCTTCCTTTTCTTTTCCTGTCATACTCTTCTATCATTTGATATAAACTAATTGTATGACCATACCTGTATTACCAGACACCAGCGTGGCTGTGGGCGATAGCCATTTGGCACGCTGGTCATCACTGTGCTGTAAACAATTTGTCAACTGTGCTTATTACCTCTGTTACTTTTTACCAATAAAAACATTTTCAACCCTGAAAATAGAGAGAGTTTAAACTCAAAAGATGGTTTAAAAGGAGCTTGAAGGACCCCTGACCCCCTGTCTGGGGGTCAGGGGTCAGGGGGTCAACACTGAGTGCTGATTGGCCCTGTGCTGATTACATGCACCCTTTCGAGAAAAGAAAAAACTCCCTAGCAATACACACCAAAATGTGCAGAGTGCCTCCAAGGCTATTTTCTATCAGGAGATGGATTAGGGACTGTGGAAGAAGAAGACAAGATCAAACAGTAAGTATAACAAGCATGCTTTACTGCACATACAGACTGATTTTACTGTTGTGGGTTTAGTAACACTTTACCCACCTCAATACTGGACACTCTTACCTCCTTCCTGCCTACGCCAATTTTCAGCTTTCAATGCTGTTGCACTTTGAATGATAATTCTCAGTCATGCAACACTGTACCCATATGACATTGTTATCATTTTTTTCGTTCTTTTGGTGGTATTTAATCATCACTGGGTTTTTTATTTTTGCCCTACAAATGAAAAAAGAATGAAAATTGAGTTTGTTTCTGTTATAAAAAACCTTACAAATAAGTAATTTTTTTTCAGAATTTTTGACCAAAATTTATACTGCTACATTTCTTTGGTAAAAAATCAGTGTATATTATTTGGTGTGTGTGAAAGTTATAGAGTACAAGCTATGGTACCATTTATTGAAAATTGATCGCACCTGATATACTGATGACCTATCTTATTTCTTGAGGCCCTAACATGCCAAGACAGTACAAATATCTCCCAAATTACCCCTGTTTGGAAAGCAGACCATCCAACGTATTTTGTAAAAGGCATGGCAAGTTTTTTGAAGTTGTAATTTCTTTCCCACAATTCTTTGGAAAATTAAGTAATTAAAACATTTTTCCCACAAAAATGTCGTATTAAAGCAGAGTTCCACCCAAAAATGTAACGTCCACTTTTTGGATTTCTCCCCCCCTCCGCTGTCACATTTGGCACTTTTCAGGGGGGAGCAGATACCTGTATAATCCAGGTATTTGCTCCCACCTCCGGGCATAGTATCCGCGGCAATCTACGCCATATCTGCCCTCTCCTCCGACCCCCCCCCCGCTGTCTTCTAGGAGACACACAGATCCCAGAAGACACCAGGGACCAGTGAGATCGTGCAGCGCGACTTGCGCATGCGCCATAGGGAACCAGGCTGTGAAGCCACAAGGCTTCACTTCCTGATTCCCTTACTGAAGATGCCGGCACCTCCACCTAGATCGGCTTCAGGTTAGGACATCGCGGGCACCCTGGACAGGTAAGAATCCTAATATTAAAGGTCAGCAGCTGCAGTATTTGTAGCTGCTGACTTTCAAATTAATTTTTTTCGGCGGAACTCTGCTCTAACAAGTTATTTCTCACACATGGCTTATGCATACTTGCAACTACATCCCAAAACACATTCTGCTACTCCTCCTGAGTATGGGGATACCACATGTGTGAGACTTTCACAGCCTAGCCACATAAAGAAGCGCAACATCCAAGGAGTACCTTCAGGCATTATCTTCCGAAACTTTTTGTTTACAAGTAAAAATCTGTATTTATTCTAGAAAATTACTTAGAAACCCCAAACAGATATTTTTGTAGCAGAGGCCCTAGAGAATAAAATGGTGAGTTTTGCTAATTTTTATGCCACACGGTATTTGCGCAGCAGTTTTTCAAACATATATTTACACACTAACGTGTAAATACATTTTAATGAATTTTAGTGCACACAAAGACTATATAATACCCACATTTTTGGTAAAATATAAAATATGCTGTTTTGCATAAATAGATACCAAACATGCCACGCTTTAAAATTGTGCAGGCTTGTGAAATGGCGCCAAACTTCGGTATTAGAAAAATTTCTATAGGCGACACTTTATAAGCTTTTCTTGGTTTAGAGTTATACAGGAGGTCTGGTGCTAAAATTATGCTCTCGCTCTGACGTTCACAGCGATACCTCACATGTGTGGTGCGATTCCCTCTCACTGAGCTCAGCGGGGAGAACTGACACAGACACGTGTCTCTGTTTACACTCTGAAGGCTGTGATTGGACACAGCCGTCACGTGATCAGAAGGGACATTCACAGCACCCATATCCCAGTCTGCGATGGGCTGTATCCGAGAATCACAGCCGTCACAGGATCATGCCGCATGCAAGGCCTAGCGACGGTGTGCGGGCACCGTTCTGAATGATGTATTGGTATGTCCACTCAGAACAGGGAAGCTACCACCCAGCCATTTATGTACAGTGGCCGGGTGGGAAGCCATTAAACACACAACCTTTATAACCAGCCCTTCACAGCCAAATCACACACCTGATATTCATTCAGTGAGTGGTGGCCGACGATGCATTTAACTGACGCCTTCCACCTGGAGACTTTATCGCCAGAAGTAAGCTCCGGTGGGCGAAGTGAAATAGGTTGGGGGCGTGGCTTGGCGGGGGGTCCAGGCTAAGACTGCCATTCACTATCATGAAGCAGGTCTTGACTTGATTTGCGGCTCCCGGGACACCTAGTTATACCCTAAATTTCACTTGGAAAAAAGAAGAAAAAACTGCGCTATAAACCAAAATAAACAATAAATTGTTGAAAAGCTGCAATCCCAACAATAATCAGCAATTGTGAAATAAATTTAGGAAATAAAAAGAATTGCGCTAATACATGTGCAAGTTATCATAAAAGTCCTCAGTGAGAAAAAATTCCTTCTATTGAATGTGGAATTAAACATAAAAGTGTGAATAACTATTAATAATAATCCAAATTAATGTCCCAAACTAAAAAATCAATATGATCAAAAAGTATATAAATTCTCCCAAAAAAATACAAAAAATCCAAATGGTGATTCAATCAGTGACAGCAAAGGAGAGTCCACCACCAGGGATAGAGGGGGTTGCTCCTTACCAGATGGCCACGACCCCCCACTACAGAGGGTCACAGCAAGCAGGCAATCTTATAACCCAGAGATTAGGAGCTTCTATCGGTCTCCACCGGGGGTCATCTCACCGTCAGCCACACCAGCGAAACCAATGGCAGGGATACACCAGATGGCCGCGACCCCCCACTACAGAGGGTCACAGCAAGCAGGCAATCTTATAACCCAGAGATTGGGAGCTTCTATCGGTCTCCACCAGGGGTCATCTCACCGTCAGCCACACCAGCGAAACCAATGGCGGGGATACACCATAGAATACAAAAGGAGCTCACATAGTGTAAAACCACCACAATTTATTAAAAATTTAAAATAACAAAGTGAACACTTACAAAACGTAGTTAATATAAAAGCCTGAAGTCCGGCTCCTTGGCCACAGGAGCCCGGACAAACCCGTCCTGCTGGAATACAACACTGTTTGGGGGTGACGTCAGCGCATCGTCTGGCTCCGCCCTACGCGTTTCGTGACATCATCACGTCTTCCAGGGGCACAGGCGGCGCACTGCGTCACCTCCTTAAGTAATCCTAAGACAAAACCACGCCTCGCTATGGATCGCTGTACGCAGTGAGTCACCTGGGACGCTACACAAACTTCCGGCATCCGGGCGCACATCACAGCGCAAGCAATCAGCAAAGGCTATAACGTTCTACCAGTCTAAAAAGACCAGTGCATATATTAAAACAAAATATGCATATAAATGGCATACACGTGGGCAGGCAACGTGTAAACACACAGCGTACTCCATACGTGCATAGCCAAGTACAAAACACATAAAACAAATAAACCATTTCCACATAAATTAACAATGGTGCACTTGTAATACGTGACTAGAGAACCAAAAGGTGACCTAAACCACTCCAACATAAGGACTGGCAGAATCCATTTGGCAAGACCGAAAACGAATTGATTAGGGGGCGAGTTGGAGACATAAATAATTATGTTTCGCCACCTATCTACACCTAAACTCACTTTTAAAACCGGAAATAGAATAAATCATGAATAGTAGTCTCCGACCAAGATTCCACATAGGTGCAACAACACCCTCTAGTGGTTGGATCCCAAAAACACACTAGGTGGATATATCCTTTATTCAGTAACCCAAATGCTGCCTTCGAAACCAAAATCCAAGGCGGCATCTAATGTGTGGGTTGGGACTGTAGAGAAAAACAGATTTAAAGTGGGCTTCCATCTAATAGCACTAAAAAATACATGACGGAGGATCTCCACCCCTCTAAGTGAGAATATAATAAAACCGGAAATAAAGTATTTCTTCAATTGTGGTCTCAATCTGATTGTCCCCACCACTGCTCAATAGCGCCACACAGTGGGTAAATCAAAATATACCAGAAATTCACATGTAATGGGTCAGATCATCAAGAGGTCTCCATCACACTTAAAGCAACATCCAATATGTGTTATAAGAGTCACAAAATCAACAAATCCCAAAGATGTGAGAAATTTAACATAAAATTAAAAGATACTAAAAATTGATATAACTCAACCCAGGATTGAAACAAGAGACCAGTAGGAACTAGCATGAACCTGTGGGCCTATGAGTGAAACATATACTCTGGCTCTGTGGATACAGAAAATCAAATGCACTAAGAGTTATTGATAAATGCATTAACATCTGTATCCACATTTAACCCGAAAGGGGCATAGGTTCTTAATCTGTGGATCCAAGACATTTCGCATTTGAAGATCTCCCTCACAAGCGAACTCCCCCTCCAATGTGGTTTATATTTGTCAATCCCAACATATAAAGTGTTGGAGGGGTCCCTATCATGTGCTTCGTCGAAGTGTCTCGACACGGGATACTTATCAAAGCCCCTGCGGATATTATTAATATGTTCGGTCAATCTGACCTTAAGGGCCCTCTTGGTTCGGCCCACATATTGCAATCCGCAGGGGCATTGTATAAGGTAAATAACCCCTTCGGATGTGCAGGTTATAAATGGTTTGACTTGATAGGCCCTTGAGGTGCTGGTGGACATGAACTGATCGATTTTCCTTCCCCTACAACTATTAAGGGAGCATACCTGGCAATTCCTGCATTTATAGTACCCCGTGAGGTCATGGAAAAAAGATCTATTGATAGTGGGTGGGTCCTGCACTGTGGGGGCAATTCTATTCCCCAATGTGGACGCACCTTTAAAAACAACACGAGGATTTTTGGGTAAAATTGGCCTAAGAACTGGGTCCGTGGTCAGGATATGCCAATGTTTTTTTATTAGATTCCTAATCTGGCGATGTTGGGTAGAGAATGTGGTGATGAAGGGTAAATTGAAATCCCCATTAACTACCTGGCGTTGGCCTGTTCCTAATAGTAGGGATCTATCTTTATCCCTTACTACTGCCAATGATCTCGATAGTGCAGATTGGTCATAACCTTTCTCAATGAATCTCTCCGTAAGAATGGCTGCCTGGTTGTCGAAGGTCTCAATTTCGGTGCAATTACGTCGGAGGCGTGTATATTGCCCCAAAGGGACCGCTCTCAACCATGGTTCGTAATGACAACTATCCATGGGGATAAATGAGTTTTTATCAGTTGCCTTGAAATGAGTGGACGTCACCAATTTATCCTCATGAACCTTGATCTTAAGGTCAAGGAAGCTGATCTCCACGCAACTGATTTCAAAACTCAATTTAATACCCCTATCGTTCTCATTAAGAAAAGCCATAAACCTCACAAGCTCTGCTTCACTGCCGTCCCATAGGAGGAGGACGTCGTCAATATATCTGGCCCACAGGACCACCTGTGGTCTATCCCAGGCCTTGACGACGTCCTCCTCCCACTTGGCCATAAATAAATTGGCCAAGCTGGGGGCATATTTTGCCCCCATAGCCACACCCCTATCTTGGCGAAAAAACTGTTGGTCGAACCAAAAGTAATTGTGGCTCGCGGCGTAATTAAGAAGCTCCATAATAAAATCCCTTTGGAGTGGAACAAGACCAGAGTCTCTAGTTAAATACATGTCCACTGCCTCTAATCCTAAGTCGTGGGGTATGATGGTATAAAGTGAAGTCACATCTGCTGTGACTAACCATATACCCGGCTTCCACACAATGTGAGACAGCATGTTTATTACTTGTGTGGTGTCCTTCACAAAAGATGGAATTCTTTGGACTAGAGGTTGCAAAAAATCGTCTATATACTTGCCCACCCGGGACGTGATCGAGTCAATTCCACTGACAATCGGCCGTCCTGGGGGGCAAGTAAGACTCTTATGGACTTTGGGGAGATAGTAAATTACCGGAGTGCGAGGAGCACTCGGCACTAGGAAAAGTTTCTCCCTCTTATCAAGAATCCCCTGACGGTAACCCCTGTCTACAATCTCCTCCAGTTCTTTTTTATATTTGACCACAGGGTCCCTAGTCAAGGGAGTGTACGTATCAGGGTCATCTACGATACGATGCATCTCCTTCAGATAGTCACTCCGATCAAGGATAACTATCCCCCCACCCTTATCTGCGGGGCGGATGACCAAAGATTTGTTATTACATAGAGACTCTAGGCCTACTTCCAAATTCCTGCACATTTTTGCTTTGTTAACCTTGATCTGTTCTAAGTCTCTTAACAAAACCTCTTTAAACGTTTTAATAGCTGGAGCTAAGGAGCCCGGGGGGTTGAAAAGTGAGGCATTGGCGAGGCCAGAGTGTCTATAACCAGAGCCGCCACCAACGTCACTGGTAATTGGGTTGTTTAACATATACCTTTTAATATTAATTTTACGTATATATTTGTGTATGTCCATATATGTTTGAAATTTGCTCAGGCTCCTAGGCGGAGCAAATTTCAAACCCTTATCCAATAACTGTAGTTCGGAATCAGTCAGTGTCTGTTTACTTAAATTGAACACTCCAGTATCTATGGTCGCTTTCTTTTTGGTTGATTGGACCCGCCTCCCCCCTCTGACCCCTCTTTTCGTTCTCCTGGCCTTTTTTGACCCTGGTTGATCCTGGGAAAACCCCAATTGGAATTGCCCTGTACCCCTTGTGTTTGTGGGACGGGATACACTCTGGGTTGTTCATAACCACCTTCATGTCTTGAGGGGTAATGGGGTTCCCCATTCCTCTCGACCTCATTATAAATGGGTACATGGGAATGTTGGTTATAAAAACCAGGAGCCTCGGAATCCGAAAGGGGAAGAAACCGATTCCGGGTGGGGATATTGAACCCAGAATCCCCGTTACAAACTGGGTAATGGGTATAGTTGTTATAATTAGAGCCAGGTTGATGTTGAAAAGTACCCGGTCTTTGTCCACCCATCGGAGTACCCCACGGGCGTGGGGAATTGACCCTCTGGTGATTGGGCTGGTTAGAATAATTGAAATCATAATAATTATTAGATGTATTAGGGGGCATGTCCGAATAGGACTGCATAGATGTAGGCCTAGGTTTACCCCTAGTCCTACTATTTTTCTTATTGTTATTCCTATTGGGAATGTTTCTCATGGGGGAATGTTGGTACCCTCTCTCTGCTCGAGGGAGGGTAGATTTCTGTGTGGATCTTACACCTACCTCATCAGCGGGTTGGGAACCCCATTACCCCTCAAGACATGAAGGTGGTTATGAACAACCCAGAGTGTATCCCGTCCCACAAACACAAGGGGTACAGGGCAATTCCAATTGGGGTTTTCCCAGGATCAACCAGGGTCAAAAAAGGCCAGGAGAACGAAAAGAGGAGTCAGAGGGGGGAGGTGGGTCCAATCAACCAAAAAGAAAGCGACCATAGATACTGGAGTGTTCAATTTAAGTAAACAGACACTGACTGATTCCGAACTACAGTTATTGGATAAGGGTTTGAAATTTGCTCCGCCTAGGAGCCTGAGCAAATTTCAAACATATATGGACATACACAAATATATACGTAAAATTAATATTAAAAGGTATATGTTAAACAACCCAATTACCAGTGACGTTGGTGGCGGCTCTGGTTATAGACACTCTGGCCTCGCCAATGCCTCACTTTTCAACCCCCCGGGCTCCTTAGCTCCAGCTATTAAAACGTTTAAAGAGGTTTTGTTAAGAGACTTAGAACAGATCAAGGTTAACAAAGCAAAAATGTGCAGGAATTTGGAAGTAGGCCTAGAGTCTCTATGTAATAACAAATCTTTGGTCATCCGCCCCGCAGATAAGGGTGGGGGGATAGTTATCCTTGATCGGAGTGACTATCTGAAGGAGATGCATCGTATCGTAGATGACCCTGATACGTACACTCCCTTGACTAGGGACCCTGTGGTCAAATATAAAAAAGAACTGGAGGAGATTGTAGACAGGGGTTACCGTCAGGGGATTCTTGATAAGAGGGAGAAACTTTTCCTAGTGCCGAGTGCTCCTCGCACTCCGGTAATTTACTATCTCCCCAAAGTCCATAAGAGTCTTACTTGCCCCCCAGGACGGCCGATTGTCAGTGGAATTGACTCGATCACGTCCCGGGTGGGCAAGTATATAGACGATTTTTTGCAACCTCTAGTCCAAAGAATTCCATCTTTTGTGAAGGACACCACACAAGTAATAAACATGCTGTCTCACATTGTGTGGAAGCCGGGTATATGGTTAGTCACAGCAGATGTGACTTCACTTTATACCATCATACCCCACGACTTAGGATTAGAGGCAGTGGACATGTATTTAACTAGAGACTCTGGTCTTGTTCCACTCCAAAGGGATTTTATTATGGAGCTTCTTAATTACGCCGCGAGCCACAATTACTTTTGGTTCGACCAACAGTTTTTTCGCCAAGATAGGGGTGTGGCTATGGGGGCAAAATATGCCCCCAGCTTGGCCAATTTATTTATGGCCAAGTGGGAGGAGGACGTCGTCAAGGCCTGGGATAGACCACAGGTGGTCCTGTGGGCCAGATATATTGACGACGTCCTCCTCCTATGGGACGGCAGTGAAGCAGAGCTTGTGAGGTTTATGGCTTTTCTTAATGAGAACGATAGGGGTATTAAATTGAGTTTTGAAATCAGTTGCGTGGAGATCAGCTTCCTTGACCTTAAGATCGAGGTTCATGAGGATAAATTGGTGACGTCCACTCATTTCAAGGCAACTGATAAAAACTCATTTATCCCCATGGATAGTTGTCATTACGAACCATGGTTGAGAGCGGTCCCTTTGGGGCAATATACACGCCTCCGACGTAATTGCACCGAAATTGAGACCTTCGACAACCAGGCAGCCATTCTTACGGAGAGATTCATTGAGAAAGTGCAGATTGGTCATAACCTATCGAGATCATTGGCAGTAGTAAGGGATAAAGATAGATCCCTACTATTAGGAACAGGCCAACGCCAGGTAGTTAATGGGGATTTCAATTTACCCTTCATCACCACATTCTCTACCCAACATCGCCAGATTAGGAATCTAATAAAAAAACATTGGCATATCCTGACCACGGACCCAGTTCTTAGGCCAATTTTACCCAAAAATCCTCGTGTTGTTTTTAAAGGTGCGTCCACATTGGGGAATAGAATTGCCCCCACAGTGCAGGACCCACCCACTATCAATAGATCTTTTTTCCATGACCTCACGGGGTACTATAAATGCAGGAATTGCCAGGTATGCTCCCTTAATAGTTGTAGGGGAAGGAAAATCGATCAGTTCATGTCCACCAGCACCTCAAGGGCCTATCAAGTCAAACCATTTATAACCTGCACATCCGAAGGGGTTATTTACCTTATACAATGCCCCTGCGGATTGCAATATGTGGGCCGAACCAAGAGGGCCCTTAAGGTCAGATTGACCGAACATATTAATAATATCCGCAGGGGCTTTGATAAGTATCCCGTGTCGAGACACTTCGACGAAGCACATGATAGGGACCCCTCCAACACTTTATATGTTGGGATTGACAAATATAAACCACATTGGAGGGGGAGTTCGCTTGTGAGGGAGATCTTCAAATGCGAAATGTCTTGGATCCACAGATTAAGAACCTATGCCCCTTTCGGGTTAAATGTGGATACAGATGTTAATGCATTTATCAATAACTCTTAGTGCATTTGATTTTCTGTATCCACAGAGCCAGAGTATATGTTTCACTCATAGGCCCACAGGTTCATGCTAGTTCCTACTGGTCTCTTGTTTCAATCCTGGGTTGAGTTATATCAATTTTTAGTATCTTTTAATTTTATGTTAAATTTCTCACATCTTTGGGGTTTGTTGATTTTGTGACTCTTATAACACATATTGGATGTTGCTTTAAGTGTGATGGAGACCTCTTGGTGATCTGACCCATTACATGTGAATTTCTGGTATATTTTGATTTACCCACTGTGTGGCGCTATTGAGCAGTGGTGGGGACAATCAGATTGAGACCACAATTGAAGAAATACTTTATTTCCGGTTTTATTATATTCTCACTTAGAGGGGTGGAGATCCTCCGTCATGTATTTTTTAGTGCTATTAGATGGAAGCCCACTTTAAATCTGTTTTTCTCTACAGTCCCAACCCACACATTAGATGCCGCCTTGAATTTTGGTTTCGAAGGCAGCATTTGGGTTACTGAATAAAGGATATATCCACCTAGTGTGTTTTTGGGATCCAACCACTAGAGGGTGTTGTTGCACCTATGTGGAATCTTGGTTGGAGACTACTATTCATGATTTATTCTATTTCCGGTTTTAAAAGTGAGTTTAGGTGTAGATAGGTGGCGAAACATAATTATTTATGTCTCCAACTCGCCCCCTAATCAATTCGTTTTCGGTCTTGCCAAATGGATTCTGCCAGTCCTTATGTTGGAGTGGTTTAGGTCACCTTTTGGTTCTCTAGTCACGTATTACAAGTGCACCATTGTTAATTTATGTGGAAATGGTTTATTTGTTTTATGTGTTTTGTACTTGGCTATGCACGTATGGCGTACGCTGTGTGTTTACACGTTGCCTGCCCACGTGTATGCCATTTATATGCATATTTTGTTTTAATATATGCACTGGTCTTTTTAGACTGGTAGAACGTTATAGCCTTTGCTGATTGCTTGCGCTGTGATGTGCGCCCCGGATGCCGGAAGTTTGTGTAGCGTCCCAGGTGACTCACTGCGTATAGCGAGGCTTGGTTTTGTCTTAGGATTACTTAAGGAGGTGACGCAGTGCGCCGCCTGTGCCCCTGGAAGACGTGATGATGTCACGAAACGCGTAGGGCGGAGCCAGACGACGCGCTGACATCACCCCCAAACAGTGTTGTATTCCAGCAGGACGGGTTTGTCCGGGCTCCTGTGGCCAAGGAGCCAGACTTCAGGCTTTTATATTAACTACGTTTTGTAAGTGTTCACTTTGTTATTTAAAATTTTTAATAAATTGTGGTGGTTTTACACTATGTGAGCTCCTTTTGTATTCTATGGTGTATCCCCGCCATTGGTTTCGCTGGTGTGGCTGACGGTGAGATGACCCCTGGTGGAGACCGATAGAAGCTCCCAATCTCTGGGTTATAAGATTGCCTGCTTGCTGTGACCCTCTGTAGTGGGGGGTCGCGGCCATCTGGTGTATCCCTGCCATTGGTTTCGCTGGTGTGGCTGACGGTGAGATGACCCCCGGTGGAGACCGATAGAAGCTCCCAATCTCTGGGTTATAAGATTGCCTGCTTGCTGTGACCCTCTGTAGTGGGGGGTCGTGGCCATCTGGTAAGGAGCAACCCCCTCTATCCCTGGTGGTGGACTCTCCTTTGCTGTCACTGATTGAATCACCATTTGGATTTTTTGTATTTTTTTGGGAGAATTTATATACTTTTTGATCATATTGATTTTTTAGTTTGGGACATTAATTTGGATTATTATTAATAGTTATTCACACTTTTATGTTTAATTCCACATTCAATAGAAGGAATTTTTTCTCACTGAGGACTTTTATGGTAACTTGCACATGTATTAGCGCAATTCTTTTTATTTCCTAAATTTCACTTGCCACACCCAGGCCTGATTACTGCCAGTGCCAGACCTGTTGAATCCAGAAATCACTTAACCACTTAAGAACTTAAGAACTGGGGCTGCTTTGCAGCTTCAGGACCTGGATGTCTTGCCATAATTGATGAAACCATTAATCCTGCGCTCTACCAGAAAATCCTAAAGAAGAATGTCCAGCCATCAGTTTGCTGCAAGACAATGATCCGAAACACATCAGCAAGTCCACCTATGAATGGCTAAAAAAAAAAAAGAAATTAAGGTTTTGGAGTGGCCTAATTAAAGTCCGGACTTAAATCCTGCCATTCACTATCATACAGCAGGTCTTGACTTGATATGCGGCTCCCGGGACACCTAGTTTACTCTTAAATTTCACTTGCCACACCCAGGCCTGTTGAATCAAGAAATCACTTAACCACTTTAGAACCGGAAGATTTTCCCCCTTAAAGACCGGGCCATTTTTTGCGATACGGCACTGCATCCCTCAAACTGACAATTGCGTGATGCTGCAACGCTGTACCCAAACAAATTTGACGTCCTTTTTTTCCCACAAATAGAGCTTTCTTTTGGTGCTGTTTGATCACCTTTTATTTTTTGTGCTATAAACAAAAAAAGACCTACAATTTTGAAAAAAAAATATTTTCTTTTTACTTTTTGCTGTAATAAATATCCAAAAAAATAAATAAAAATACATTTCTTCATCAGTTTAGGCCAATATGTATTCTTCTACATATTTTTGGTAAAAAAAAAAAATCACAATAATAACAATTATATAGCGATAATAACAATAGTTGCCAAAAAACATTTTGATTATCCCCAAGACATTTAGGCAATATTCGGTAGACTGAGAAGACAAAAATTTTACTTTTTGGAAGGTGTGCATACCGTTACATCTGGCAGAAAACTAACACAGCATTTCAAAGAAAGAGCATCATATCAACAGTCAAACATGGTGGTGGTAGTGTGATGGTCTGGAGCTGCTTTGCAGCTTCAGGACCTGGATGACTTGCTATAATTAATGAAACCATTAATTCTGCGCTCTACCAGAAAATCCTAAAGAAGAATGTCCAGCCATCAGTTTGCAGCAAGACAATGATCCAAAACACATCAGCAAGTCCACCTCTCAAAATTAAGGTTTTGGAGTGGCCTAATTAAAGTCCGGACTTAAATCCGATTGACAAGCTGTGGCGTTACCTTAAACATTTCATTCATGCTTGAAAACCCTCCAATGTGGCTAAATTATAATAATTCTGCAAAGAGTGGGCCAATATTCCTCCACAGCAATGTGAAGGACTCATTGCCAGTTATCACAAATGCTTAATTGCAGTTGTTGCCGCCAAGGGTGGCACAACCAGTTATTGGGTTTAGGCCCAGGTGCTTTTTCACATAGGGCCAGACAGGATCGAACAGCTTTTTTCACTTAATAAATGAAACCATTTAAAAACTGCATTTTGTATTTACACGGGTTATCTTTGTGTAATATTAACATTTGATGATCTGAATCTTTTACTGTAATGCGCAGTACACACGATCGGACATTCCGACAACAAAATCCATGGAATTTTTACGACGGATTTTGGTTTAAACTTGTCTTGCATACACACGGTCACACAAATCTTGTCAGAAATTCCGAATGTCAAGAACGCGGTGACATACAACACGTACGGCAGCACTAGAAAAGGAAAGTTCAATAGCCAGTGCGCCACCCTTTGGGCTCCTTCTGCTAATCTCGTGTTAGTAGAAGTTTGGTGAGAGATGATTCGCGCTTTTCAGCCTCGTGCTTTTCAGATCGTTACTGCTCTTCAGTTTGTGCTTGTGGGTTCGTATCTGGTTTTCAGTGCGTGCAGTCAGTTCACATTTGTTTTTTCAGTGCATATTTTATAGTATGTATTTGATTTTTCAGTTCGTTCTTGTCCGCTTGTTTCTGATTTTCAGCTCTTCTCAGGCCCTTGTTTTTCAGTGTGTTCTGTTAGTTCGTTCTGACTAGCCGACTGCTTTGAAGCCATGTTGCGGTTACGTACTCGTCGTAGAGTTTGTGCTATGCGGGGCTTGGTGTTGGGGTTCTTGCTTTAACCCAAGCCCAGTCCATGAACAGGGCGGGGAGGAGTTCATGGATGAAGAATTGTCTGCTCCAGCGTGACCAATTCTCGCAGATGCCTTTGTTGCGGGAGATCCAGGAGAATAATCCTGATGATTTCAGGAATTATCTCTGGATGACGGACCCTGTTTTTCACCGTCTGTTGGCTTTGCTGTCCCCTTATATTACCAAGCAGGACACCTGCATATGGCAAGCCATCACTACCGAAAAGAGGCTTGTCGCCACCTTGCGGTACTTGACAACAGGGAGAAGTCTGCAGGACATCAAGTTCTCGACAGGCATCCCCCCCCCATGCTCTGGGGATCATTATTCCAGAGACCTGTTTTGCCATTATTCAGATCCTGCAGAAGGACTATATTAAGGTAAGATTTCTCCTTTAACATCACATTTATATGTATTTAATTTTTGCTAATGTATTGTATTTCTTTCATCATTCCCTAATTACCATGATTGTAATATGCTGTGAATGTCCCCTTTGTCTCCATGCATGCTTGAATTTTTTAAAGTTCCTTTTTTGTGCTTCATGCATATTTGCCTTCACTAACCTCCCCAGCATGCTATCCTGGGCTCATACACACCTAGCCTAGTCAATTAATTTTGTCAGCCCTATAGTAGTGCTTTACCCTAAACACCCCCTAAAATGTGTCCAAATGTTATTCTTGGCCTTAAATTCATGCAGAGTGCCTGAGGGTTTTTTGGGGGGTCCCAAACTCATTTGAAACCCTCCCTACCCCCCAACCGCTAAGTCAACCGATACCAATCCTCTATCTACTGACTTTGCCCAACTCATACACACTATACCTACCTCTTTTGTGGTCATATTTATGGATGAATTCACCAAAGCATGTAGTCCAAGGGCCTGCCTGAATACTTTCAAATGGTACTGTTTAAAGTTTAGTTCTCTTATTATCTTGATAGGCAATTGCAGAATGAAAAAATGTGCTTCAATTTGTACAGTGCGTATTCATATTTTTTTATTATGACACTTTTTACCTGTACAGTGGGTTGTCAATAGTGTAAGTAAACACATTATTTATGGATATTTGAATGTATTTCGCGCAATATCAACAATACTCGATAAATACGTGCAAATTTGTGTAGACATAAACATACTAAGTTTTTTAGATAATGGTTGCCACAGCTGCAGTTGCTAGGATCAACGATCTCTGTTTGCAACATATAGCAATTCCCACTATCTATTAATAAAGTGATGGTGCTATAATAATAATGTGCAAATATGTAGAAAACTATTAAATTATTGTGACACACATGTCGTGAATTAAAACAGGTAAAATACGTGAATAAATTAGCATAAATAAGTAAATTCTTGTGAGTGAAATATTTTTCTAAAGTTCTGATATATAGTATTAAGTGCAACCCATCATAAATACATTCAAAAGTACCAGCAATGATCTTTAAAATAGTGCTGTCAGAATTTACGTAAATGTGACCTTAAAGTGCAAAAATTAAAAATATATAGAATTAAAATATAGAGTTCTTGGAAAAATAGATAGATGGCAGTGATGAAAAGGTATTAAAAATGGTTCTTCTATTCAGATCTGTTCTATCTTGTATACTGGGTGTATTATTCTTGTGATGGTGCCTCCTAGTGTGGTCTCACAGAACTTTCACCTTAATTTTGCAATAATCAGGCATTTGAGATGTTATGACTTTAAGACGTAGAAGCAGTGTCTGGGAGCCTCTCCTTCTTTGTTGTTATCTCTCCATACTTTCTTCTCTGTCACTCCGCTCTGGTAAGACTCAGTATCAGGGGAGATAAAAATAGGGGAGGAGGAGAGAGAAGAAAGGCTCCACTAGTGTATTAACGTTTTAAAATCAAAGGGGGGGGGTGTTTATTTGGTTATTCCTCTTACATTTAAAACATCTAAAACAGGCAGAGTAAATAGTGAATGATCTGGTGTTCTCAGTGCCCTCTCACTTGTGCTTCAATGTGTGTGCCGCTCCAGCCAATCCCTACGCGTTACGACACCGTCACATGTCTTCATCTGGGGAACCGGATTGGCTGTTCTATATTACCTTATATGTATTAAAACCGGAAGTTCTAAAACCGCCATTTTGCTTGTGGTTGTATTCGTTTAGATAGGCGGCCTGTATGCTAGAACCGGAAGTACCAGAACCGCCATTTTACTTGTGGTTATGTTCGTTTTACTCGGCGGTCATTTTTCCTTGGATTTAGGGAGTTACTATTCCTCCATTTTGTTGTAGATGTATGTACTATTTCTCTATATGGTAGACTCCCATGTGGGCGGCCATTTTTTTGGTGGAGATGTAGTTAAATGTTACATCTCATTGGCGGCCAGCATATATCACAAGGGGGGGTTGTATTATAGAGATTTTAGAAAGGGATACAGCGAATACCTTTATTTGGTTCACTGTTAATGTGTAAAACAGCCCATCTAAAGTAAGGATGTATATAAAATTGTACATATATGTTATAGCTTTTCCACGTATTGAATTAATTCTAAGGTACCATTGTTTTAATGTATGGATGAAGCAGGTATGAGAGTGCTCTGGTGGATCAACCAGTTAATACATTTGTTCAATGCACAATGTTAAAACAATTAATGGCATTACATGTTCAAACAATTCTCATCCAATAATAAATAAAAAAGTGGTCATCCATAAACTTATTAATCATAAATAATAATCAATCAGTCTTGATGGCAATTGTACATGATTAAAATACACAATCTTATTAAGATTGATTACATACTGAAGTAATCATCAACAATGAATAGGGAGTAAACACTCTAATCTAATATATATAAAAATCTATGTTGGGAATGTTCAATCTTCATATAATCATATAATCTTTCCAATATTATAGTTTATTAAAAATAGATATTAAAATGTATTAAAAAATATAAAAAATTATCTAAAAATTATTTAAAAAGCAATTTAAATCAAATTCCACATTTAGACCCCCAAGTACCAAGGTACGTAAAGTATGAATCCATCTGGATTCTTTCCGGCTAATATCACGAACCAAATGGCTACCTTTCCATCTTGGTTTATGTTTTTCAATTCCCCAAAATTGGAGATGTGCAGGATCCCTGTTATGTACTAGTGCAAAGTGTTTTGACACATTGTGTTTCGGGAAGCCAGATTTTATATTTTGTACATGTTCTTTTATTCGTGTTTTGAGTGCTCTTTTTGTGCGGCCTACGTATTGGAGGTTGCAGCTACACTGCAACACATAGACCACCCCTTCTGTGTGACATCCTATAAAATCCCTAATATTAAAATTTTGTCCTGTGTTGGTAGCTGTAAAATCTTTACGTTTTCCCTGAAAATTTTTTGCGTGGCGGCAGGCATAACAGTTGCGGCAGGGATAAAAATCCTTTTCCTGAAAAAAACGTATATGTAGATGTTGGGGGAGGGTCAATTACTGACTTGACAATTAGGTCTCTAATAGTCGGTGCTCTTTTGTATACTATATTAGGCCTTTCTGGCAATATTTCTTTGAGGTCCTTGTCGTTTTTTAAAATGTGCCAGTGTTTTTGAATGACTTTTGCTACATTTTTGTATTGTGTGTTGAAGTCTAATATTATACTAGGTGCTTCTTGTTGGAATCTTTTCTTGGGCTGTTCTTCAAGCATTTTCTTCCTATCAATAAGGTTGACATGTTCGATCTGAATCTTTCTCCAATCACCTGTGCTTGGTTCCGATAATCTTCCTCTTTCGTACAATTCCTCTTGAGTCTTGTGATTTGGCCCTTTGGAATATTATATAGCCACGGTTTATAGTGACAGCTGTCTGTTGACAGATAGCTGTTGGCATCTACATTTTTAAAGTGCGTTTTGGTTACTATTTTCTGTCCCTCTAGACTTATATTTAAGTCTAGGAAATGTATTTCTTTCTCATCTATTTTCCAAACCAAATTGATGTTTCTGTCATTATCATTTAATTTATTAAGGAACATTTCCAGGCTATTTCTATCACCGTTCCAGACAATCACTACATCGTCAATAAATCTTTTATACAATGTTAGTTCGGCAAGGGTGTCTGTGTATACTGCCATTTCTTCTCACTGTGCCATAAATGCATTTGCCACTCCTGGCAATTTTGGCACCCATGGCAATTCCCACTAGTTGTTTGAAGTAGGTTTGGTTGTGCCAAAAATAGTTGCACTTGAGGCAGAAGTCAAGACATTTCATCAAAAATTTTCTTTGTTTGCAAATTAAGTAACTGTATTTCCTTAAAAGCCATTTTGTTGCTGAAATCACGTCATGATGTTGTACTATTGTGTAGAGCGATGTGACGTCTGCAGTGGCCAGTAGTGTTCTTCCCTCAAGTACTGGCACTGTATTCAAAAGTTGTAATGTATGTTTGGTATCTTTCAAATACCCTTGTGTTTGCTGGACCGCTGGTTGTATAAAATCGATGTATTGTCCCATTCTAGATGTTAGAAAATCAATACTATTGACTATTGGTCTTCTGGGTGGGTTCTCTTTGTTTTTATGGATTTTGGGAATTGTGTAAATTATCGGTATTCGACGGGTTTCCGGTATTAGATATTTGGTTTCTTTTGGGTTTAGTATATTCTTCTTCATCCCTAGATTTACTATAGCTTCTAGTTGTTTCTTGTATTTTGAGGTTGGATTCCCGAGTAGTCTAGTGTAAGTTGTTTCGTCTTGTAGCTGCCTATTTAATTCGGCAAGGTATTGTTCTTTCGACTGTAGCACTATTGCACCTCCCTTATCTGCCGGCCTGATTATAATATCTTTTCTTTCTGTCAGGTGTTTTATGCCATTTTTTTATATGTTTAGGGTCTGCAACTTTTTTGATCTTTATGGAGTCTATATCTTGTAGAACTAAATTTTTAAAAACTTCCACATTTTGGTTGTTGGACATCTGTGGATTGAATAATGAAGCATTTCATAGTGTACTATGTACTTCTGGCTGTGCAGTTTCAATCCTTGGATTTTCTGGCTTCCACAAATTGTTCATCACATATTTTTTGATATTGATTTTCCTAATATATTTTTGTATCCCTATGTATGTGTTGAATTTATTAAGATTATTTTTGGGTGCGTGTTTGAGGCCTTTGTCTAATACTGCCAGTTCTTCTGTCGTTATATGTTTCACGCTTATGTTCACCACATTTTCTCCAACTACTCTCTTTTTGTTTTGGAGTCTCTTCCCTGATCTCGTCCTCTCTTCATTCTGGGGTGTTTCTTGTGTGTTCTTCTTGGGGTCGTCTCCTGGGTGAATGATATACCTCTTGAGGGGGTCTTCGAGGGGAGTATTCTCTTCTCTCCCTCTCTAAAAAAGGCCTTTGTGTATTATAATTTTGTTGGTTCCCATAATGATATGGGTCTTCATAATATTGCTCTTGGTAGTTTCTGATAGGGTCAAATCTGTTGTACGTGGGAATCGGGTTATGTCCATATCCGTCACGATATTCCTGTTGATATGATGGTATTCTGTTTTCTCTTGGATTTCTTTCATTTTGTTGCCAATTCCTGTTATTAAACGGTTTCCTGTAAGGCTTTTTTCCTCCTCTTTTTGGGGTGTGTTGTCCATATCCATAGCTGTTTCTTTGGTTATAATTAGTTCTTGGTGTGCCTCCATATGTATTTCTTTCATCTCTTCTTATGTGATTAGGGCCGTTTGTGCTGGGTCTATCTCGGTATGTGCGTGGTGTTTCCATCTGTCTTTCTCTTTCTTCCCACCTAGGTGGATTGAGTGTATGTGATGTTGTGGGGTCCTGGATTCTAACTTCCCTTTTCGGAGTTGAATATGTGGATGCAGGAGGGTCAGGTTCAACTTTACTTTGCCATTTGAACACTTGGTTTGTCTTATAATCCGTTATATCCCTTTGATATTTTTTCATTTTCCGATTTTGTACTTCTAGGTCTTTGGTAATTAGGTCTTTGTTAAGTTGGGTTGCCAATCTCTTAAATTCCGCTGTTTCTTTGAATGGTTCCATTTTCTGTTTGATTTCTTCTATTTGTTGTTCTAGTATTATGGTTTTCTTAAGTTTACGTTCTAGCAAAAATTTTAAACCTTCAATACTTTTATCATTGAAGAACGCAAACCATTCTTCCATTGATTCTTTGTCACTTAGCCCATCATTAGGTGGCAGTTCCCACCTTAATCTCTGGGGGACAATGTTTTCTCTAATATATCTTTCAAATGTATTAGTGTCCCACCAAAGGTTGATTTTTTTTCTCCATATGATGTCCTAGTTTCCTAGTCATACTTTCTAGATCTGTATTACATGTTTTATTTTGTGGGTTAAATACCTCATCTAAGTTTACTTTTCTATTTTCAATATAAGTGAATACATCCATATTAGCTGCAAAGGTGTGTATATGTGAAATCTCAAACAGTGAATTATTAAAAATGTTCCTTCGCGCTGGTAGATGTGAAATAAATATTAGTGACTAGATCATTTCTAATTGAGTATTCCTATAAAAAGGTATAAATATTGCAGCAAAATGAGGGTGTTTCACACCAACACTTGATACAATAGACATTTGACTGTATTTCGCGCAATATCAACACTACTCAATAAATACGTGCAAATCTGTGTAGACATAAACAAACTAAGATTTTTCGATAATGGTTGCTACAGCTGTAGTTGCTAGGATCAACAATCTCTATGTTTGCAACATATAGCAATTCCCACTATCTATTAATAAAGTGATGGTGCTATAATAATAAAGTGCAAATATGTAGAAAACTATTAAATTATTGTGACACACATGTCGTGAATTAAAACAGGTAAAATATGTGAATAAATTAGCATAAATAAGTAAATTCTAGCACTTTATTATTATAGCACCATCACTTTATTAATAGATAGTGGGATCTACCAGTGCGAAGGAAAATTTTTAATAATTCACTGTTTGAGATTTCACATATACACACCTTTGCAGCTAATATGGATGTATTCACTTATATTGAAAATAGAAAAGTAAACTTAGATGAGGTATTTAACCCACAAAATAAAACACGTAATACAGATCTAGAAAGTATGACTAGGAAACTAGGACATCATATGGAGAAAAAAAATCAACCTTTGGTGGGACACTAATACATTTGAAAGATATATTAGAGAAAACATTGTCCCCCGGAGATTAAGGTGGGAACTGCCACCTAATGATGGGCTAAGTGACAAAGAATCAATGGAAGAATGGTTTGCGTTCTTCAATGATAAAAGTATTGAAGGTTTAAATTTTTGCTAGAATGTAAACTTAAGAAAACCATAATACTAGAACAACAAATAGAAGAAATCAAACAGAAAATGGAACCATTCAAAGAAACAGGGGAATTTAAGAGATTGGCAACCCAACTTAACAAAGACCTAATTACCAAAGACCTAGAAGTACAAAATCGTAAAATGAAAAAATATCAAAGGGATATAACGGATTATAAGACAAACCAAGTGTTCAAATGGCAAAGTAAAGTTGAACCTGACCCTCCTGCATCCACATATTCAACTCCGGAAAGGGAAGTTAGAATCCAGGACCCCACAACATCACATACACTCAATCCACCTAGGTGGGAAGAAAGAGAAAGACAGATGGAAACACCACGCACATACCGAGATAGGCCCAGCACAAACGGCCCTAATCACATAAGAAGAGATGAAAGAAATACATATAGAGGCACACCAAGAACTAATTATAACCAAAGAAACAGCTATGGATATGGACAACACACCCCAAAAAGAGGAGGAAAAAAGCCTTACAGGAAACCGTTTAATAACAGGAATTGGCAACAAAATGAAAGAAATCCAAGAGAAAACAGAATACCATCATATCAACAGGAATATCGTGACGGATATGGACGTAACCCGATTCCCACGTACAACAGATTTGACACTATCAGAGACTACCAAGAGCAATATTATGAAGACCCATATCATTATGGGAACCAACAAAATTATTATACACAAAGGCCTTTTTTAGAGAGGGAGAGAAGAGAATACTCCCCTCGAAGACCCCTCAAGAGGTATATCATTCACCCAGGAGACGACCCCAAGAAGAACACACAAGAAACACCCCAGAACAAAGAGAGGACGGAGATCAGGGAAGAGACTCCAAAAGAAAAAGAGAGTAGTTGGAGAAAATATGGTGAACATAAGCGTGAAACAGATAACGACAGAAGAACTGGCAGTATTAGACAAAGGCCTCAAACACGCACCCAAAAATAATCTTAATAAATTCAACACATACATAGGGATACAAAAATATATTAGGAAAATCAATATAAAAAAATATGTGATGAACAATTTGTGGAAGCCAGAAAATCCAAGGATTGAAACTGCACAGCCAGAAGTACATAGTACACTACGAAATGCTTCATTATTCAATCCAACAACCAAAATGTGGAAGTTTTTAAAAATTTAGTTCTACAAGATATAGACTCCATAAAGATCAAAAAAGTTGCAGACCCTATACATATAAAAAATGGCATAAAACGCCTGACAGAAAGAAAAGATATTATAATCAGGCCGGCAGATAAGGGAGGTGCAATAGTGCTACAGTCGAAAGAACAATACCTTGCCGAATTAAATAGGCAGCTACAAGACGAAACAACTTACACTAGACTACTCGGGAATCCAACCTCAAAATACAAGAAACAACTAGAAGCTATAGTAAATCTAGGGATGAAGAAGAATATACTAAACCCAAAAGAAACCAAATATCTAATACCGGAAACCTGTCGAATACCGATAATTTACACAATTCCCAAAATCCATAAAAACAAAGAACCCACCCGGAAGACCAATAGTCAATAGTATTGATTCTCTAACATCTAGAATGGGACAATACATTGATTATTTTATACAACCAGCGGTCCAGCAAACACAAGCGTATTTGAAAGATACCAAACATACATTACAACTTTTGAATACAGTGCCAGTACTTGAGGGAAGAACACTACTGGCCACTGCAGACGTCACATCGCTCTACACAATAGTACAACATCATGACGTGATTTCAGCAACAAAATGGCTTTTAAGGAAATACAGTAACTTAATTTGCAAACAAAGAAAATATTTGATGAAATGTCTTGACTTCTGCCTCAAGTGCAACTATTTTTGGCACAACCAAACCTACTTCAAACAACTAGTGGGAATTGCCATGGGTGCCAAATTTGCACCAGGAGTGGCAAATGCGTTTATGGCACAGTTGGAAGAAACGGCAGTATACACAGACACCCCTGCCGAACTAACATTGTATAAAAGATTTATTGACAATGTAGTAATTGTCTGGAACGGTGATAGAAATAGCCTGGAAATGTTCCTTAATAAATTAAATGATAATGACAGAAACATCAATTTGGTTTGGAAAATAGATGAGAAAGAAATACATTTCCTAGACTTAAATATAAGTCTAGAGGGACAGAAAATAGTAACCAAAACGCACTTTAAAAATGTAGATGCCAACAGCTATCTGTCAACAGACAGCTGTCACTATAAACCGTGGCTATATAATATCCCAAAGGGCCAAATCACAAGACTCAAGAGGAATTGTACGAAAGAGGAAGATTATCGGAACCAAGCACAGGTGATTGGAGAAAGATTCAGGGCAAAAGGATATGACGAACATTGGATAAAAAACCAGATCGAACATGTCAACCTTATTGATAGGAAGAAAATGCTTGAAGAACAGCCCAAGAAAAGATTCCAACAAGAAGCACCTAGTATAATATTAGACTTCAACACACAATACAAAAATGTAGCAAAAGTCATTCAAAAACACTGGCACATTTTAAAAAACGACAAGGACCTCAAAGAAATATTGCCAGAAAGGCCTAATATAGTATACAAAAGAGCACCGACTATTAGAGACCTAATTGTCAAGTCAGTAATTGACCCTCCCCCAACATCTACATATACGTTTTTTTCAGGAAAAGGATTTTATCCCTGCCGTAACAGTTACGCCTGCCGCCACGCAAAAATGTTTCAGGGAAAACGTAAAGATTTTACAGCTACCAACACAGGACAAAATTTTAATATTAGGGATTTTATAGGATGTCACACAGAAGGGGTGGTCTATGTGTTGCAGTGTAGCTGCAACCTCCAATACGTAGGCCGCACAAAAAGAGCACTCAAAACACGAATAAAAGAACATGTACAAAATATAAAATCTGGCTTCCCGAAACACAATGTGTCAAAACACTTTGCACTAGTACATAACAGGGATCCTGCACATCTCCAATTTTGGGGAATTGAAAAACATAAACCAACATGGAGAGGTAGCCATTTGGTTCGTGATATTAGCAGGAAAGAATCCAGATGGATTCATACTTTACGTACCTTGGTACCTAGGGGTCTAAACGTGGAATTTGATTTAAATTGCTTTTTAAATAATTTTTAGATAATTTTTAATATTTTTTTTAATAAATTTTAATATCTATTTTTAATAAACTATAATATTGGAAAGATTATATGAAGATTGAACATTCCCAACATAGATTTTTATATATATTAGATTAGAGTGTTTACTCCCTATTCATTGTTGATGATTACTTCAATCTTAATAAGATTGTGTATTTTAATCAGGTACAATTGCCATCAAGACTGATTGATTATTATTTATGATTAATAAGTTTATGGATGACCACTTTTTTATTTATTATTGGATGAGAATTGTTTGAACATGTAATGCCATTAATTGTTTTAACATTGTGCATTGAACAAATGTATTAACTGGTTGATCCACCAGAGCACTCTCATACCTGCTTCATCCATACATTAAAACAATGGTACCTTAGAATTAATTCAATACGTGGAAAAGCTATAACATATATGTACAATTTTATATACATCCTTACTTTAGATGGGCTGTTTTACACATTAACAGTGAACCAAATAAAGGTATTCGCTGTATCCCTTTCTAAAATCTCTATAATACAACCCCCCCTTGTGATATATGCTGGCCGCCAATGAGATGTAACATTTAACTACATCTCCACCAAAAAAATGGCCGCCCACATGGGAGTCTACCATATAGAGAAATAGTACATACATCTACAACAAAATGGAGGAATAGTAACTCCCTAAATCTAAGGAAAAATGACCGCCGAGTAAAACGAACATAACCACAAGTACAATGGCGGTTCTGGTACTTCCGGTTCTAGCATACAGGCCGCCTATCTAAACGAATACAACCACAAGCAAAATGGCGGTTTTAGAACTTCCAGTTTTAATACATATAAGGTAATATAGAACAGCCAATCCGGTTCCCCAGATGAAGACATGTGACGGTGTCATAACGCGTAGGGATTGGCTGGAGCGGCACACACATTGAAGCACAAGTGAGAGGGCACTGAGAACACCAGATCATTCACTATTTACTCTGCCTGTTTTAGATGTTTTAAATGTAAGAGGAATAACCAAATAAACACCCCCCCCCTTTGATTTTAAAATGTTAATACACTAGTGGAGCCTTTCTTCTCTCTCCTCCTCCCCTATTTTTATCTCCCCTGATACTGAGTCTTACCAGAGCGGAGTGACAGAGAAAAAAGTATGAAGAGATAACAACAAAGAAGGAGAGGCTCCCAGACACTGCTTCTACGTCTTAAAGTCATAACATCTCAAATGCCTGATTATTGCAAAATTAAGGTGAGAGTTCTGTGAGACCACACTAGGAGGCACCATCACAAGAATAATACACCCAGTATACAAGATAGAACAGATCTGAATAGAAGAACCATTTTTAATACCTTTTCATCATTGCCATCTATCTATTTTTCGAAGAACTCTATATTTTAATTCTATATATTTTTAATTTTTGCACTTTAAGATCACATTTTCGTAAATTCTGACAGCACTATTTTAAAGATCATTGCTGGTACTTTTATTGTTTATGAATGTATTTATGATGGGTTGCACTTAATACTATATATCAGAACTTTAGAAAAATATTTCACTCACAAGAATTTACTTATTTATGCTAATTTATTCACGTATTTTACCTGTTTTAATTCACGACGTGTGTCACAATAATTTAATAGTTTTCTACATATTTGCACTTTATTATTATAGCACCATCACTTTATTAATAGATAGTGGGAATTGCTATATGTTGCAAACATAGAGATCGTTGATCCTAGCAACTACAGCTGTAGCAACCATTATCTAAAAATCTTAGTTTGTTTATGGCTACACAGATTTGCACGTATTTATCGAGTAGTGTTGATATTGCGCGAAATACATTCAAATATCTATTGTATCAAGTGTTGGTGTGAAACACCCTCATTTTGCTGCAATATTTATACCTTTTTATAGGAATACTCAATTAGAAATGATCTAATCACTAATATTTATTTCACATCTACCAGCGCGAAGGAAAATTTTTAATAATAAACACATTATTTATGCATTCAGCTCTCATGGAAGTGGAGAGGGTTACCTGTTAAAAACATCTCCCCCCTATAATTTTTACAATAGGCCATCAGAGAAGGTGAGGAATCTGATAAGTGTACTTTATATATTTGTCTTTAAATACTCCTTCGAATAAATGTTATACTGATGTTGGCCAAGAATGTTTGTGTTTAATCTGCTTGCAATGTTTATGTGCAAAATTACTAATTTTTTTTCCTTGTTTGACTCCACAGTTTCCTTCAATGCCACAGGAATGGCAGACTGTGACTTCCCAGTTTGCCCAGCAGTGGGACTTTCCCAACTGCGGAGGGGCAATAGATGGGAAACACGTCCACATTGTACCACCCCCCAACTCGGGGTCATACTATTACAATTACAAGGGGTTTAATAGTATAGTGTTGTTGGGCTTGCCACCTCTGGAAGACAATGTGGCGGGACTCCCGATTGTCTTTGTCACGGATGAAGCTTTTGCGCTGGGGGACCATCTTCTGCGGCCATTCCCGATGAGAACCCTCACCCCAGACCAGAGGGTTTTTAATTACCGGCTGCCCAGAGCCAGAAGAGTGGTTGAAAATGCCTTTGGCATAATGGCCAGCCGGTTCCGCCTATTTCTGACAGCGATCCATATGGCGGAATATAAACTGAATCATAGTGTCCTTGGCTGTTGCATCCTGCACAGTTTCCTACGGAAAAATGCTATAAACTTTGTGGCCTTGTTTGCGACTGAGGCTGGTGTTCCAAATCAAAGTACCATGACCACACTTGAACCTGGCCGTCCTGGCTTGCCCCCCCAAAGCACCCGCAAAATTAGACAGAAGTATCTTGAGTACTTTGCGGGTAGGGGTGTCATTGATATGCCAGAAAATGTGTGAAACTTTTCTCAAATAAATATTTTTGGTATAAACTGAACTCATATTTCATTTGATTTACTGCTTGTGTTTCTTTTAGCTGTCTCCTAGGTTCTCCAATGGCCTTTTTTAATGGCCATTTTCTTCAATAGTGCAAACATAATTTATTTGATACACGAGGTGACAATCTCTTCTGCAAAATATTATGTTGTGGGTCTGCTACACACACACACCTTGTTTTTGTTGTTAATATATGTAATGCATGAATGATAAAAAGATTCATTATTTTCAACACCATAAATGAATTTTGGGGAGTTATGAAAATGGCATGATTGTGTCAAATTATAAAGCACTGTGGGAGTTATTTACTAAAGGAAAATCCACTTTGCACTCCAAGTGCACTGCAAAAGGGCACTTGAAACTGCACTTGTAGTGCAAATTGGATTTGCCTTTAGCAAATAACCCCCATTGTTACTGTAAACAACAACTTACTCCAAAAACTGCTATTGAGCATTGAAAGAAGAAGCCACACATTGTTGAGTGTAAACATTTTTACTCTGTGCACACATTCACATGTGCAATTAGAAAAGGGTTTTTGAATAAACCAACTATAAAATTTTTGTTATAGACAGTACAAATAGCCTTTTTTGTGTTAAATAGGCATGTTTAAAACCATAAAACAATACCCAAATCAGGAACTTACAAAGTTCAACTTTGAAAAAATGAAGGCAAGATCAGACATTAGTATGTTCAAACTGTGTTGATCTTGCCTTCATCAGATGGGGTGATGTCACCCCTGTGAAAGCCAAATTTTGAAGTTGCACACAAATTTGGAGGCAAAATGGGGATTTCACTCCTGATCCCATGCCTAATGTAAACATGTGCTAGCTCCCATCATGGGGGATCAATGGATGTGATTCGGGGGTGCAACCCCTTCCTCTCAGCTACTTTAGTTGCTATGAAGGGGTTGCACCCACCAAACACGTACATTGATATCCCGTGATGGCAGATAGCACATGTTGACACACTGAGTGCATCTTCAAAATTTGGCTTTCAAGATACCGTATTTAAAAAATTGGTGAAAAAATTTTTTAAAAATGAAGAATTTTGGTGTTTTTTTGATTCAGCCTAAAACATCAATGATGTTTTTGAGTCTTTTTTCAATATCATTGATGTTTTCCTTGATCTTTTGTAAATCACGATTGCACACCATGATCTCCCTGATGAGGATGTGTGCACTTGCACTTGTGAAATGCAAATCTTCTTCCACAACATCCACATCACCTAAAATTAAAAAAACACACCATGTATAATAAATATGCAGGCATCCATCTATTACCTGAAGCTGTGGTCTCAGACACTCACCTGTTGTGGTCACTATTTCGCCCACTTCATAAACCTCTCCTTCCTCCACATCTTCTGGTTGTGGTGTGGGGATTTACTTTTGTTTCGGAGGTGGGTGGTCCCTGGTGTCCTCAGATGTCCCAAGTCTTTTCTCCCCATGTGAATAAAAAAAAGGTATACTTGGCACACAGATATTTGAGGCCAGAAATAGTAATATGAAATATTGCTTGGAAGTGTTGTACAATTGTCTTTTTTGGCAGAGTTACAAGCTGAAGACATTATTTTTTTCCCTTTCTAAAGCTGGAATACTTACCTTTTTTGTACAATATTCACACATGGAGACACCCCTAGTATCCACTGGAGCACCTGTGTGGGACACCCTAAAAAGTTTGTTCTGGTGTCCCACAATAGTGCTCCTGCATCCAGATGTGTAAACAGCTGCTGAGTGTCCTCTCCTTACACTAAATCAAGTTTGCATTTCATTCTAGTACAAACCCATCTAGACAACAATGTCTTAAACTTCTTTTAATACAAATAGGCCTGAACAAATGTAGTTAACCTGTATCTGCCAAAAACATTGTATTAGTGGGCGAACTAACATCGTTTACCATGAACGATACTGTGCCAACGAACCTGAAAGTTGCCATTTTAAACTGTACAACAGTAAAGAAAAGCACATGGAGCAGCATGCAAGTAATAATAATAATTGGAACATACGACAAATACTTACTTTTTTGAAGAACTCTCTTGATCCTTCTGTACTGATCGTGCTCCCTCAATTTCAGGTCTGACCAGCATTTCCTCAATTGCTCCTTGGATCGTCGTACCCCAAAATTCCTGTGCAGACTTTTCACAACTTTAGCCATGATCTAGGCCTTTCTGACATTTGGGTTTGGGTAAGGTCCATTCTTCCCATCATAGTTGGCCCTCTTCAAGATGTCCACCATCTGCACCATCTCTACAAAGGACATATTGGAGGCCTTAAATCTCCTCCAGGATCAAGACGTTCCTGGCTCCGGGCTTTCCTCATTGCTGTCTGCATGCACTTGCTCTTTCTCCGCCATGTGCTCTCCCCACTGCGCAGAAAGAGAAGGGGCGAGGAATAGACTAGAAAGAAGGTCAGGGGTGGGCAGAGTGTCACGCATGTGAAGTGTATATAAAGCGTAACACTCGTGCGTCGTACATACGATCTGTGAGTGGAGGAAGGAGTATCAGAAGCGCTGATCGTTAGAACGAAGGTACAATTTGAACTTGGGGCATCAGTGGTCTATACTACTTATAGATTGAGGCCTATATTGAGACAAGATTAGGAAAGTTTAGCCTGACATTAGGGTTTGTCTTGTTGTGTCTTGCAGAGAAAATGGATGGCTTCAATGACCACAACTTCCTCCCTCTATTCATAGACAAGTACAGGGAGCTGCCCTGTCTATGGCAGGTGAAACATCCGCATTATAATCACAAACAAAAGAGGAATGCAGCTCTGGAGAAACTGCTGGAGTTGGTGAAGCCACAGATCCCCACGGCAACCATTCCCTATTTGAAGGCCAAAATTGGTGGTCTGAGGAGCACTTATAATAGGGAGTGCAATAAGGTCCAGGATTCCATGAGATCAGGAGCAGCAGCAGATGACATTTATGTCCCTAGGCTGTGGTACTATGACAGACTGCGTTTTCTGTCAGACCAGACTGAAGTCAGGCAGTCCCTCTCGACCCTACCTTCCACTCTTCCTTCCACCCCAGCTGAGCCTTCCAACGTCCAACCTGGGCCTTCCAGTCAGGAAGAAGTGGAGGAGCTCGGCTTGAGTCAGGTAGAGCATTGTTCTACAGATTTCTGGTCATAAAATAAATGATGTTAACTAGATGCTATTATTGATCATTAATTGCTGATTTAATAAAGTGTATTACATATCAATAGACAGTAGTGGTCAAAAATGTTTGGGACAAGAAGGAAAAACTCAGGGGTCAGAATGATAGTCTTTTATATTTGTTAACATTCAATTTGCAACAGTCATGATGTCAGGGATACCCTGTGGCAGGACAGACACTCAGGAATGCGCGTGTGGCAACACATGATCCTATGGGAGCGCACTGTACCAGGCAGCGGTGCGTGAGCGCGCACAGAGTCACGAGGTGGGTGCGCGTGTGCGAGAGCACGCGGCAGGCGTGCGCTGACTCGGCTTGGCACCAGTTCCCCTTTAAAAAGCCAGCAGCTGCTCTGGTACAGTGCTGTCTGATCTGCAGTTTAAACCTGAGTCTGATCCTGAACCTGCTGTATTACCTGACCTTGCTTCGTTGACTACTGCTGCCTTCTCCTCTCCTGACCCGGCCTGCTTGACCTTGCTACTTCTGAAACTATTGATCTCCTGTTGCCGAACCTCTGCCTGCCTGCTGACTACCCTTTGCCTGCTGATTGTATTGACTGTTGCCCGTTCTGACCTGACTTGTCTCACTCTGCTTAGTCCGTTCCTGATCCAGCTCCGCCTAGATACAGGTGTCGCTGACCCGCACCTATACCACCGCTTCTTACCACTTCTGCTGCCAGTCCGTCCAGTGGATCACCTCTACCACCTGCATCAGCTACCACAGATCATACAGGCACTCCTACCTCACTGCGCTCTTGTATCACTGTTGCAACCCCAGTGGTCCCCGAGCCAGGGCTGTAAGAGAGGTCTCCTTCTACAGTTGGGCTCTAATACCGGGTACGTGACACATGAGCTGAAAATTGTGTGTGATTGATGAACAAAAAATTAAAACTGTTATTTTTTCATACACAGGAAAGCCTCAGCCAGGAGGAGGGCGTGGAATGTGGCAGCCAGGAGGAGGGTGTGGAATGTGGCAGCCAGAAGGTGGCAGGGGTAAGTGGCAGCCAGGAGGTGGCCATGCCCAGTAGCCTGACAGAATCCCAGGTCCCTCCCCTCCTCCTTCCAACCAAAAGGCCCTTGAAAGGGAGTAACGTGGAGGAGGCAGCTCCTGGGCTGATTTGGGAGGCTAATGCTACCCTCAGAGCCACCCCCCACTCTTCAAGAGGCCTTTGCCTGCATGACTGCCAGCAAAATGCAGGAAATGGAGGAGGGCCGATGCCTCTTGTGTGAGGAAATTATGTATATGACCCTAAATAAGGGGCTGAGAGGCCAAATCACAACCAAAACACACCTGTGTGAGTTGGACCATCCTCCTCCTCCTCCTCCACCACCTCCTGCCATACCTCCAACACCACAGCCACAGCCTGAAAGCAAGCGAGGAAGGAAGAGTGGAAGTAAGACAAGAAAGTGATGGCATGGGTTCAGTCTGGTCTGACAAAAGACACAGGCTGTTGTATGACCACAGCCTGGGGACATGTATGTCATCTGCTGCTGTTCCTGATCTCTTGTAGTCCGGGACCGGATTGTGCTCACTATTATAAGAACTCCTCAGGCCACCATTTTGGTGTGTAAAATAATTGATGTGTGCCCTGGGGTACAAAGGCTTCGCCAATTTCACCAATTTCTCCAGCGTTGCCTTCCTCTTTATTTTATTATGACCCATAATAAATGGCTATTTTTTATTCACAAATACTTAGCTATGTTTTTTACTTCAAAAAGGACAGTTTGTTTGTGAGTAGGCAGGTACATTTCCTAAATACAATTGTAGCCATGGTGACGAGCACTCCTGACAAACAATTCGCCAAATCACCCTGCTGCCAGACCCGCATATATCATTTGAGATAATGAGCAGTCATTTGCGTACTTTTGTTGCGTTTATTGCGGGATACAACTTGGGTGGGGTAAAGGAAGATATGGGATGCCTATAGCACTTAGTAGATTGTCATAATTTTGGTAAGACATTGATTAGCAGCTTTAACCTTGAAATGATGCACCTCTAACATTCACAGTCTGTTTCCTCTGCAGACTATTGCTCCTCCTTCTCCTCTGCACTGCACTCCTCTGCACTGACTCCTGCAGAATATCCCTCCTCTGAGTTCCTCTCCTCTTGTACATCCTCTACAAATTCTCTCCTGCAAAACTGTTAGATTACCGTTTGCTTCACTTCTATTGAAACAAGAAGGGATCACTCTGAATAATCCCAGATTGCTGGCTTTAATATCTTGAATGGTGTTGCTTTAGCAAATCAATAAGCCAGAGACATGTAATACCCCTCCCCGGTGGCTCAGTGAGTTTGGTAGCTACACAGTCTTTTGGGAGGTATTACCAGAGTGCTTTACCAGGCCAGAGATAACTCGGTACCTCTCCCCGAAGGCCTAGTACAAGGTAATAGGCAGACTACTGTTCCCAGCCAGTCCATAACTGCAAATGCTGCGTTTCCCGGCCACAGCATTCCGCATTACTCTCAACAACTTCTCCTCTTGCTTCTCTCACACTGATCTTTTCCAAAGGGCAAGTTCTGTCTTCACCAATCACAGAACGTTGATCTACTCTCCTCTGTTCTACTGTTACTTCACCTTCACCGATCTTCTCCTGTGTACAAGTCCTGTGTTCCCTGGTCACAGCAGCTTGACACCAACTCCATGATGAAGATCTTTATCCAGGATTACTTCCTAGCAGCTCCTCCATCCCTCCCCACATGGGGTCGCCCTGAGGTAGACTCCTAAAACTCCATTCTTTCTTCCTGCACCTCAGAACTCCTCCCTGGCAGCATGTAACCTCAGCTTATATGGGAGGCCTGCCCCCTGCCAATACCAAAGGGTAATTGGTCAGAACTCCTCACATGAGCTGCCTGCCACTCAAACCTCAGGTCCAACCTCTCTTCCAGAACAATCTGCCTGAAAGCAGGGGAGGCGCCTCTGAGTCAGAGCACAGGTGGTCACACCCACCACTACATTAAACACTCCCAGTCTCAAATCAAAACAACCAGGCCTAGCCTAAAGCACAGGCCTGTCTAAATTTGCCTGCACTGAAGGCTTTAAACCCAGAAAATCCTATTCTAGCACCTACCTAAAGGTAGAGGGTGCTACACAGTGTCAAATTAACAAGGGACACCAACACCAAACAACCATCTTGAGGTTAGAAAAATACAAGATAATAATGGTGTTGTGGTAACTTGACACACAAAACGAAAAACAATATTATGGAGAGCACTAGAAAAAAAAACAAGGAGATCTTGATAAAAAAACAAAAAAAAAAACTATAAACAAAAATTAAATACATTATTATGGAGATCTGACGAAAACCAAAAAATAAAATATTCAGGAGATCACGAGAAATAATAAAGAAATCATTTTTACAAGAAGAGAATGCGCTGCATTAAAAGATTTTAAAATTTGCAGCGTGACGAATGTGCCATTTCCATTATGAATGCTAGTTTTACCAGACCGAGCGCTTCCATCTCGTACTTGATTCTGAGCATGCGTGGAACTTTGTGCATCGGAATTGTCTACACACGATCCGAATTTACGCAAACAGATTTTGTTGTCGGAAAATTTGAGAACCAGATCTCAAATTTTGTGTGAGGAAATTATGATGGAAAATGTCCGATGGAGCCTACGCACGGTCGGAATTTCTGACAACAAGCTCCCATCGAACATTTTCCGTCGGAAAATCCGATCGTGTGTACGGGGCATAAGTGTGACAAATATGCAAAAATATAAAAGGAGGCAAATATTTTTTTTACCTATACATTTTAGTATCCAGTTATATTAAGTACATTTAAGAACTAATCCTGGCCTTTTTTTAAAGCAAACTGAGCTGGACAGGACCAGCACTTGAGGGAGTCTATTCCATAGTTTTATAGCCTACATTCTGCCCGTGTGTATGTTAGTCTGTCCGACAGAAGCCAGCCGGCTTCTGTCAGACGTGAATGCTGGAAAACCAGCAGCCGACCGACTCCCGATCAGTGCTCTCAGCCAATGGCAGACAGCGCTGATCAGAGTGTTCTGACAGGGGGCCGTTCCCCTGTCAGAACACAACAGCTCAGCGGAGGAGATCGCTGGACTAATCTTGCATGGTTAGTACATCAGCCCCCAATTGGAGCTGTCAGTTTTTTTTTGTGCAAAAAAAACTGTAGTGTGTACTAGGCTTAAGGCCAGCTTTAAAAGTGAAATGATCACCAGCAGATAATGATCAGATTAACAGACTTTTATATATCTGTGGACATTATGACCTATGTAGATACCCTCTAACTAATTGAATTTTAAACAATAGTTCAAAATATATTTTCTAGAGTAATCACTTTTTTCTCCATGAGTTAAAGAGGTTGTAAACCTCTCTTTGTAATTTGTACTTAGAATCAGGCTTACCTATAGGTACTGTAAATATCTTCTAAATCTGTGCATGCGCTCTGAAGGAACGACCACTCACGCCATTTCTTCAGGAGTCAGTGCTGTGACCGGCGGCTCCCACTTGCATGCACGGGAGTGACGTCACGTGGCTCCTGCCAGTCACACAGCTGGAGTCCGCGGCCCGTGGAAGGAAGATGGGCGAAGATGAATGCGGCCTGCATCGGGGACGGCGCAGACTTTGTTTTCAGGTAGGTGTCACATAATGTACTAGTATGCAATGCATATTAGCACATTATGCCTTTACATTGCAGGGAAAAAGAAAGGAAGAAAAACACGCCAGGGTTTACTTCCTCTTCAAGCCTAGTTCACATGGGGCGATTACATCTGTGCCCCACGCTGGGCCATGTTTTGTAGGCACAGAGATACAAAGGTGTGGTGTTCATCCCCATGCCAGCAGTCCCATCCAAGTCTAATGGAACAAAGTGGCTGCATAGACACTGCCACTGTGTCCCAATATGAGATCTGAATGCACTCAGGGTACGTTTGGAAACATGCACCTGCACCCACTTTGATTTTACTTGGTAATTTATTTATTTCAATATAGGTGCTTTTCCTTATCACTTTGATGTCATATTGGGATGCAGCTGCTGTGTCCGTGCAGCTGCTTTGTCCCAATAGATGTAAATGGGACTGCCAGCATGGGGATGCACGCAACACCTTTTGTATCCCTGGGCCAGCAAAACACGGCCCTGTAATCATAGCTCTCAACTGTCCCCATACCTCCCAACATTTTGAGATGGAAATGAGGGACACCTACTAGCAAACATATGTAGGCATAGGACACACCCCCTGCCACACCCCTTAAAGAAGAATTAACCCAAAAAAAAGGTTTAACAAATCTACAAGGGCTTTTGTTTTACCACTACTATTCCTTTATATTGGCTTTTAGAATTTGCAAATGCAGAAATTTAGAATTTGGATGAAAGGTTTAACACTGGGAAACAGTTTTTGTAAGATAAAATGTGCATTTTATATACAACTATATAGATCAGACCAAAATGAGGGACAAATGAGGAGGAAAGAGGGACAGAGGGGCATTGCTCCAAATCAGGGGCAGTCCCTCAAAATCAGGGACAGTTGGGAGCTATGTGTCCCTGATTTCAAGGGACTGTCCCTGATTTGGAACAAAGTCTCTCTGTCCCTCTTTCCTCCTCATTTGTCCTTAATAAAGGAAAGACCTTTATCTGAACATCATCTGAGGTCTGTGACTGGTAGGGATAAGTGGAGTGGTTTTTTTTTGCTTTTGCCCTTTCCTAAATTTCGTCAGAATTAGCCTTTGCAAAGTGTTCTTTGTTTATGCATTTTTCCTTACTTTTTGTGTACTTGCTTTCAGAGAAAGAAAAATATCTGTGTACCGTTATTGTCAACATATGTATTTTTTTTCACTGTCTCCTTCCTTCATGTGGAAAAGAGGTCAAAGGTCAAATAAAAATGGGATCCCCCCCCCCAAAAAAAGCAAACATATAGACACATTCCATTTGTTTTGACCCAGTATATGTGTAGCCAAGGGTTTGCTAATATAAGGCATTGCAGTTGTTATGGTTTGCAAATGAGTTTGGCTCCCTCTAGTGTCCTTTTAATGTTGTTAGGATTTTCTTTTAATTTCTGAGAAGCAGCACTGCAAAGCATTGTGGGAAATGCAGTTTGAAAGAGGAAGTGACTCTGTTAGCTGGATCAGCTCTGAACTACAATACAGACAATGCAAAGCGCGCAGCACTGCATGCTGGGAGCAGTAATAAAAAGAACAGCCCGGCCATCTTTCGCTCTCTCTGGACGCCATTCAATACCTGCCAACAGGAGGTCTGTGTGTGACCAGAAGACTGCGACCTGTATGGCGCGGAGCAGGATCGCCAGCCTCTGAGGGACGTCAGAGTACAGCCCTGCCAGCTTAGCCAGCAGAGGGCCATAAATGAGTACGGATCAATGGCTGCATCTCAGCCATCCGGAGGAGCAGTACAGCGTGGTGGCGCCATCTTTTCATCAGACTGAGACATCAGGAGGGGAGCCCGGACGGAGCCTCACAGCCTCTGAGTCTATTGTGGTGGGAGGGCACCTGCCCATTTCAGTAAAGTGCACTGTTTGCTGAGTGAGTTATTTACAGACTGTTGGCGAGACTTGTAGTTCCCCAGAAGTAATTCTACTTATTCACAGGCCACATACAGCTGAACTCTGGGGCTTGTTATTCCCTGTGCTGTAAAGTCAGTACTGTATTGCACTCATGCATAAGGAAGTTACAAGTGCCATATTTCTTCAGTCACACAGTTATCAACATACCATTTATTCAGTTTGCTTTCTTTCTGTTTCCCTGTTGGATTACAAATACTGCAGTTTAAACTACAGGCTAGCTGAAGATATCTGGAGTCAAGGAACTTTTATCATCTTTTGCAAAGCATCACAGTTCTATTTTGTAGTTTGAACATTGAATTACAACCTAGAGGGAGCCCTTGAGTACAGGTTAAATATTGCATTGTATTATTGACTATAAGTAACATTATATCGAAATTTGGTGTGTGTATTGAGGCCTCGATGGGAAGGTGTTTAAGTTAAGTTGTCCCATTGTACACCTGTCTGCATACGCTTCCTACAGAGATTATTAAGCTCACAGTTTCATATCTAGGCTTGTGGTTATCAACTGTCATATATTGTTTGTGTTCATTGATATTGTTCATTTGTGTTTATTATTCACTCTAGTAAACTCTTTAAGTGGTTCAGTGACATTGTGTGAGTTTCTCATTGATAACATCCTACTACAGCATGGAACCCAAGGTGTCAGAGGTAAGAGAGGATCTGCAGAGTCGGGGTAGCCAGTGGGGTATAGAGTCAATCAACAGCCCTCATGGGGGTACCGCTACATTTGGAGGTCCCACTGAGATATCCCATCTGGGGTGCCCAAGCAGATCAGTTGATGAGTCCAGAGTAGAAGAGGTCATGGACTCCACTACGGCCACTGAATGGGGCCAGGAGTATGGGAGCCGGTTGGAGAAAACCACAGTTCTGAGGCTACCAGGAGTCCGTGGTTTGATAAAGAGGTATGGCAGTTGATGAGAAAGGCTGTCCCAGAGCAGGGGTCCTACCTCTTGGACCTGAAACATGACTTGGAGGAAGATTTCACCTATGCTCTTCTAGAGTATAAAGAGGACATTCCGACTTGGAGGAAGATTTCACCTATGCTCTTCTAGAGTGGAAAGAGGACGTTCCGGCAGAGTTAAAAAAGGGGGTGGTGAGTCTAGCAGAAGGCCTGGATGGCCATGTGATCCCAGTACAGTTGCCAGAAGAGGCGGGTGAGAAGTCCCCTGGGTCACCACCAGAGAGTTCTGTCGCAGGCAGTCCAACTGTGAGTAATCCAAATACCACCAGTGTAGCAGTAGAAAGCCCAGGAACTGGGATACCTCCTGCATCATTCTACCTGGACACGAGTTGCCTAGCAGACAGTCTGATACAGAGTCACAAGACATCCACCAATGAGGGATATCGGAAGATATCAACCTTCTCAGGTCGTGTCCCTAGACTAGATGGGGAAGAAGAATTCAATAGTTGGATGGATCAGGCTATGCAAGCCATAGAAGACTGGAACGTGTCAGGACCAGTGGAAAGACGGCAATTAGTGAGAGCTTACTGAGCCCAGCAGCGGATGTCATCAGGAGCTTTAACCACTTAAGGACCAGCCTCGTTTTGGATTTTAGGTGTTTACATGTTTAAAACATTATATATATGTTTTTTTTTTCTCTAACACCCTAGAGAATAAAATGGCGGTCGTTGCAAGACTTTTTTTTGCACCGTATTTGCGCACTTTTTTTGGAAAAAAATCACTTTTTTGAATAAAAAAATAAGACAACAGTAAAGTTAGCCTAATTTTTTTTTATATTGTGAAATATAATGTTACGCCAAGTAAATTGATACCCAACATGTCACGCTTCAAAACTGTGCCCGCTCGTGGAATGGCGTCAAACTTTTACCCTCAAAAATCTCCATAGACGATGTTTAAAAAATTCTACAGGTTGCATGTTTTGCGTTACAGAGGAGGTCTAGGGCTAGAATTATTACTCTCGCTCCACTGGTCACGGCGATACCTCACATGTGTGGTTTGACCACCGTTTTCATATGCGGGCGCTACTCGCGTTTGCGTTCACTTCTGTGCGTGAGCTTGTCGAGATGGGGGTTTTAAAAAAAAAAAAAAAATTTAATTTTTATTATTTATTTTACATTATTTTATTTATTTTTACACCGTTTAAAAAAAAATTGTGTCAGTTTTATTCCTATTATAAGGAATATAAACATCCCTTGTAATAGAAAAAAGCATGACAGGACCTCTTAAATATGAGATCTGGGGTCAAAAAGACCTCAGATCTCATATTTACACTAAAATGCAATAATTAAAAAAAAGGCATTTAAAAAAATTACATTGAAAAAAATATGCCTTTAACCACTTCAGCCCCGGAAGGATTTACCCCCTTCCTGACCAGAGTACTTTTTACAATTTGGCACTGCGTCGCTTTAACTACTGATTGCACGGTCATGGAATGCTGTACCCAAATGAAATTTGCGTCCTTTTCTTCCCACAAACAGAGCTTTCTTTTGATGGTATTTGGTCATCTCTGCGGTTTTTATTTTTTGCGCTATAAATGGAAAAAGACCGAACATTTTGAAAAAAAATGATATTTTCAACTTTTTGTTATAAAAAAAATCCAATAAACTCAATTTTAGTCATACATTTAGGCTAAAATGTATTTGGTCACATGTCCTTGGTAAAAAAAAAATGTCAATACGTGTATATTTATTGGTTTGCGCAAAAGTTATAGCGTCTACAAACTAGGGTACATTTTCTGGAATTTACACAGCTTTTAGTTTATGACTGCCTATCTCATTTCTTGAGGTGCTAAAATTGCAGGGCAGTACAAACCCCCCCCCCCCCCCAAATGACCCCATTTTGGAAAGTAGACACCCCAAGGAAATTGCTGATAGGCATGTTAAGCCCATTGAATATTAAATTCTTTTGTCCCAAGTGATTGAATAATGATAAAAAAATAAAAATAAAACAATTTTTACAAAAAGTTGTCATTAAATGATATATTGCTCACACATGCCATGGTTATATGTGGAATTGCGCCCCAAAATACATTTAGCTGCTTCTCCTGAGTATGGGGATACCACATGTGTGGGACTTTTTGGGAGCCTAGCCGCGTACGGGGCCCCGAAAACCAAGCACCGCCTTCAGGATTTCGAAGGGCGTAAATTTTTGATTTCACTCCTCACTACCTATCACAGTTTTGAAAGCCATAAAATGCCAAGATGACACAAACCCCCCCAAATGACCCCATTTTGGAAAGTAGACACCCCAAGCTATTTGCTGAGAGGCATGTTGAGTCCATGGAATATATTATATTTTGACATAAGTTGCGGGAAAGTGACAAACTTTTTTTTTCTTTTTTTTTGCACAAAGTTGTCACTAAATGATATATTTCTCAAACATGCCATGGGCATATGTGGAATTACACCCCAAAATACATTCTGCTGATTCTCCTGAGTATGGGGATACCACATGTGTGGGACTTTTTGGGAGCCTAGCCGCGTACGGGGCCCCGAAAACCAAGCACCGCCTTCAGGATTTCGAAGGGCGTAAATTTTTGATTACACTCCTCACTACCTATCACAGATTTGAAGGCCATAAAATGCCCAGATGGCACAACCCCCCCCCAAATTACCCCATTTTTGAAAGTAGACACCCCAAGCTATTTGTTGAGAGGCATGTTGAGTCCATGGAATATATTATATTTTGCCACAAGTTGCGGGAAAGTGACAAACTTTTTTTTTCTTTTTTTTTGCACAAAGTTGTCACTAAATGATATATTTCTCAAACATGCCATGGGCATATGTGGAATTATACCTCAAAATGCATTCTGCTGCTTCTTCTGAGTATGGGGATACCACATGTGTGGGACTTTTTGGGGGCCTAGCTGCATACGGGGCCCGGAAAACCAATCACTGCCTTCAGGATTTCTAAGGGCATACATTTTTGATTACACTCCTCACTACCTATCACAGTTTCGTAGGCCATAAAATGCCAAGATAGCACAAAACCTCCCCAAATGACCCCATTTTGGAAAGTAGACACCCCAAGCTATTTGCTGAGAGGCATGGTGAGTATTTTGCAGCTCTCATTTGTTTTCGAAAATGAAGAAAGACAAGAAAAATGTATTTTTTTTTCTTTTTTCAATTTTCAAAACTTTGTGACAAAAAGTGAGGTCTGCAAAATACTCGCCATACTTCTCAGCAAATAGCTTGGGGTGTCTACTTTCCAAAATGAGATCATTTGGGGGGTTTTGTGCCATCAGGGCATTCCATGGCCTCCGAAGCTGTGATAGACAGTGAAGAGTGAAATAAAAAATTTACACCCTTAGAAAGCCTGAAGGCGGTGCTTGGTTTTTGGGGGCCCGTACGCAGCTAGGCTCCCAAAAAGTCTCACACATGTGGTAACCCCGAACTCAGGAGAAGCAACAGAATGTATTTTGGGGTGTAATTTTATATATTCCCATGGCATGTTTGAGCAATATATCATTTAGTGACAACTTTGTCTTTTTCCCGCAACTTGTGTCACAATATAAATATTCCATGGACTCAACATGCCTCTCAGCAAATAGCTTGGAGTGTCTACTTTCCAAAATGGGGTCATTTGGGGGGGGTTTGAACTGTCCTGGCATTTTATGCACAACATTTAGAAGCTTATGTCACACATCACCCACTCTTCTAACCACTTGAAGACAAAGCCCTTTCTGACACTTTTTGTTTACATGGAAAAAAATTTTTTTTTTGCAAGAAAATTACTTTGAACCCCCAAACATTATATATATATTTTTTTAAAGCAAAGGCCCTACAGATTAAAATGGTGGGTGTTTCATTTTTTTTTTTAACACAGTATTTGCGCAGCGATTTTTCAAACACATTTTTTGGGGAAAAAACACACTTTTTAAAATTTTAATGCACTAAAACACACTATATTTCCCAAATGTTTGATGAGATAAAAAAGATGATCTTATGCCGAGTACATGGATACCAAACACGACATGCTTTAAAATTGCGCACAAACGTGCAGTGGCGAAAAACTAAGTACATTTTTAAAAGCCTTTAAAAGCCTTTACAGGTTACCACTTTAGATTTACAGAGGAGATCTACTGCTAAAATTACCGCCCTCGATCTGACCTTCGCAGTGATACCTCACATGCATGGTGCAATTGCTGTTTACATTTGACGCCAGACCGACGCTTGCGTTCACCTTTGCATAAGAGCGGGGGGGGGGGGACAGGGGTGCTTTTTTTTTTTTTTTTGCTTTTTTATCTTATTATCTTAATTATCTTTATTTTTTTTTATTTTTTTTTTTTAGCATTTTTATTGTTATCTCAGGGAACGTAAATATCCCCTATGGTAGCAATAGGTAGTGACAGGTACTCTTTTTTGAAAAAATTGGGGTCTATTAGACCCTAGATCTCTCCTCTGCCCTCAAAGCATCTGACCACACCTAGATCGGTGTGATAAAATGCTTTCCCAATTTCCCAATGGCGCTGTTTACATCCGGCAAAATCTAAGTCATAAAATGCTCGTAGCTTCAGGTTTCTTAGGCCATAGAGATGATTGGAGCCATTCTGGTCTCTGATCAGCTCTATGGTCAGCTGGCCGAATCAACGGCTGCATTCTCAGGTTCCCTGTTGGAACAGGAGAGCCAGAGAAAAACATGGAAGATGGTGGGGGGGGCATTCTCTCCCATTGCTTGTTAAAGCAGTCTAGAGGCCAATTAGCTGCTAGGATGGCTTTTACATGAAAGCCGACCGCTGGCTGAAAAGAATGATACTAAGATGATACCTAAACCTGCAGGCATCATTCTGGTATAACCACTTAAAGTCCAGCAACATACCAGTACCTTGCTGGTCCTTGTTGGGCATATATTGTAAACTTTTTTTTTATGCAGCCTGTGGGCTGAACGAAAAAAAGAGATTGATCAGTGGGTATGCCCACCATTAGAATACCTCCCTTCATCCACCCAATTCTAATGATGGGCATATATGCACCGTTTATATATGCCGAAGCATGGGGGCATCCTCCCGCAAAAGGTAGGAGCAAATCGCTCCTCCACCCACTGCTGCCCCCACGCTTCGGCATATATGCTGAAGTATGTAACTGTGGTGGTGAAATCACCTCCGACAGCGCTGGAGTCACGGCTTCATGTATCGTGGGAGCAAACGCTGTTGCTGTCAAGATAAATAAATCCACGCTGCAACTGAATGGCGTACCTGCTAAGCAAATGATGGTTAACAATAAAACAAAGTAACATTACAGCATAACAGTAAGACTTACCATACCTGCAAAGCAAATACAAAAAAAAACATAGTAAAAAATAAAACATTTAACGCAACCTGTGCCTAAAATATATATATGCCGAAGCATGGGGGCATCCTCCCGCAAAAGGTAGGAACAAATCGCTCCTCCGCCCACTGCTGCCCCCATGCTTTGGCATATATGCTGAAGTATGTAACTGTGGTGGTGAAATCATCTCTGACAGAGCTGGAGTCACTGCTTTATGTATCGTGGGAGCAAACGCTGTTGCTGTCAAGATAAATAAATCCGCGCTGCAACTGAATGGCGTACCTGCTAAGCAAATGATGGTTAACAATAAAACAAAGTAACATTACAGTATAACAGTAAGACTTACCATACCTGGTAAAAAAAAATTACATACCTGAAAAGCAAACATGATAAAACATAACAATAAAACATTGCAGAATAGAATACAGTAAAAAAGAGCAGAACAATAGAGAACAATGCTGTACCCTACGCTAAAACTCAACTAGTGTATGGTAGCGCTCAAAACATTCACCAATGCATAGACCAGGATTGTCAGGACAGGAGGGACAATAATACTGGGTGTCATACCTATATCCGCGCTTTCTGCAGACACGACATTTCCTTTGGGGGGCTCCTTGGGTAGGGGTACTCGGGAGGACATAAGGAAAATGCCTCTCATGCAGCTGGCTTACTGAATTTGGTTGGGGAAGGTGAGGTGGAGCACCGTCTGGATACAGAAGGGCTCTGACGATCTCTTCCTGGAATTTAAGGAAGGATCCAATCTGTCCTGAAGCTCTGTATAGCACATGAGCGTTCAGCAAAGCCAATTGAAATAAGTATACAGACACTTTTTTATACCAGCGTCTGGCCTTACGGGCAACTAGGTACGGCACCAACAACTGGTTGTTGAGGTCCACTCCTCCCATATTTTGGTTATATTCGTGGACACAGAGGGGTTTCTCCACAACACCAGTCGCCGTAGTAATTTGGACTGTTGTGTCTGCATGAAGGGAGGTAAGAACAATAAAAACATTTTTATTGTCCCTCCACTTCATAGCAAGCAAATTATTACACCGCAAGCAGGCTCTCTCCCCCAGCCTAAGATGGGAATCTACAAGCCGCTGGGGAAAGCCCCAGCGATTAGGTCGCACGGTGCCACATGCTCCAATTTGATGATCAAAAAGGGGACTAAAAAGTGGCACGCTCGTGTAATAATTGTCCACATATAAATGGTACCCCTTTCCGAATAAGGATGACACCAAGTCCCTCACAATCTTGCCAGCGCTTCCTATGTAGTCAGTGCAGTTTGTCAGCTCTACGTGACTATCTTTGCCCTCGCAAACCATAAAACTACATGTATAGCCTGTGGCCCTGTCACAGAGCTTATACATCTTGACCCCGTATCTGGCACGCTTGCTGGGAAGGTACTGTTTGAATGACAAGCGGCCAGAAAACTTAATCGGGACTCATCAACGCAGACAACTTGATGGGGAGTAAACAAGTCTGCAAAACGTTGGATGAAGTGGTTTACGAGGGGCCGAATTTTGTAGAGCCGATCGTATTCAGGGTCTCCACAAGGACGACAGAGTTCATTGTTGTTGAAGTGCATGAACCGCAAGATCTGCTCGTATCGTGCCCTGGTCATGGAGGCAGAGAACAAGGGCATATGGTGAATTGGGTCAGTGGACCAATATGACCGCAACTCACTCTTTTTAGTTATGCCCATGTTGAGGGAAAGGCCCAGAAAGAGCTTAAATTCGGAGACCATACTTGGTCTCCAATCTCTGGCAAGGGGGGACTGGGGAATAGTGGTGATGTGTTGACCAGCGTATAAATTGCTTTGGTCCACAATAGATCTATAGAGATCTTCGGTGAAAAACAGCGAATAAAAATCCAGTGGCGTAAAATCAACTGTTTCCACCTGAATTCTGGGTTGGCCAGTGAATGGGGGAAGTACGGGTGCTGCAGAAGTGGTGGGCTCCCAATTCGGATTGGCGAATGCAGCAGGAAGGGCACTATTGGCACGACGGGCCTGTGTTCGTCTTCTTGATGGCAACGGGACACTACTTGTGCTTGCCCCCTTGCCAGCTTGAACTGCACTTATGGGACTCGCCACGTCACCACGTGATACTGCAGTGCTGGATGTACGACCAGGGTGTACTTGGGTGAGCTGGGCTGGGCCGAGGGGCAAAACGCAGGTGCTAGCAGGTATCTGGGCTGATCCTGCTAACACTGCGTTTTTGAGGACCCTAAACTGCTGGGGACGCTAATATAGATCTGATCGGATCAGATATTGATCCGTTCAGATACTATAGCACTAAGGGAGGTGTATGCTGCGTGCGTGGGTGTTAGCGGTACTGGCGCTAACCTGACGTTGCCTGGGACAACGCAGACCTTATCTGAACCTAAAAAAACTTAACTTATATCACCGTTGGGCAATTAGGGGGTTAAACCTTTATAAGGTAATAAACGGCGGGTGCCCTCAAACTATAATAAACTATAATAAACAAACTAACTAACCAGCGTCACCCGTAACACTTCTACGGTGATCACTGGTGAAAGGGTTAACTAGGGGGCAATCAAGGGGTTAGTGTTGTGCAAACTCACATTGATGTCTTCTCTCCTCAGCGCCGGAACGAAAAGAGAGATGACATCACTTCCTCCGCTTCCGTTTACATTACAGAAGCCGAGGAAGCTTGTCATTCGCCAGGAGCGATGGCGAGGGGGGAGCCACAAATGAGTGGCCTCCCCCTCACCTTTGATTGCCCCGATCGGACCCCCCGCCCGCGGGCAGGCAAGGACGTACAGGTAAGTCCTTATGCCTGCCCGTGCCATTCTGCCGATGTACATCGTCGTGTGGCTGTCAGCAAGTGGTTAAGAAGCGTGGGCGGAAGTGATGTTTTGACCTCGCTTCCGCCCAGCAGTGTCATGGAGACGAGTGGGCGCCATCTTAGCCTCACTCATCTCCAGGCACAGGAGGGAGACGGACGTGATCACCTCCGCCGCTACCGACGGCTCCGGAAAGCGGCGGAGGGCTCCAGATTGCGGCGGGAGGGGGGGCCCTCTCCCACCACCGATAAAAGTGATCTTGCGGCGAATCTGCCGCAGGGACCACTTTTATCAGAAAGTGGACCGCCGCACGAAAACGGGGATACCGGGGTTATGGCAGCTAGCTGCTGCCATAACAACGATATCCCCCTTCAAAGTTTGGACGTACATCGGCGTGCGGCGGTCCGGAAGTGGTTAAGAGGGGAAAGCCAAGGACTATATCGAGGCCCTCTATGCTGTTTACGGATGATTGGAGAAGCTATCTGATCTGAAGTATAAGTTTGAGCATACCCACCAGATGAGAGGAGAGAAGTTGTTGGAATATATCGTCCGCATAGACCAAATCCTGCACCAATTCATTCTAAAAAAAAAAAAAAAAAAAAGGGTGTCGACCCTAAAGAGGCAGACAATGTCCGATTGGACCAGACCCTACAAGGAGCTAGGACAAATCATCCCATTGTGCTTCAATTGCTTTTGAAAGGCACCAAAGAGGCTCCTTCGTACCCAGAGTTGATGGGATTGGTGAGGGAAGCAGAGGCTATTTTGGATGAGAAGAATCAGGAGGCTCGACTCCCAGCAAGGACATTGCAGAAGAATGAGAAGATCGCTTCTCACAATCAGTTCAGGTGGATGGTAGCGTGGAAGAGAGCTATGAGGAATCTGAGTGGGGGGAGCACACTAAGATCCCTATAGTGCAATCCACCCCAAAAGCCACTCTTGTCACGCAACCAGAAAGTGGAGCTCAAGTCCAAGAACAGGTACAGCAAGCTTTGTTACAAGTGATGGAAGCAGTGGTGGATAAGTTAAGAGACTTTTTGTATGGAGCTGAGTTCATTGTCAAGACGGATAACAAACCCTTAACTTAGGTTCTGACCACAGCAAAACTGGATGCCACAGGTGGTTAGCAGCTTTGGCAGGATTTCGGTTCAGCCAGAAGTACTGGCCTGGAGTTGGGAATCGAGATGTGGATGCTTTATCTCGCAGGCCTCAAAAAAGAGAAGAGGAATCAGAGGAATGGGCTTATGTAACAGAAGAAGGAGTGCAGGCCTTGTGTCGGGGGCTGGACCAGAAGATGAAAGGAGGAGTGGCTGCTGAATATCTAGGAGTCCACCCATCTGGCATACCGAGGCATTACTGTGGACTGACACAAGTAAGAGGAGAAGGTCTGCCTCAACTGTCCAAGAGAGATTTGAGAAGGGACCAAGAACAGGACCCATTGGGTCAGTTGGCGTTACAGGCATTGAACAAGCAGGATCCTGGACTGTTGATGAAGAGTCACATAAAAGAAACAAAGATCATGCATCGAGAATGGGATCGGTTGCAAATCAGAGATGGAGTGCTGTACAGGCGTTGCCAGGCTGGAGACAAGGAGGAAAGGTGGCAGCTGTTTCTCCCGGAAAAACATCGTTCTACTGTTCTAGTGTCATTACACAATGAACATGGCCACCTGGGAACAGACAGAACTTTTCGGTTGATCAGAGATAGGTCCTATTGGTCCAATCTGTGGGGAGAGGTAGAGAGTTACTGTCACTCTTGTCTGAATTGCATCCAGCGGAAAACCCTGCCAGTTAGTGCCACCCCAATGGGCCATTTGCAAAGTCAGGAGCCTTTAGACTTGGTTTGCATTGACTTTCTCTGCCTGGAACCCGATACAAGTGGAATAAACAGTATCTTGGTTGTGACTGATCACTTCACTCGCTATGCATAGGCTTACCCTACTAAGGACCAGAAGGCTAGCACTGTCGCCAAGGTGCTTGTGGAAAAGTTTTGCGAATTCATTCAGACCAAGGGAGAGACTTTGAGAGTCGTCTAGTCCACCGGTTGTGTGCCTTACCGGGTATCAAGAAGTCTCGTACCACGCCATATCACCCTCAAGGTGACCCTCAACCTGAACGATTTAATTGGACTCTATTAAACATGTTGGGAACTTTGACCTCAGACAAGAAACAGCATTGGGGGAACCACATAGCAGCACTAATGCATGCTTACAATTGCACAGAGAGTGATGCCACTGGTTACTCTCCTTACCGTCTTAAGTTTGGGAGAGAAGCTCGACTCCCTGCTGACCTGGCTTTTGACACCTCCCTTGATGATACTCCCTTAACATCACACAAGGGATACGTGAATAGACTGCAGAAGAACCTGCGACAAGCCTTTGAGAAAGCAATGGAACATGCTGCTACTAGAGAGTCTCGAAATAAGCAAAACTTTGATTCAAGAGTGAAGATTCAGGACTTACAAACAAGGTGATCTAGTGCTACTGAAAAATCTGGGAGTACCTGGAAAACACAAGCTGGCAGATCGGTGGAGGCCACAGCCTTATATTGTGTGTAGACAACTTCCTGGTTTACCGGTGTATCAGATCAGACCTGATTCTGAGAAGTGACCAATGAAGATGTGGCACAGGAATCACTTGCTACCACTATCAGACGCAGTGAGGGTGCCTCAAGCACCTCTATTGCCTCCTCCAAAGCCAACTCCACCTCGCATACACTCACAGAAGGGAATGCCAACTGTAGCTGATGAAATGGAAGAAGAAGATGAGGAATTTGGGGAAGATTATGTGTATTCCCGAACCCCTAGTTCAGTGTCCTCATCAGTGGAAAAAGAGTGATGAAGAAGATGAGGAATTTGGGGAAGAATATGTGTATTCTTGAGTTCCTGGTCCGGTGTTGTCATGGACGTACGGCTCCTAGACCTGCAACAGGGCTTAGGCGCATCCCGGTCAATAGGCTTCCAGCAGCAAACAGACGTGCGCCAATGCGCATGCGCCGATCGCAGAGATCGTGCGCACAGTAACGTGGCTTTAGCGCCCAGTGGCCTTTAAAAGGGGCTCCCGCCGTTCAGCTCTTGCTGTCTGATCTGCAGCTTTTCCTGTGACCTGTTCCTGAATCTGCACCCGATCTCATACTGACCCGGCTCTCTGACCTCTCTGCTGTCTCAAGTCCTGACCTTTGGCTTTCCTTGACCCTGCTCTGTTACCTGCCTGCCTGATCTTCCGTTGCCAGAACCAGCCTGAACTCTGACCATCCCTTGCCTGCCAATTCTGCCTGAACTGATCCACTGTGTATGACCCGGCTTGTCTGGCCTTGCTCCTGCCTGCCGTGCACACCCGCGTTCGCTGGTTGCTTCCTGACGCACCTGCATCCAGCTGACCTGCATCCAGCTGACCTGCATCCTCAGCACCCCAGCCAGTTCCACCGCCTCCCAGTGGTCATTATCTCCAGTTCCAGAGAACTCAGCAGACACTCCTACCTCACTGTGCTCCTACAGTCACTGTCCCCAACTCCAGTGACCTGGGAACCAGGGCTGTATGAGAGGTCTCCCTTTGCACATCAGGCTCACCAACGAGGGACGTGTCAGTATCAGACAGCCATGCCGGAGCCTGCAAGAGGGACCTCCGCTACTGATGAGATCTGCCAACTTCTCTCAGCCCTCACTCAAGAGGTGAAATCCCTCCAGGACGGCTATGAACGCCTAGAGAGACAAGTGCAGTCCCGGACGACCACTACAAATCTTCCTCCCAGCAGGATGTCGTCAGAGGCTACCTCCGCACTCCCTGTAATGATGTTACCTCCAGAGCCAAGGGTCCCAATTCCAGAGAAGTTCTCACTTCTGCTAGGAGAACCACAAGCCTGGGCCCATCATCTGCTGGAAGAACACCATGTTTCTCTGGACTCTTTGTCATCCTTCTTCAACGCTATGTCACTCTTATATGATGACTTCCAACGAACCTCCACTGCCAAAGCTGCTCTTAGCATGCTCCAACAAGGCCGCAGAGTGGTCGAGGACTATATAACAGACTTTAGGCGCTGGAGCGCAGATACCCAATGGAATCATGCAGCTTTGCGGCACCAGTTTCATCTAGGCTTATCAGAAAGGTTAAAAGGATGAATTGGCTCAGGTCGGTATACCAAACTCTCTGGAATCCTTGATCGCCCTAACTATCCAGATAGACCGTCGTCTTCGGGAACGCAGGATGGAGGTGATCCAGCAGACCCATCCAACCTGGATGTTATCCCGAGTGGCCACAACCACTCGTCCTGCTTCCTCCAGACCGGTCCCAGTTAATCCTGCACCAACTGAACTAACACCGGACCTTCCTAAACCTGGGCAGGTCGGACTAATAAGACCCTCGTTGTCCGCCGAGGAACGTTTAAGTTGGCAACAGCTCAACCATTGTCTGTACTGCGGGGGAACCGGCCACTATGTATATTCATGTCCTGACAAGTATCCTAGATATACATCCTTCTCCTCTACCAGTCATCCAGCACCCTCTACCAACTCTACTCACCTGGCTCTTCCCATCTCTTTTCAGTTACCCGAAAGGACTGTTTCTGTTACTGCAATAATAGACTCTGGTGCATGCAGTTGTTTTATTGATTTGAACTTTGCCAACCAACAACGCATCCCACTCCAGCATAGGGCTCAAGGACTTTCCATCTTCCTGGTGGATGGATCCCGTATTAAATCTGGCCAGGTGACTCAGGAGACTCCTCCACTGCCCATGGTCACTGTCTCAAACCATAAGGAACTGCTTAAGCTTGATGCAATTGCATCCCCTCTGTTCCTGGTCATCTTGGGTCTACCGTGGCTTTAGGCCCACAACTCGCAAATTGACTGGGGCTCCGGAGAGATCAAATTTCAGTCCCACTACTGTCAAAAACACTGTCTGCCCTTACCTCCCAAGGTATCTGGCCCTCTGCTGTGCCTGGAAGCTGACTTAGATTTATGCTCAGCAGTACCTGAACAGTAACACGAGTTCTTAGTAAATGAGGGGCAGAGACTCTTCCTCCCCATCATTCCCACGATTGCCCAATCGAGTTGCTGCCTGGAGCTGAAATCCCCTTCGGGCGGATTTTCCCCCTGTCTGAGCGGGAGTTGGAGGTTTTAAAGGAGTATGTTGATGAAAATCTGAAGAGGGGATTCATCCGGCCATCTGACTCTCCGGCTGGGGCAGGAATCTTTTTTGTAGAGAAAAAGGACCACTCATTGCATCCTTGTGTGGAATACCGGGAGCTAAAAAAAGTCACGGTCAAGTATCCTTTACCCCTGGTGCCTGAACTTTTTCAGAGACTAAGAACTACTGCTGTGTTCACCAAACTCGACCTTCAAGGGGCCTACAATTTGGTTCATATTCATGCAGGGGACGAATGGAAAACGGTCTTTCATAACAGGTTTGGCCACTACGAATATCTAGTGATGCCCTTCGGCCTGTGTAATGCCCCTGCTACCTTCCAGCACCTGATAAATGATATCTTCAGAGACTACCTAGATATTTTCGTAATAGCCTACTTAGATGATATCCTGATCTTTTCCACATCCCTGGATCAGCACCGGAAACACGTCAAGATGGTACTCTGCCGACTCCGTCAGCATGGGCTATACGCCAAACCAGAGAAATGTGAGTTCGAGAGCGGCAGAGTATCCAGTTCTTGGGCCTAGTAATTTCCACAGAAGGGTTCAAGATGGACCCACAAAAGGTCACAGCTGTCCTGGACTGGCCTGCACCCTCAGACAAGAAGGGGGTGCAACGTTTTGTTGGCTTCGCCAATTTTTACAGAAAGTTTATCAAAGGATTCTCTGCAATTATTTCCCTGATCACCCAGCTAACAAAACTGAACGTCCGATTCCACTGGAATTCTGAGGCACAAGGCACCTTTTCTACCCTAAAGGGACTTTTTACCTCTGCCCCCATCCTGAGCCACCTGGATACCTCTTTCCCTTACCTACTTGAGGTTGACGCCTTAGAAACAGCTGTGGGGGCAGTTATCTCTCAGCACCAAGGACTCAGGGATCTTATGCACCCCATAGCTTTCTTCTCCCGTAAGCTTTCTCCTGCCAAGAGGAATTATGACGTAGGTGACCGTGAACTTTTGGCCATTAAAGCCTCGCTCGAAGAATGGCGATACCTGCTATAGGTAGCGGCACATCCCATACTTATCTACACGGATCATAAGAATCTGGAATATCTGCGAACTGCCAAATGTCTTAAGCTGCACCAAGCACGGTGGGTGCTATTCTTTTCCAGATTTTCATTTCACATCACCTACCGGCCAGGATCAAAGAACATCAAGCCCGACGCTCTCTCTCACATGTATGATGACCCCAAAGAAACCTCAGTTCCGGATACTATTTTAGCCATGGGCAACTTTCTGCTTCTCCAGACAGACCTGATGTCCGGTCCAAAACAAGCCTCAGAGGGGGTGTCCTGTCCACCAGGAATGACCCTGACACTTAAGGATGGAATGCTTTGGAAAGACACTAAAATTTTTGTGCCAGAGAGGTGCCAGACAAAAGTACTGAGCCTGTGTCACGACCACCCTCTGGCCAGACATTTTGGGGTCCACAAGACTCTCAAACTAATTCAGCGCATGTTCTGGTGGCCAAAGCTCGAGAAAGACTGCAAGAAATATATCAAGTCATGTGTCATCTGTACCCAAAGCAAGTCTGCCAGGACCAAGTCCTGGGGTCTCCTCAGACCACTACCAATTCGTGACAGACCCTGGAGCTTGATTGCCATGGACTTTGTAGTTGAACTACCCCTTTCTGAAGGGCATACGGCCATCTTTGTAGTGGTCGACTGTCTGTCCAAAATACCCCTAAAGAATGCACCTTCTGCCCTGAAAACCGCTCAGGTGTTCATCAGGGAGATCGTAAGGCTGCATGGGGTACCAACAAACATTGTATCTGACAGGGGAGTCCAGTTTACCTTTTGCTTCTGGAGATCACTAAGCCAAATCCTGAAAATTGAACTTTCCATATCATCTGCCTTCCACCCTCAGACTAATGGACAAACTGAGAGGACAAACCAGACCCTGGAGCAGTACATCTGTTGTTTTACCTCGTTTGTCCAGGATGATTGGGTAGCACATTTACCTCTAGCAGAATTTGCTTTCAATAATGCCAGCCATTCAGTCACAGGTCAGTCACCATTCTTTACAAATTATGGATTCCATCCTGTCTTCCTGCCTAACATTATCCCCGAATCTCCAGTTCCAGCAGTACAAAGTACTGTCGAGTTTCTGGGTCTCAACAACAAGTTGTTGCAAGAAACTATGACCACAGCGCAGGTAACCAACAAGAGGCTTTACGACTGGAAGAGAAGAGGGGAATTACGTCTCTATCCAGGTGATCAGGTGTGGTTATCTACCACCAACCTCAAAATGGCTTGCCCTTAAAAAAAGCTGGCACCCAGATTTATTGGTCCCTTCCCAGTTAAAAGGAAATTGAATGATGTTTCCTATGAACTTACCTTGCCTGATTCGCTCAAAGTCCACCCAGTTCCTCGTGTCCCTGCTTAAACCCACTATACCTGACCCCTTCCCGGACAGAGGATTGGGGCCACCCAAACCCATCGTAGACTGCAGGAGAAGAGGTAATCAACTTCAATATTTGATCAAGTGGAGGGGGTATGGACCAGAGGAGAAGACATGGGAACCTAAGCAAAATGTGCATGCCCAAGAACTGATCCAGGCCTTCTTCCACAGGCACCCCCAGAAACCAGCTCTTCTGGGCACCCGGAGGTTGCCCTTAAGGAGGGGGCAATGTCATGGACGTACAGCTCCTAGACCTGCAACAAGGCTCAGACGCATCCCGGTCAACAGGCTTCCAGCAGCGGAGAGATGTGCGCCAATGCACATGCGCCGATCACGGAGATCGTGCACGCGCGCACAGTAACGTGGCTTTGGCGCCCAGTGGCCTTTAAAAGGGGCTCCCACCATTCAGCTCTTGCTGTCTGATCTGCAGCTTTTCCTGTGACCTGTTCCTGAATCTGCACCCGATCTCATACTGACCCGACTCTCTGACCTTGCTGCTGTCTCCAGTCCTGACCTTTAGCTTTCCTTGACCCTGCTCTGTTACCTGCCTGCCTGATCTTCCGTTGCCAGAACCAGCCTGAATGCTGACCATCCCTTGCCTGCCGATTCTGCCTGAACTGATCCACTGTGTATGACCCAGCTTGTCTGACCCTGCTCCTGCTTGCCATGCGCACCCGCGTGCGCTTGTTGCTTCCAGGTGCACCTGCATCCAGCTGACCTGCATCTAGCTTACCTGCATCTAGCTGACCTGCATCCAGCTTACCTGCATCCTTAGCACCCCAGCTGGTTCCAGCGCCTCCCAGTGGTCATCTCCAGTTCCAGAGAACTCAGCAGACACTCCTATCTCACTGTGCTCCTACGGTCACTGTCCACAACTCCAGTGACCCAGGAACCAGGGCTGTATGAGAGGACTCCCTCTGCATGTCAGGCTCACCAACGAGGTATGTGTCAGGTGTCTTCATCCTCATCAAGAATAAGGAGGAGTGAAGAGGATGATATGGTGACTGTGCCTACCTGGTTTTGGCCTGTGGAAGAAAGTTCAATAGCCAGTCCTTTGAAGAGAATACGAGAGAAGATCAATGAGATGGAAACTAGTAGAGCATTGCCACCACAGTCAAAAGAAACAGTCCGAATGGTACCCCAACAACCCAAAGAAATGGTCAGAGTGGTACCTCAACAACCAAGAGAAACAGGTAATATGGTACCTCAACGGCAAATGGAGATGCCTAAGATGGTCCGTAGGTCCCTTGGGCCAGAGTTTCAGGCAATGGCACCTCGGCAGGATGTGGAAAGGACCAAGGCCATAGAAGTTGTTCCTGAGCAAAAGACTAGAGATCTGATAGCCTTCTCCAGTGAAGTATTGCCAATTCCTGATGTTGAGGAGCCATCACAAGTTCCTGAATCTGCAATGAAAGACCCCTCCATCGAATTGAGTATTCGGACTGACATCCAGGAAATAGCCAAAGACTCAATACAGCCTGCTGGGTCATATTCACCCAGGCGGTTAAGGCGGGAGGTGCACCCTCCCAAGAGACTCACGTTTGACACACTGGGAAAGAGTTCTGAAGAGCAGATTCATACCATTCATAGGCCAGCTCATGAAGCTACACCTCCCACTGTTAACTGGGTAGGGGGGCGACTCTGCACTAACCTCTGACACCAATGGGTGGGACACAGCAATTGCCCTGGCCTGTTCAAAGAACGATTATGAACTTACTGATAGTGTGTACAGATGGTTCCAGAGAAACCCAGAGGTGTGTCAGTATTTGTTAAATTTGGAATGTAATTAGAAAGAAATCATCAATAATTTACTCTCTTTTCAGCAAGTTGAAGTGGTGATCTTCATGTCTTTGGGGACCAAAGAGTTTAAGTGAGGGGAGCGTGTAACCAAGGGTTTGCTAATATAAGGCATTACAGTTGTTGTGGTTTGCAAATGAATTTGGCTCCCTCTAGTGTCCTTTTAATACTGCAAAGCATTGTGGGAAATGTAGTTTGAAAGAGGAAATGACTCTGTTAGCTGGATCAGCCCTGAATACAGACAATGCAAAGTGCGCAGCACTGCATGCTGGGAGCAGTAATAAAAGGAACAGCGCGGCCATCTTTTGCTCTCTCTGGATGCCATTCAATACCTGCCAGCAGGAGGTCTGTGTGTGTGACCAGAAGACTGTGGCCTGTATGGCGCTGAGCAGGATCGCCAGCCTCTGAGGGACGTCAGAGTACAGCCCTGCCAGCTTGGCAAGTGGATCGGTGTGCAGTGCCAGGATATCTGGAAGTTTCCAACATCTCAGCCATTCGGAGGAGCGGTACAGTGCAGCAGCGCCGTCTTTTCATCAGACTGAGACATCAGGAGGGGAGCCTGGACGGAGCCTCACAGCCTCTGAGTCTATTGTGGTGAGAGGGCACCTGCCCATTTCAGTAAAGTGCACTGTTTGCTGAGTGAGTTATTTACAGACTGTTGGTGAGACTTGTAGTTCCACAGAACTAATTCTACTTATTCACAGGCCACATAGTTACATAGTTGGTGAAGTTGAAAAAAGACACAAGTCCATCAAGTCCAACCCATGTGTATGATTATGTGTCAGTATTGCATTGCATATCCCTGTATGTTGTGGTCATTCAGGTGCTTATCTAATAGTTTCTTGAAGCTATCAATGCTCCCCGCTGAGACCACCGCCTGTGGAAGGGAATTCCACATCCTTGCCGCTCTTACAGTAAAGAACCCTCTACGTAGTTTAAGGTTAAACCTCTTTTCTTCTAATTTTAATGAGTGGCCACGAGTCTTGTAAACTCTCTTCTGCGAAAAAGTTTTATATTGTGGGGTCACCAGTCTGGTATTTGTAAATTGAAATCATATCCCCTCTCAAGCGTCTCTTCAGAGAGAATAAGTTCAGCGCTCGCAACCTTTCCTCATAACTAAGATCCTCCAGACCCTTTATTAGCTTTGTTGCCCTTCTTTGTACTCGCTCCATTTCCAGTACATCCTTCCTGAGGACTGGTGCCCAGAACTGGACCCCATACTCTAGGTGCGGCCGGACCAGAGTCTTGTAGAGCGGGAGAATTATCTTTTTATCTCTGGAGTTGATCCCCCTTTTAATGCATGCCAATATTCTGTTATCTTTGTTAGCAGCAGCTTGGCATTGCCTGCCATTGCTGAGCCTATCATCTACTAGGACCCCCAGGTCCTTTTCCATCCTAGATTCCCCCAGAGGTTCTCCCCCAGTGTATAGATTGCATTCATATTTTTGCCACCCAAATGCATTATTTTACATTTCTCTACATTGAACCTCATTTGCCATGTAGTTACCCATCCCATTAATTTGTTCAGGTCTTTTTGCAAGGTTTCCACGTCCTGCGGAGAAGTTATTGCCCTGCTTAGCTTAGTATTGTCTGCAAATACAGAGATTGAACTGTTTATCCCATCCTCCAGATCGTTTATGAACAAATTAAATAGGATTGGTCCCAGCACAGAACCCTGGGGAACCCCACTACCCACCCCTGACCATTATGAGTACTCCCCATTTATCACCACCCTCTGAACTCGCCCTTGTAGCCAGTTTTCAATCCATGTACTCACCCTATGGTCCATGCCAACGGATCTTATTTTGTACAGTAAACATTTATGGGGAACTGTGTCAATACAGCTGAACTCTGGGGCTTGTTATTCCCTGTGCTGTAAAGTCAGTACTGTATTGCACTCACGCATAAGGAGGAAGTTACAAGTGCCATATTTCTTCAGTCACACAGTTATCAACGTACCATTCATTAAGTTTGCTTTCTTTCTGTTGCCCTGTTGGACAAATACTGCAGTTTAAACTATAGGCTAGCTGAAGATATCTGGAGTCAAGGAACTTTTATCATCTTTTGCAAAGCATCACAGTTCTATTTTGTAGTTTGAACATTGAATTACAACCTAGGGGGAGCCCTTGAGTACAGGTTAAATATTGCATTGTATTATTGCATGTAAGTAACATTATATTGCAATTTGGTGTGTGTATTGAGGCCTCAGTGGGAAGGTGTTTAATATAGGTTTTGGAGCATATTGAACACTTGTCCCATTGTACACCTGTCTGCATATGCTTCCTATGGTGATTATTAAGCTCACAGTTTCATATCTAGGCTTGTGGTTATCAACTGTCTTATATTGTTTGTGTTCATTCATATTGTTCATTTGTGTTTATTATTCACTCTAGTAAACTCTTTAAGTGGTTCAGTGACATTGTGCGATTTTCTCATTGATAACATCCTACCACAGCATGGAACCCAAGGTGTCAGAGGTAAGGGAGGATCTGCATAGTCGGGGTAGCCAGTGGGGTATAGAGTCAATCAGCAGCCCTCATGGGGGTACCGTTACATATAACGTTGTTATTACTCTATTAATAAAATTTCTTTTAACTATTCTATCCCACATGGGACAAAGTCTAAGTAGTAGGTGCTTCATAACATCCATTTGTCTGTGCTCCGGGCACTTTCCCAAGGTAAGTGGTGGCAAGAGGAATGCAGAGGGAGAGGGGCGTGTCACCTTAATTTTGCCTTCCTCTCTGGATTCAATGCATTCCACTGAATGTAAACTTTCACTAAAAATACCAATTTTTTTGCACAATATTTTGCAAAAACTGGCCAATCCCAATGCATGAAATACTGAACAGTGCAGCACTAAAATAATAAACTACTAAAATAATCAATGAATGAAAAGTCCATAAGCTCGTAAGTAAAAACACACATGTAGATAGAAAACCAAAGACGTCAGCGGTGATAAAGGGTGCTTCATGCAAAGTCTGAAGTGCTCCTTAGTCCATGCTCACACCATTTGTTAGCTTATGGACTTTTCATTCATTGATTATTTTAGTAGTTTATTATTTTAGCGCTGCACTGTTCAGTATATTTAGTCTAAAAGGGTTTCTATATTTGCCTTTAGTGTTCAGCTACTGTTAGTAGTCATTAGGTTTTGCGCTGACTGTTTGTTTTTGATTGTCAATCCCAATGCATGGACTAGCAAAAAGCTGATTTTTCTATTGTGCTGATTCACCTCAACGCACTGAGGTCAAAAACATTTTATTGGTTGCGCAATCCAATGCAACACGTGTTAAGTAAAAGAAAAAGCAATGTATCCTAATGCACTGAGCAGCATTTTATTGTTTGCACAATTCAATGCAACACACATTAAGTAAAAGAAAAAGCAATGTGTCCTAACAAAGAAAAAAAAAAAAAAAAAAAAAAACTACAAGGTAATGCATGCACACAAAATTGCATCTCAATACACATCGTCAGCGCATATGTTAAATAGTTCTAATGTTTCTCATCATTTGTTTGTATCTTGTTCCTCTCCTGCTGGCCAGCAGATGGCAGCAAATACTTAGGAAAATATTTGTCAAATTGTTTACGTTTGGCACCAATGATTTTACCAGTGAACTAGCATAGGTAGGTGGGATGAGATAAGGTGTAGTGAAATCTTTATTTGCTCTTTAGCAGATCTACTTAATCTGTAATGCTCTAACGAGTCTAGCACCTCAATAGCAATGTGGCTTACTACCTTATTATATAATGGATCATATGCTTTGTATCGTTTTATTCCGTGTTAAATTTAGCCTTAAACAGTTCGGAGTTCTTTGATTGTTTGCAGTACTCAAGATTCATGTAATTTTGCTTTTTTCTTTGTTTTTGTTTATATACCATTCTGATTGCGCAGGGTGTAATAAATTACTCCTTTTGTAACTGTGCAGTCATGCCAAGGCATACAATACCACATCTGACAGGATGCATTTAAAACGGCCAGTTAGCAGTCAGCCCATGGTACACAGATTATGTGCGTAGCACCACCAGATAGGACATATAAATAATTAACACCATGCCCTATCGTTGCCATTATTATTAGTTTTGCCTAAAACTATTGGTGGCAGGATAGCTCTGCGTTCCCCCTGTCTCCCTCGGTCTTTGTGTCTCCCTCCTAGAGGCGGGGGTGGACCTTTTACAGTGTCTTCCTGGCAGGGTGAGACAAGAGGCGCCGGGGCCCGCGCCTCCTAACATGCCCACTAGGTGGCCTCACCTGAGTGGGATGTTTCTCTCCCTGCCAGCGGCGTCCCGGATCCCTTCCGGACGCCGCACTCACGAGCGTGCGCCCTAGGGCGCGTGCGCGTGACGTAGCGGCGCCTGCGCAGTTGCGGCGGAAGCGACGGGGACGACGGGGACGCCCGGAGATACATTCCTTTCCGGAACGCCGGGGGGGGATCACACTGGGGAGCACCGTTGTGTTGCACCGTTGTGTTGCTCTGACGGATGGGGAAGGGGAAGGATATTGGACACATCAACACCTGTAGGGAGTTAGCCGATTGGCACTCCCTATAAATGTGGGCAACCACTAGGGGATATTCATTGGACGTTTTTCAAACTGAAGACAGGTCATACAGATTGACTGCATACACTGGTAAGCCCTAATGAAAGGAATGTGATACCTTTTAAATGACTTAGTTCTTTTTTAAACCAGTGTTGATTTTGTCAAATTGATTCATATTCTTAATTGATTAAACTCTTTCAGTATTCAGAATGTTCCACCCAGCTCAGCCAAATTAGGTAATAGTACCGACACCCCCTGTGTATTTTCCCACTGCATGTCACTTTCACTGCTTAGTTCACCTTTGTTTATAGTTCATTGCACATTTTCCTGCACATTATCTCACCTGGCTCACTCACTTTGTCCTCCCATGTGTGTTTTCTTTTCCCGCCCCCCCTCCCCCACCTTCCTCCCCCCCCCCCTCCATACCCATTCCCTATTCCCCCTCTATTCCTCTTCTCCTCCCTTTCCCCTTCCCCCCCCTCCCCCTCCACCTCCACTATTCACGTCCTACAATTTTCTTTTTCTTCCTATTCCACTGACACCCATTTGCTTTTTCCCCCTTCCCCCCCCCCTTCCTTCCTTTTCCTTGCCCCAATCTGTCGCTCACTTTGTTCACATTTCACCCTCTCACTCCTCCCCCTTTTTACCCCTTTTTCCCTCCCCCCTTTTCTTTTCTTTCCCACACTTTACACCACCCAATCCTCTCACTTTTCATCCCTCTTTTGTGTCCCCTCCTCTTTCCTTCCCTCCCTTTCCCCCCCCCCCTCCCTCCCCCTTCTTTCCTCCTTGTCTATTCACTTGAGGTTTCACCGGTGCTTTTGCCTACTGCCTTTGGCATTTATTTCTTATGGTACATGGGAATTAATTGGCAGCAGGGCATGTGCTATTTTCTGCTTCTCCTATTCACACTTACACTGTATTGGGTTATTATTTTTTCTTTCTTCTCTTTCCTTTTCTTTCACTTCTTTCTCACTACTTTTCTTATTATTAATATATATTTTTTTTTTTTGTTTGGTTTGTTTCTCTACTTTCTCTCATATTTTCTATTTCCTTTTCTTTCTTCCTCTTCCATTCTTATCTAGCTATGCCTTCTGCACTCCCATGTATCCATTATTCAATACCTCTATAAACTTCTACAGTTGGGAAATTTTCCAATCTGTATAGAATTACCCAGTGATCTTTTGCTCTTTAGCATTCAATACTTCCTACCCCTTTTTATTTCTGGTAATAACCTATATCCCCCTCCAGGTGCCTTTTGGGTTGTTTGCTGCCCCTCCTTCCCCAAACTTCCCCGCCCCATACGGGGGCTATTAGTTGTGATCCCTTGCAAGACACTTTCGGCCCACCGCCCGCTTTCCTGGGAGCCGCTCTGACGTGGGAGAGACGGGGGAGCTAAAGAGAAACTGCATCATCCAAAAACATTACAACTCACAATTCCTTAACTACATGTGAAAACGTCATAAAATTCTATAATAGGTAACTATGCGATTAAGACAACTTTAATATGATGGTGCAGGTACACAAGTCTGGTACCATTGATTTTGATGCTATGTCTTACACATGTTGACCTTTTTCATAGGGGGCAACTATCCTCTGAAGAGGACCCGGGAAGGGTCGAAACGCGTCAGGATTAACGTTACAACTTCAGTTACCCCACATACATCTATGGTATCACTAGCAATATGTGTTGCTACTGTTTTTAAGAATTTATTTCAAAGATAATTTTGGCAGTTATCCTATGCATTGTGCCTAGTGCTTGGTTTAATTGTATGCTTTGTCCATTATATTGGTATGCCATATTCAGATCATGTCATGACTCGATTAGTCAGCACCTATCCTCAGTGATTTTTATAATATGCTATTTAGATACTTTTTGTATTAATAAAATTTAAACTTTTTCAACTACGAATATTGAATTTTTTTTTGGCTGCTTTAAAGCCCCGTTAGGGGGTTTTCGTATAGTTTCTTGCAATTTTGGGGTGTGCGGCCTACCGGTCTACACTCATTTAGTGCCCTTGTTATTGTCTTGATTTTCCTTTTGGTGGTTAAACACCTTCCCCCGTCTTCAGGCACTCGAGTCTAGACATGAACTGCGAACTGGCTGTTTAACTGGTATTTACGATCCTGATATATGGTTCTTCTTTTTTCTTTTTCTTTATCTTGTGTATTTCACGTGTACATTATTGCAATATTTATTTTAGCCATCTACAGATTGCATTTTGAGATTCAAAATGAGCAAGTTTATAGGGACTGATTGGGCTAATTTAATGTCTCAGTATGAGAACTCTTTCGAACAGGGTGATCAAAAAACCCTGTCGATCATGACATTATTTCAAAAACTGACTAAGGTACTCGAGAGGAAATCTGCCCTCTTCTGGCATGTCAAGAGTTTTGGCAGATACCTCGAGGAACAAATTAATCCTTATGGACTACGTGTCCAAATTTTCCCAAATATTGACTTAATAAGTGAGGAATGTAAGACTGAGTGGGAGGCTAATCTCAAGTCATGCTCCAGGGAGATGATGTCGATTTTATCTAGGGAATATGGCAAACAGCTTGCCCTCCTAGACGGCATCATCAGCAAACTGGAACAAACACTGAATCAATATGCCCAACACCCCCTCTTTGCTGAATCTCAAACTCGCCTGGAGGAAAATCTCTCGACGTTTAACAAAAACATTTTGCGCAATAAAGAAATGCAATTCTGGAGGGACAAACATGCTTTTTCGGAGGGATATGCCTACAGATGGAGAAACCATGGGCCACCGTCTAATAATCAATCACGTCAAGAACCTAAAAATAAGAAGAATACTTCAACCTCTAAATCTCGGGGACTTTCTGACCCCGAACCTGAACGAAAAAATTCCTCTCAACGCAATCAGGCACGTAGTAAAACACAACAGAAAAGGGACCGTAGCTTCAGGAATTCTCCAGAACACGACCCCAAAAAACGCGCGACGGATACTGTTTCTACACAAGCAGGCCCTTATGATACCCAACCTGGCTGCAGTGCGATAAATGACGGCACTGCAGAGGTGAGCGGGGCAACACCTTCTGAATTAAATAGCAATAGTGTACCCACGCAGGAATTTTCCAAACTCCTTATTCCCCCTGTGGGCCTAAATAAGGTAGCTTCACAAAAAGCTTTAAACTCCCCTCGGGGACCAGCGTCCCCACAGACCTACAAAACAGGCAAGGGTTTGGACACCTTTGTGGTGCGGATACAACAAGCCACCTAAGTGTAGTTAATTTATCCTCCACCAATCTGTCACCTAGTGAGATACAACTTTTGTCCCGTGGACTAACGTTCTGTCCGGAACAACATTTTGACGTTTTCGAAACTATTATTGATCTACAACTCTTTGCACGCAGGTTATTACTTAAATACCTGCATGCAAGGGACGACTTGGAAGGTGACGCTGTGGATGGGTCTCCTCTCAGTATGAAGGAATGTAGAGCCTTACGAGACCTAACTCTCCTTTACCAAGAAAACAACACAGTGGATCTAATAGATCAAATCGATCTAGACGCCTTACTGCAGGAGGTAGACAGATCGACTCCGAATCCCCTTACGATGTTCAAAAAGGCTTCCACTACATTTCCTTCGTCAAGCATTAATTCCAATGTTGCAGTATTTTTAAGGCAGACCATCCGTGACATATCTAAATTACCACAAACTTACTCTAGACCAACTAATCTCTCTCATGATGAAAACGCAGCCCTCCAAAGCCTCATTAAAAATCCCACAATCGTGATAAAACCCTCAGATAAGGGAGGCAACGTAGTCGTCATGAATAATGACGACTATGTTTCAATGTGCCTGGATATATTAAAAAACAAAGAATGGTACAAAGTAATCTCAGCCCTCAGCATCAATCAATATAATTCCAGCTTCTACAATATGGTTGACCGGCATTTCGTAGAGGGGAAATTACCAAGAATATCTATGAATTTATCAGAACTCCACACCCTAGGGTGGCCACCTTTTATAGCTTACCCAAGATACATAAAAACCCGATCAAACCCACAGGTCGCCCCATTGTCTCTGGCAATGGGGCTATATCCGAAAACCTAAGCCGTGTCATAGATGCATATCTGCAACCCCTCGTTCTGGCCTTACCCTCCTTTGTAAAGGATACAATACAATTTCTGCAACTTATCAGTGATCTGAGGTTACCTAAGAATGCGATTCTGGTGACTATAGGTGTTGAGGCGCTGTACAGCAGCATTCCCCATTCCAAGGGACTGGCTGCTGTGCAAAGAGCTTTGCAACAAAATTCTTCATATGATTCGGCTTTGGTTAGGTTTATTGTGAATGGTCTACACTTTATACTGCATCACAATTACTTTTGTTTCGACAACTCCCACTACCTCCAGGTGCAGGGTGTGGCTATGGGGACCTGTTGTGCCCCCTCATATGCCAACCTGTACCTGGGGGAGTGGGAGAGGTCCCTCCTCGGCGACGAGGACCTTGTTGAATACACCAGCCATATAACCAAATGGCTGAGGTATATCGACGACGTCTTCGTCGTCTGGGAGGGACCTGAAACCAAGCTATTTGAATTTTTCAATAGAATTAATGTAAACGATCGGAATTTGAAGTTCACCATGACATATGATTCCCACAGCGTCACTTTCCTGGATGTCTCCGTTTCGATTACGACCGAAGGACATCTCTCCAGCATTTTGTTTCGTAAGACAACTGCTGGGAATACGGTCCTTCATTTTGACAGTTTCCATCCCACTCCATTGAAAAACTCGATCCCGTACGGACAGTATCTGCGCCTCCGGCGCAACTGTTCCAGTGACACCTTTTTTATTAAAGAAGCAGAGGGGCTCCAAAATCGACTGTTAGCAAGGGGCTACAGTAGATCCTGTCTTAAAAAAGCTTACAATCAGGCTATTGGACACTCAAGATCTCAGCTACTCTTTAAATCCAAACCCTCCCCAAGCCTGGGATGTAACCCTACCCGGATCACCATGCGCTATTCCCGTCAACATCAGGCTATTAGAAAGATTATAGAACGTCATTGGAATATCCTCACCGATGACCCTAAGTTACGTGAATTTGTTCAGGATAGACCTATTATTACGTACAAAAGAGCCATGTCACTGCGGGACCAGCTTATCCGCAGTGAATATACCAACGATAACAATAGATCTAAACACTGTTCCACAGTGGGTTCTTTCCCCTGTGGACATTGTTCGTATTGCCCACTCATCAAACAGGATAAAATCTTTGTTTTGCCGAACGGCAATATATTTACACCTAAACAGTTTGTAAATTGCCGCACTCGCGGTATTGTATATCTGATGGAATGTGAATGTGGTGCATACTATGTGGGGAAAACCAGGCAGGAATTCTGGAAACGCATCTCCCAACATGTTTACAGTATGGAGGTGGGGAACCCATACCTCCCCATTGGGAGGCATGTAATTTTTACACACAATTATAAAGTTCCCAAAGTTACCTTCGTGGCTCTGTATAAAATAAAAATTCCTAACAGAGGTGGCGACTGGAATAAGTCTCTTCTGCAAAAAGAGCAGAGATGGATATTCCAGCTACAAGCCACCTCTTCACCAGGTTTAAATGAATCAATCTCATTTGCCCCTTTTTTGCAAGGATTTGTATCAGGGAAGACACAGTGACTTTCCCCTAAACCCCCCCTTTTTTTTTTTTTTTTTTCAGACCTGTAGATATCGCTGCCTGGTTTTCCCCACATTTAATCATCAAAGTTATCACGATTACTCTTATTTTTCTGTATGCTCAGATGTACGAGATGCATATTAATGTGCATATCTGCGATTTATATAATGGATCATATGCTTTGTATCGTTTTATTCCGTGTTAAATTTAGCCTTAAACAGTTCGGAGTTCTTTGATTGTTTGCAGTACTCAAGATTCATGTAATTTTGCTTTTTTCTTTGTTTTTGTTTATATACCATTCTGATTGCGCAGGGTGTAATAAATTACTCCTTTTGTAACTGTGCAGTCATGCCAAGGCATACAATACCACATCTGACAGGATGCATTTAAAACGGCCAGTTAGCAGTCAGCCCATGGTACACAGATTATGTGCGTAGCACCACCAGATAGGACATATAAATAATTAACACCATGCCCTATCGTTGCCATTATTATTAGTTTTGCCTAAAACTATTGGTGGCAGGATGGCTCTGCGTTCCCCCTGTCTCCCTCGGTCTTTGTGTCTCCCTCCTAGAGGCGGGGGTGGACCTTTTACAGTGTCTTCCTGGCAGGGTGAGACAAGAGGCGCCGGGGCCCGCGCCTCCTAACATGCCCACTAGGTGGCCTCACCTGAGTGGGATGTTTCTCTCCCTGCCAGCGGCGTCCCGGATCCCTTCCGAACGCCGCACTCACGAGCGCGCGCCCTAGGGCGCGTGCGCGTGACGTAGCGGCGCCTGCGCAGTTGCGGCGGAAGCGACGGGGACGCCCGGAGATACATTCCTTTCCGGAACGCCGGGGGGATCACACTGGGGAGCACCGTTGTGTTGCTCCTTTCCCCTGACGGATGGGGAAGGGGAAGGATATTGGACACATCAACACCTGTAGGGAGTTAGCCGATTGGCACTCCCTATAACTGTGGGCAACCACTAGGGGATATTCATTGGACATTTTTCAAACTGAAGACAGGTCATACAGATTGACTGCATACACTGGTAAGCCCTAATGAAAGGAATGTGATACCTTTTAAATGACTTAGTTCTTTTTTAAATCAGTGTTGTTATTCTTAATTGATTAAACTCTTTCAGTATTCAGAATGTTCCACCCAGCTCAGCCAAATTAGGTAATAGTACCGACACCCCCTGTGTATTTTCCCACTGCATGTCACTTTCACTGCTTAGTTCACCTTTGTTTATAGTTCATTGCACATTTTCCTGCACATTATCTCACCTGGCTCACTCACTTTGTCCTCCCATGTGTGTTTTCTTTTCCCGCCCCCCCTCCCCCACCTTCCTTCCCCCCCCCCTCCATACCCATTCCCTATTCCCCCTCTTTTCCTCTTCTCCTCCCTTTCCCCTTCCCCCCCCCTCCCCCTCCACTATTCACGTCCTACAATTTTCTTTTTCTTCCTATTCCACTGACACCCATTTGCTTTTTCCCCCTTCCCCCCCCCCTTCCTTCCTTTTCCTTGCCCCAATCTGTCGCTCACTTTGCTCACATTTCACCCTCTCACTCCTCCCCCTTTTTACCCCTTTTTCCCTCCCCCCTTTTCTTTTCTTTCCCACACTTTACACCACCCAATCCTCTCACTTTTCATCCCTCTTTTGTGTCCCCTCCTCTTTCCTTCCCTCCCTTCCCCCCCCCCCCCTCCCTCCCCCTTCTTTCCTCCTTGTCTATTCACTTGAGGTTTCACCGGTGCTTTTGCCTACTGCCTTTGGCATTTATTTCTTATGGTACATGGGAATTAATTGGCAGCAGGGCATGTGCTATTTTCTGCTTCTCCTATTCACACTTACACTGTATTGGGTTATTATTTTTTCTTTCTTCTCTTTCCTTTTCTTTCACTTCTTTCTCACTACTTTTCTTATTATTAATATTTTTTTTTTTTTTTTTTTTTTTTTGGTTTGTTTCTCTACTTTCTCTCATATTTTCTATTTCCTTTTCTTTCTTCCTCTTCCATTCTTATCTAGCTATGCCTTCAGCACTCCCATGTATCCATTATTCAATACCTCTATAAACTTCTACAGTTGGGAAATTTTCCAATCTGTATAGAATTACCCAGTGATCTTTTGCTCTTTAGCATTCAATACTTCCTACCCCTTTTTATTTCTGGTAATAACCTATATCCCCCTCCAGGTGCCTTTTGGGTTGTTTGCTGCCCCTCCTTCCCCAAACTTCCCCGCCCCATACGGGGGCTATTAGTTGTGATCCCTTGCAAGACACTTTCGGCCCACCGCCTGCTTTCCTGGGAGCCGCTCTGACGTGGGGGAGACAGGGGAGCTAAAGAGAAACTGCATCATCCAAAAACATTACAACTCACAATTCCTTAACTACATGTGAAAACGTCATAAAATTCTATAATAGGTAACTATGCGATTAAGACAACTTTAATATGATGGTGCAGGTACACAAGTCTGGTACCATTGATTTTGATGCTATGTCTTACACATGTTGACCTTTTTCATAGGGGGCAACTATCCTCTGAAGAGGACCCGGGAAGGGTCGAAACGCGTCAGGATTAACGTTACAACTTCAGTTACCCCACATACATCTATGGTATCACTAGCAATATGTGTTGCTACTGTTTTTAAGAATTTATTTCAAAGATAATTTTGGCCGTTATCCTATGCATTGTGCCTAGTGCTTGGTTTAATTGTATGCTTTGTCCATTATATTGGTATGCCATATTCAGATCATATCATGACTCGATTAGTCAGCACCTATCCACAGTGATTTTTATAATATGCTATTTAGATACTTTTTGTATTAATAAAAATGAAAACTTTTTCAACTACGAATATTGAATTTTTTTTTGGCTGCTTTAAAGCCCCGTTAGGGGGTTTTCGTATAGTTTCTTGCAATTTTGGGGTGTGCGGCCTACCGGTCTACACTCATTTAGTGCCCTTGTTATTGTCGTGGCTTACTACCTAATATTTACCTGTGTTGTTGTTTCTAGTTTCTAAGGTTATGCTGCAGGATTTAAATTTGCTTTTCAAAATCCACACACACACACACACACATATACATACACACACACACACACACACACACACATATACACATTTCTTTGTGAGGTGCTCTACTCAGAACCAATATGAGCAAGAAAATGTTTATGTTTTTAACAGTAAGCCTACCTACATGCCAGTTGAATCAAAGAAATGGTGAAGTGTGTAAATGTTTAACTGTATATGTACATTGGCCGGGCGGGACAAGCACCATTCTCCTGTTCTGGGTACATCCTCCTGTTCTGGGCATTCATGTGCTGTCTCAGGGCCTTGTAGCTGCGCGATCTGTGATCGTGTCCACTAGATACAGTGAATCCCAGATCAGGGTACAGGGCCGCTGTAATTTGCTCTGACCAATCACAACGATCACAAATGTTGGGTGATGTTTTCAGCCTGCAGCCTGTCTAGCCTCTTCTCTCACAGCGATCACCTATGAGTAGAGAGAGTGCGTAGCACAGTGTGGGCACTGTACTACATACTGAAAAATTGAGAAAGAAAAAAATCTGTCACCAATTAATGGCACTAGAGCACTGCAGTGTCACTATGGTGACATTGTACTGTTCTGGTCAGTGATCGGCGACACTGTGTGTCATTGAAGCCTAAAGTGTCTCTGACCAGAGCAGTATAACGTCACCATAGAGATCTTTTTGTAAATAAATACAATTTTAACTCACCATGCCTCTTAACAAATACCTTGGGGTGTCTACTTTCCAAAATTGGGTCATTTGGGGGGGGGTGCAATCTTGACATTTCAGCACCTCCGAAACTGTGATAGGGAGTGACGACTAAAATCACCATTTTACACCCTTAGAAATCCTGAGGGCGGTGATTGGTTTTTGGGGTCCTGTGCGCGGCTAGGCTCCCAAAAAGTCCCACACATGTGGTATCCCCGTACTCAGGAGAAGCAGCAGAATGTATTCTGTGGTGTAATTCCACATATACCCATGTCATGTATGAGCAATATATAATTTAGTGACAACCTTGTGAAAAAACAAACAAAAAAAAAAGTTTTTTTTGTAATTTTCCCGAAACTTGTGGCAAAATATAAAATATTTAATGGACTCAATGTGCCTCTCAGCAAATAGCTTGAGGTGTCTACTTTCCAAAAAGTAGGTGGGGGATTGAACTGGTATTTTATGCACAACATTAGAAGCTTATGCCACACATCACCCACTCTTCTATTCTGTCTTTGTAGTCTACATGAAAAAATATTTTTTTTTTGCTAGAAAATTACTTTGACCCCCAAACATTATATATCTTTTAAAAGCAAAGGCACTACAGGTGAAAATGGTGGGTGTTGCAATTTTATTTTTCATATAGTATTTGTGCAACGATTTTTCAAACACATTTTTTGAATCTTAATGCACTAAAAAACACTATATTGCCCAAATGTTTGGTAAAATATAAAAGATGATCTTATGCTGAGTACATAGATACCAAACACGACTTGCTTTAAAATTGCGGACAACCGTGCAGGGGCAACAAACTACATACATTTTTAAAAGCTTTTAAAAGCCTTTACAGGTTACCACTTTAGATTTACAGAGGAAGTCTACTGCTAAAATGACTGCCCTTGATCTGACGTTTGCGGTGATACCTCACATGCATGGTGCAATTGCTGTTTACATATGACACGAGACCGACCCTTGCGTTTGCCTTTGTGAGTGAGCACAGGGGGACAGGGGTGCTTTTTATTTTTTTTATTATTATTTATTTTGCCTTTTTATTTTTACAATGTTCTTGTTATTGTTATCACAAGGAATGTAAATATCCCCTATGATAGCAATAGGTAGCGACAGGTACTCTTTTTAAAAAAAAATTGGGGTCTATTAGACTCTAGATCTCTCCCCTGCCCTCAAAGCATCTGACCACACCAAGATCGGTGTGATAAGATGCTTTCTCAATTTCCCAATGGCACTGTTTATATCCGGCAAAACCAAAGTCATGAAATGCTTGTAGCTTCTGGTCTCTTAGGCCATAGAGATGATTGAAGCCATTCTGGTCTTCGATCAGCTCTATGATCAGCTGGCGGAATCCCTCAGCTGCATTCTCAGTGTTGTAATATGTTCACCGATTTATGTGGGACATTATATTATTATATGTATGTACACATGCAGTCAATATTAAGCAGGCCAGAATTCAGCTGACAATGGTCGATTTGTCCAAGCCAACTCAATTTTAATATAACAGCTGAAGACCCTTTGATGTGTTAATCTTATGCAAGTCTACCTAGGTGTGTGAGGTATGGGCTGTTAACCTAATTGAACATTTCAAAGGGTACATTGTTTAAAGGACCATAGAAGAAGTATTTATTGATGGGATTAACAATGGGATCAAGGAGTGTTTTGGGTAGGCCTAGCGGAGGCTCCCTCCTGGGGTGCTAATATATCAGGGGGGAACTTGTTGATGTTAATATGCAAGAATACAGATTAGGAATGTAGGTATTCCAAGGGCTCAAAAGGGTGTTCAGGTGGTATATGTTAATCTAATCTAATTACACATATCTAAGGGGACTTGTTGATGTTGATATACGGGAGTGCAAATTGGGGCGGTTTATGACTGCAGCTGTTCACGGCTGGGAGTTGTTGTCTGTCTGAAAGACTAAAGTATATCAAAGGCCTGCATGGAGACGGCCAATCAAATTGCTCAGCCATTCAATGTCTAGTGAATATAACATGGCGTTCAATCTATAGTTTATACAATCTTGTCTGTGTATGACTATAAAGGCGCAGACCTAGGAAAAATGGGACTCTGTGGACTTTGGACCTTGTTCTGTGTTGGAAGTCAATAAAGTGCATCTCTCAGGAAGAATTGGGTTGCTGCGGAAGAGTACTTACATCATCATTATAATAACCACTAATTATCTACCCACGATACCACTATACATATCATATCACTACATTTGGGGCCGTGACCCGTTCTTTGAAGGTTATATCACTACATTGGTGCCGTTCAAGTGACCAGAAGAGCATTTTCGGACTTAGTAACAGAAGTCGGTGGTGACAACAATCCTGTGAGGTGACAGAAGACCGTGAGGACCCAGGAAGGAAGTTCTAGGAAACCTAACAATTGGTAAGTGTGCCTTGTTCATTATTTTTTAAATAGCATTTTTTTTTTGTCATTATATTCTTCACAATGGCTTTGGCTATGTCTGGTGGTGACAATAGCACTAAGGGAGAGGATGTGAATATATGGCTACTAAATTATATAAAAAAGTCATGGGGGGCCTTATGAGATTCCCCAAGAATATAGACAGTCATGGGATTTAATGAAATGCTTTTTATACAATAATGTCTTTGATAAGAAAACTAAAGAAAAGAAATGGAAGGGTATCATTATTCAGGGACTACTGTCTTATTGTACAGAATTAATAGAGAAGATTAAGGAAAAAAAGCAGAAAATTCTAGAACAGACTCAGAGATATGAGGAAATGGAGAAAGGGTTGAATGAGAGGATATCAGATCTCAGGTTACACACTATCATTACTGGGGAGGCATTGATTGAAAAGGCAAAATTATGTGATGATTTAAGTCGGGTAAATGAGGAATTGTCAGTAAAAATACAAATTGTTGAGAAACAGTTGGAGGAGTGTAAACATGCTTCTAACATTGCTTTTGATAAATTGGCAGAAAAATCAAGTTACACGCATCAAAATGATAGCTATAAAATAAAGCCTGATGCCAAAGATTATAAGCCAATATATCCCTGGGATGAGTTACATGCAGCCCCATGCATACCAGCAGCTCCTACCACTACAACAACTGTATTGAACACTGACAATTCAAGTGAAATTAAATTGATTACAAAACAACTAAAGCCACAGGAGATGGAAGCTATTATAAGGGAGATAGGTCAGGTACCCTGCTATGATGTAAACAGGTTCATGAAATGGTTCTGTGATTTGCAGAGAGTCAGAGACACATACAACTTGAATGTGGAGGACCTAACTAGAATTTTGCAGAAAAGTGTAGGTAACGGATTGTGGGCATGGATTTTGCAAAATTGTGGCCAGCGTCATAAAACTAAGAATGTTTTAAAGGAATTATTGAAAGCATTGTATGGTGTGACGACAAATGTGTCCTTGTCAGGAAAAATTAGGCAAATGAAGAATGAATGCCCATATGAACTTGCAGATAGAATTAGCAGTGTGATGGAATATGTGATGACTGGTAATCCCGGTTTTGAGCGTGGTGGTTTGGTTCATAGGGCAATGTTATTAGAAGCATTGGACGGTGATGTCAGGGAAGGCATTTTATCTGTTACACCTGATCCTAGTGATTATAGTGATATTTTGTTAAGAGCGGATAATGTATGGAGGAGAAAGTGCAGAGAGGACAGTCTTGCGGTTGATGCAGCTAGAATTTTTAGAGTCGAGGGTCAGCAAAATAGAGATGATTCAGGACCATGGAGAGGAAGATCTTATAACACTTCAGGTAGTTATAGGAGGCCAGAATCCAGAAGAAAGCCTAGTAAACAGCCTTGGGTGCCGTTTAGTGAAATAAGAAGTAAGAGAGATCGTTTGCAAGAGGAGCTATATAAGATACAGGAAGAAATGAAGAAAATAAAAGCAGGAGGGGTCAAAGTAGCAACAGTAGGAAAGGAAAGTGCTGTGTCTCCCTCTACCAGTCATTGTTAGGGGTTCCGAGCCCCCCACGCCCCTTCCTGCCGATTCTTAACTGATTTAACATTAGACTCCTGGGGGCGGCCCACTGTTGATGTAACATTAGGGGGAACTCGTGTAAATGCGCTGTTAGATAGTGGGGCAGCTATTAGTTTTAGTAAATCAGTTGTCCCTGGAAATGAGAAAATTTAAATACCAGGTGTCACTGGACATTCCATTGAAGCTCCTTTTGTGCGTTGTGTTGAGATGCAAATAGGGGGAGAGAAGTGAAAGTGTGACGTTGTTTGTCAAAATCAGGACATAATTGGTGCTGATGTCTGTATACAGCAGGGTCTGGTGGTTGATCTTGCAAACATGAAGTTGTGGATGATGCCTGAAAATGACGGATTGGGTCATGTGTGGCATCCTCCCATAAAATTGGTAACAGCAGCAGTAAAGCCCGTCGGTGTGTTACATGGAGATTGGGACCCCTGTTGGGATAGTCTAATGGGTGAATTTGAAGACATAATGGCTAAACATAAACAAGATTGTGGTAGGATGAATACAATGATTTTATTGGAAGGATTTGATCCGGCACCTCTCAAGCAATACCAAGTTCCAAAAGAGGCCATTAAACCTATAACAGAAGCTATAAAACAATTGGAGGCGCAAGGTACATTAAAAAGGGGTGCATCAATATGCAATTCGCCAGCCTGGCCAGTCATCAAATCCGATGGGTCGTTCAGGCTGACGATAGATTACCGTGCCTTAAACAAATATGCTAAAAGTATGGCACCTGTGGTAGCAGCTTACCCTGAAATGATTGCCAAGTTGACGCCAGAAATGAAATGGTTTACGGTCATTGATATCAGTAACAGTTACTGGAATTTACCCCTTGACCCAACATGTCAATACAGAACAGCCTTCAGCTGGGCGGGCCTTCAATATTATTGGACAGTTCTTCCGCAAGGCTACAAAGACAGTGCAACAATATTTCACTCACATATGAAAGAAGTGATTGATACATTTTCAAAACCTGAAAGAGTAATTTCATATGTTGATGACATTTTGATTGGGCAGCCTCTATGGAGGAGCATGTGAACGATGTCAGTGAAATGACATTGCTTTTGAGAGAAGCAGGTCTGAAAGTTAATCCAAAGAAAATACAATTGGGAAAGCAAGAAGTCCAATTTCTGGGTGTTACTCTAGCACAGTCAGGGCGAAGTATCAATGAACAAAGAGTCGAGCTGATAGGTAAGCTACCTTTGCCCACTGATGAAAAAAGTCTGAGACAATTCTTAGGCATGACAGGTTTCTGCAGGGAGTTTGTGCCTCATTATGCATCATTAACAGAGTGTTTGTATGATCTGCTGAAGCAAGATGAATGGAAATGGAAATCAAAGCACACACAAGCTATTGAAGCATTAAAGGAAACTTTAAGCAATGCCCCTTCATTAGCATCACCAGACCAACAAAGAATACAGACTCTATCCACATGTAGGCCTTAGTACTTTGTCTGTTGCACTCACCCAAGACTATTTTGGAAAACAAAGACCTGTAGCCTATGCTTCACGTTTACTATCAACTGTAGAACAGAAGTATCCTTTGTGTACTCGTATGGTGCTGTGTTGTTATTGGGCAATCAACAAATTCAGGTACTTGACAGGTACACAAAGGGTCATCATTGCTAGTCATCACACTCCTATAGTCATGTTAGCAAATGGAAAATGGAAAAAAGCAGATGTGAATTGTAAAAGGCTGGCAAGATGGACTACAGCTTTATTGTTAGAGAATATTTGATGTTAAAAGAACCTAGTTTCCTGATTGGTGGATTGATGATTGAAGGTGAAGCTCACGAATGTCAAGTGCAAGGAAATAGTTTGCAGCACAGAGTTTTTACTGCCGTATCCAAACCTTTTGACCTTGAAAGTGAATGTTGGTACATTGATGGTTCCTCTTACTATAAAGATGGAAGTAGAATCTCAGGATTTGCTGGAGTTTGTGTAAAAGATGGCGAGGTACAGAGACAATTTTCATATTCATGTAGAGCTCATTCTGCACAGTATGTGGAGATAGCAGCACTTCTGCAAGTTCTCATTGAGTTAAGAGATGATGGTGGAATCGTTAACATTGCTTCTGACTCAGACCAGGTATGCAAGGGTGCAGTTGTCTATCTTTCATGGTGGAATGTGATGGGCCTTAAAAGGAACCGATGGCAGTGTGATAAGATATGCATCCCTATGGAAAATGATAGAGGAGGAAACGCAATTCTTTTAAAAAATTAATATCCGAAAGGTACAGGCCCACAGAAAACAAACAACTGAGCACTACTGGAACAATACTGTAGATAGATTAGCAAAGGAGGCTGCAGTAACATCCCCCGAATGGCCTCATATAGAGCATACTTTGTCATTTCCAGTGTCTGCCCTTACACGTGCTCAAGCAAAAGGAATTGAAGAAAGAACATGTGAGTTGAGTAAAATACAAGATCAGGATGAGGAATTAGCTCAACTAAAAGAAATGTGTAGGACTGGGCCCATACAATTTGAGGGTCAAGAGATGCAGGGGAAGGATGGCCTTCTAATAACTTACAAAAACAATTTATCTTTATGGGTTGCCCCAAAAGGTGTGAGGAAAGACATTCTTACATGGATTCATGGGTCGCCTGTTGGTGGACACCCCAAACTTCCTTTAGCTTTAAAGAGATTAGATCATGTAGCATGGTGGCCTCAAAATAAACAACACATGCAGGACCATATCTTATCATGTTTGATGTGTGCCAGGCATGATTCCGCAAATAGGAAGAGGAGAGGGGCACTGATGAGACAAGCTCCCATGGGACCATGGGAGTGAATACAAATTGATTACACAGGTGAATTGCCTAACACTGCACACCAGAACAAATATTTACTGGTTGGGCTGGATTCCTTCAGTCACTGGGTCGAAGCTTTCGCTACCAAAAATTGTACTGCCACTACTACTGCAAGGATCTTGGTCAAAGAAATATTTAGTCGGTGGGGGATACCAAAAGTTTTAGACGGTGACAATGGGCCAGGATTTGTAGGTAATGTGATACAAGAGACATGTAAGCTCCTTGGGGTCATCCAAAAATTTCACATCTTCTATCACCCTGAGTCTGCGGGACAGGTTGAACGAATGAACAGGACAATTAAAAATGCTCTTAGAAAGGTTGTCAATGAGCAAGGTACCGATTGTGATGAAAAATTACCCTTTGTTCTGGCATTTATTCGTTCCAGAGTTTGCAGGTCCATAGGCTTTGCCCCTTATGAAGCTCTGCTCGGCAGAACAATGAGAACGTGGGAACATCTGATAAATCCCAGCCGCATTAGAAACTGTGTCATTATCTGAATCATGGGTAGAGATCTTCAAGGATCATGTGATTACAGTACATAAGACTGTGTGTGCCACTGATAAATGTACCCATAAAAGCTCACAACAGTGGTTTAATGCAATGGGTGACACTAGCGAATACCAAATTGGGGCTAGAATAATGTTACAGGATTTTTCTGGGTTTCACCCATTTCCTAGGGCAAAGTGGAAGGGCCCTTATGCAGTCATAGACAAAATTGGACCCTCTGTTTACTTATTAGACTTGGGAGAGGATAGGTCAAGATGGAATCATGCATGTCAGATCAAAGCATTTAAAGGAAAAATGGATTTGATGGATGAAAGCATTGTCTAACTTTCTTTCTGAGATTGTCTTTCAGGTCCCAGGAGTAATGCGAATACCAGAGGACTACACCAACATGAAGACATCCCCCCTGGACAAATACAAGCCTTCTCTATTAGCATGTGTGTTGATAACAGCGTCAATCACTCTACTACTTTGCATCACAAACATCAGAGTGGATACGTGTCAAGTTAAAGAATTGAAGTGCTTACCAGTGGGGAAATCTGATCGAAGTAAAATAAGTGTAGTGGATCATACTACAGAACTTACTGTTTTAGGGGAATCAGAAGGCATCCAGATACATGGGGATACTGTAAAGGGCATAGTCGGGGGTGGATAGTCGTTAGATGTGAGATCATGATGCCAAAATCTGATTACTTTGTGGAATCTGCTGTTTGGACTTACCCAGAAGGAAGCGATTGTCACAGGAGTACAGATATAATATTAGTGGAGACAAAGAATGGACCACAAATGCAAATGACTTTAGAAAGGAATTATACAATATTTAAGAAGGGTATTATATCCTGTAGCCCTCATGATGTGGAGGATGGAGTCTATACAAAAATCCTACATATAATGGTCACAAATTCTAGAGACTATCCTACAATTTTACAGTGGCCAGAACATGGACTTTTCCTTGAGCGGACTCAAAATTTAGTGTATAGCGATGTTTCTAAATTTATCATTACCATTATTGTTGAATTTTACATCATTTAACATTCCAGAGAGTTGCCCCAAATCAATGGGATTATGGTTTAAAACGGTCTTTCAAACACATGTAAACTTATTTTGGGATGCTACACAAGGGCTTAATTTTAAGAAAGTTTCAAAGAGGGATCTGGGTACTGATATCATATCAGGCCTCAGTTTGGGTAGTTTGATTTGGAATAGGATTGATATAGAGAGTCTAAATATAAGAGAACAGAATTTTGTGGGTGGATTACAGCAGATACTGCTTAAAGGGGGAAGAGTGGATTTAAACACTCTAGCTGAAATGAAAATAGATATTCAGAACATTCACACCATTGCTGCAGATTTGCAGAACATTCAAATGTCGGTGAGTGCACTGAATAAAACCCTTCAAACCAATAATGTATCCAAGTCTATAGTCTGTGGTATTATAGGAAACTTGCTGAGTGAACACCTGAGCCTAGGGCTTCAAGAAATCAAACGAGGAGAATGGCCAAGGATAATTAACTCAACTTTATTATTCAATCTTGTCAAAAACAGTGGTGTTACTTGTAGGAACTTTGCCCTTGCTAATGTAAGGAGCCTGGATACTCTTTGTAATAGAGATCGCATAGGAAAGCAGGAAATACCCCTGGCTGTCGACATCCCTACATGGTCAACACCCTTACCCAAATACAAGATGATCTTTCTTGGTGAGGTGGAGGTGAGAAATGGCACTAATATACTGAAACAACTGCTACCAGAAAGCAAACTCGTCGTCAAGGACAACCAAGTGTGGAAAACCATGGACCCCAACTGCTGTACCAGACGTGCCCAGGCTTGGCTTTGTTCCTGTTCTTTTGAGCAATTGGAGTACATAAAGGGCTGTGCTGCTGCACACTCTGGAAACTGCCTGGTTCGACTGCAAAAATTTGAACCGGCCTGGAAGAGAATAATTCATGGAGAAGGCTCAAGGGTCTGTGCATTGGGGGTTCCCTCATTCACTTGGAAGGAACAAGTTCAGGGCCGGGCCCTGTGTGAACCTCACAGATGGACTGCTAATAATTGGAGAGGAAGACATTCGAACCAATATCCAGATGAATCAAGTATCTATGGACATTGAGCAAACTGATCTTGGCAATTGGGACTCTATGATTTCTCCTTTATTTAAGAAAATACCACCACTTACGATTGAATTGGATACATTATTTAAGAGGGATAGTAGGAAAATTATAGAATTACAAGAACTGGTAAAGGAAAACCTCATTAGTTCTAATAAAATTGCTAAAGAGTTTCAGGAGCCTTGGTGGAGCATACCCAATAACACTTTTACTCACCCGCTATTGAGAACTCTGTCCATGATTTTTGTGTTTATTCAATTTATATTAATATGTTTTTTGTTTGGTTTATATTGTTGTGGTAGAAGACAACTAAGAACAATCCAGAGAAAGAAGGAAAGCATAGAGATAGCTTCAATCTTAAGAGCCAGGGATGTCTGAGCAGTTTGGTTGTAAATCGATTCTGATTCGAACCGATCCAAGAGGGGGTATATGTTGTAATATGTTCACGGATTTATGTGGGACATTATATTATTATATGTACAGTATGTACACATGCAGTCAATATTAACCAGGCCAGAATTCAGTTGACAATGGTTGATTTGTCCAAGCCAACTCAATTTTAATATAACAGCTGAAGACCCTTTGATGTGTTAATCTTATGCAAGTCTACTTAGGTGTGTGAGGTATGGGCTGTTAACCTAATTGAACATTTCAAAGGGTACATTGTTTAACCACTTGACCACTGGGCACTTAAACCCCCTTCCTAACCAGACCAATTTTCAGCTTTCGGTGCTCTCACATTTTGAATGACAATTACTCAGTCATGCAACACTGTGCCCATATGAAATTTTTGTCCTTTTTTTCACACAAATAGAGCTTTCTTTTGGCGGTATTTAATCACCATTGGGTTTTTTATTTTTTGTGCTATAAAAGAAAAAAAGACTGAAAATTTGGTAAAAAAATGAATTTTTCTTTGTTTCTGTTATAAAATTTAGCAAATTAGTAATTTTTCTTCGTAAATTTTGGCCAAAATTTATACTGCTACATATCTTTGGTAAAAATAAGTACAACTTGGTGTATATTATTTGGTCTTTGTGAATGTTAGAGAGTCCAAAAGCTATGGTGCCAATATCTGAAAATTGATCACACCTGAAGTACTGACGGCCTATCTCATTTCTTGAGACCCTAACATGCCAGAAAAGTACAAATACCCCCCAAATGACCCCCTTTTGGAAAGAAGACATTCCAAGGTATTTGAAAAGATGCATGATGAGTTTTTTTGAAATTGTCATCTTTTCCCACAATTCTTTGCAAAATCAAGATTTTTTTTTCTTTTTTTTTTTTTTTACACAAAATTGTCATATTAGAAGGTTATTTCTCACACACAGCATATGCATACCACAAATTACACCCCAAAACACATTCTGCTATTACTCCCAAGTATGGCGATACCACATGTGTGAGTCTTTTACACAGCGTGGCCACATACAGAGACCCAACATGCAGGGAGCACCTCCAGGCATTCTGGAGCACCCAGGCCAAGTCTGACATTTCTCTCCTACATGTAAAAATAATCATTTATTTGCTAGAAAATTACATAGAACCCCAAAACATTATATATATTTTTTAAGCAAAGACCCTAGAGAATACAATGGCGGTTGTTGCAACTTTTTATCTCGCACGGTATTTGCGCAGCAATTTTTTGAATGCTTTTTTTGGGAAAAAAAACTGTTTTGTGCTTTAAAAAAAAACAAAACAGTAAAGTTAGCCCAATGTTTTTGCATAATGTGAAAGATGAAGTTATGCCGAGTAAATAGATACCTAACATGTCACCCTTCAAAATGGCACACGCTCGTGGAATGGTGCCAAACTTCGCTACTTAAAAATCTCCATAGGTGACGCTTTAAAATTTTTTACTGGTTACATGTTTTGAGTTACAGAGGAGGTCTAGGGCCAAAATTATTGCTCTCGCTCGAACGTTCGCAGTGATACCTCACATGTGTGGTTTGAACACCGTTTTCATATGTGGGCTGGACTTACGTATGTGTTCGATTCTGAATGCGAGCACACGGACAGGGGCGCTTTAAAATTTTTTTTTTTTTTTATTGTTCATTTTACTTTATTTATTTTAGTTTGACACTTTTTCACCCCCAAAAAATTTTTGATCACTTTTATTTCTATTACAAGGAATGTAAACATCCTTGTAATAGGAATATGGCATGACAGGTCCTCTTTACAGTGAGATATGGGGTCAATAAGACCCCACATCTCACCTCTAGGCTGGGAAGCCTGAAATTTAAAAAAAAAAAAAAAAAAGATCCTGGCTTCGATCGTAGCGGTGAGTCGGTAGAAGCACCGGAGGGTGGCGGGAAGGGGGGGCGTCCCCTCTCGCCTCCCATAAGAATGATCAAGCAGTGGAACAGCCCCTATGATCATTCTTATGGTGTAGGAAATCGCCGGCTGAAAAAGCTGATATCTGAATGATGCCTGTAGCTGCAGGCATCATTCAGATATCCCCGCTCAAAGTCAAGGACATCATATGATGGCGGGCGGGAACTGGTTAAAAATTGCGGAGTATTGCAGAGTATTGCAGGGTATATTGCAGAGTATTGCAGGGTATATTGCAGAGTATTGCTGGGTATATTGCAGAGTATTGCTGGGTATATTGCAGAGTATTGCGGGGTATATTGCAGAGTATTGCCGGGTATATTGCAGAGTATTGCAGGGTATATTGCAGAGTATTGCAGGGTATATTGCAGAGTATTGCAGGGTATATTGCAGAGTATTGCCGGGTATATTGCAGGGTATTGCCGGGTATATTGCAGGGTATTGCCGGGTATATTGCAGGGTATTGCCGGGTATATTGCAGAGTATTGCGGGGTATATTGCAGAGTATTGCGGGGTATATTGCAGAGTATTGTGGGGTATATTGCAGGGTATATTGCAGAGTAGTGCGGGGTATATTGCAGAGTATTTCAGGGCATATTGCAGAGTAGTGCAGGGTACATTGCAGAGTATTGCAGGGCATATTGCAGGGCATATTGCAGAGTAGTGCAGGGTATATTGCAGGATTGGCTGAGCATGGAGGGATGGATGGATGTGACTGCAATTGTCACTGAGCACCGCTGTGGGCACTACACATGCAGCCCACAGCGGTGCTGCCATCCGATCCCTCCCCCTCTCCCCTCGCACTGTACCGATCGGCACAGAGAGGGGAGGGAGGAACTGGCATGACGCCGGTTTGTTGACATGTGATCGCTCCGTCATTTGGCGATCAGCGGCCGTTTACCCTGATCCGTGATGCGCTGGGTCCTCTGAAACCCGGCGGTCACGGAAGTTCTCGGGTGCAGGATTCTGGGATGACGTCTGTGGACGTCCACCCAGAACTAGCCGACCACGCTGCTGCCGTCTTTCGGCAATGGCCCGGTCGGCAAGTGGTTAAAGAACCATAGAAGAAGTATTTATTGATGGGATTAACAATGGGATCAAGAAGTGTTTTGGGTAGGCCTAGCGGAGGCTCCCTCCTGGGGTGCTAATATATCAGGGGGGACTTGTTGATGTTAACATGCAAGAATACAGATTAGGAATGTAGGTATTCCAAGGGCTCAAAAGGGTGTTCAGGTGGTATATGTTAATCTAATCTAATTACACATATCTAAGGGGACTTGTTGATGTTGATATGCGGGAGTGCAAATTGGGGCGGTTTATGACTGCAGCTGTTCACGGCTGGGGGTTGTTGTCTGTCTGAAAGACTAAAGTATATCAAAGGCCTGAATGGAGACGGCCAAATTGCTCAGCCATTCAATGTCTAGTGAATATAACATGGCGTTCAGTTTATAGTTTATATAGTCTTGTCTGTGTATGACTATGAAGGCGTAGAGCTAGGAAAAATGGGACTATAATTATATTTCCTCTGTCAGATTTTTTTTTGTCATCTGTGGACCTTTGGACCTTGTTCTGTGTTGGAAGTCAATAAAGTGCATCTCTCTGGAAGAATTGGGTTGCTGCAGAAGAGTACTTACATCATCATTATAATAACCACTAATTATCTACCCACGATACCACTATACATATCATATCACTACACTCAGGTTCCCCAGTGGGACAGGTTAGCCCGAGAAAACCATTGAAGACAGTGGGAGGGAGGGATGTTCCCTCCCACTGCTTCTAAAAGCAGTCTAGCAGCTAATTAGCTGCTAGGATTGCTTTTACATGAAAGCTGACCGCTGGCTGAAAAGAACGATACCAAGATGATACCTAAACCTGCAGGCTAGGGATGAGCTTCGAGTTCGAGTTGAACTCATGTTCGACTCGAACATTGGCTGTTCGCAAGTTCGCCGAACAGCGAACAATTTGGGGTGTTTGCGGCAAATTCGAATGCCGCGGAACACCCTTTAAAAGTCTATGGGAGAAATCAAAAGTGCTAATTTTAAAGGCTTATATGCAAGTTATTGTCATAAAAAATGTTTGGGGACCTGGGTCCTGCCCCAGGGGACATGGATCAATGAAAAAAAAAGTTTTAAAAACGGCCGTTTTTTCAGGAGCAGTGATTTTAATAATACTTAAAGTCAAACAATAAAAGTGTAATATCCCTTTAAATTTCATAGCTGGGGGGTGTCTATAGTATGCCTGTAAAGGGGCGCATGTTTCCCGTGTTTAGAACAGTCTGACAGCAAAATGACATTTCAAAGGAAAAAAGCCATTTAAAACTACTCGCGGCTATTGCATTGCCGGTCCGACAATACACATAGAAGTTCAATGATAAAAACGGCATGGGAATTCTCCACAGGGGAACCCCGAACCAAAAAAAAAAAATGACGTGGGGGTCCCCCTAAATTCCATACCAGGTCCTTCAAGTCTGGTATGGATTTTAAGGGGAACCCCGCGCCAAAAAAAAAAAAAAGGCGTGGGGTCCCCCCCAAAAATCCATACCAGACCCTTATCCGAGCACGCAACCTGGCAGGCCGCAGGAAAAGAGGGGGGGATAAGAGAGAGCTCCCCCCTGAACCATACCAGGCCACATGCCCTCAACATTGGGAGGGTGCTTTGGGGTAGCCCCCCAAAACACCTTGTCCCCATGTTGATGAGGACAAGAGCCTCATCCCCACAACCCTGGCCGGTGGTTGTGGGGGTCTGCGGGCGGGGTGATTATCGGAATCTGGAAGCCCCCTTTAACAAGGGGACCCCCAGATCCTTGCCCCCCCTACCATTTCACTAAAAAACTGTCAAAAATGTTAAAAATGACAAGAGACAGTTTTTGACAATTCCTTTATTGACAATTCCTTTATGCTTCTTCTTTCTTCTATCTTCCTTCATCTTCTTCTTCTTCTTCTGGTTCTTCTGGCTCTTCTGGTTCTTCCTCTGGCGTTCTCATCCAGCATCTCCTCCGCGGCGTCTTCTATCTTCTTCTCCTCGGGCCACTCCGCACCCATGGCATGGGGGGAGGCTCCCGCTCTTCTCTTCATCTTCTTCTCTTCATCTTCTTCATCTTCTTCATCTTCTTCATCTTCTTCTCCGGGCCGCTCCGCATCCATGCTGGCATGGAGGGAGGCTCCCGCTGTGTGACGGCGTCTCCTCTTCTGACGGTTCTTAAATAACGGGGGGCAGGGCCACCCGGTGACCCCGCCCCCCTCTGACGTACGGGACATGATGGGACTTCCCTGTGGCATTCCCCGTGACGTCACAGGGAAATCCCGTCAAGTCACCGTGCGTCAGAGGGGGGCGGGGTCACCGGGTGGCCCCGCCCCATTATTTAAGAACCGCCAGACAAGGAGATGCCGTCACACAGCATGGATGCGGAGGGGCCCGGAGAAGAAAATGAAGAAGAGAAGAAGATGAAGGAGATGAAGAAGAGAAGAAGATAAAGAGAAGAGCGGGAGCCTCACCGCATGCCATGGGTGCGGAGCGGCCCGAGGAGAAGAAGATAGAAGATGCCGCGGAGGAGATACTGGACGAGAACGCCGGAGGAAGAACCAGAAGAACCAGAAGAAGAAGAAGAAGATGAAGGAAGATAGAAGAAAGAAGAAGCATTTAAATAAAGGAATTGTCAAAAACTGTCTCTTGTCATTTTTAACATTTTTGACAGTTTTTTAGTGAAATGGTAGGGGTACTTTTGTACCCCCTTACCATTTCACACAGGGGGGGGTCGTGATCTGGGGGTCCCCTTGTTAAAAGGGGCTTCCAGATTCCGATAAGCCCCCCGCCCGCAGACCCCCAAAACCACCGGCCAGGGTTGTGGGGATGAGGCCCTTGTCCTCATCAACATGGGGACAAGGTGTTTTGGGGGGCTACCCCAAAGCACCCTCCCAATGTTGAGGGCATGTGGCCTGGTACGGTTCAGGAGGGGGGGCGCTCTCTCGTCCCCCCTCTTTTCCTGCGGCCTGCCAGGTTGCGTGCTCGGATAAGGGTCTGGTATGGATTTTTGGGGGGACCCCACGCGGTTTTTTTTTTTTTTTTTTGGCGCGGGGTTCCCCTTAAAATCCATACCAGACCTGAAGGGTCTGGTATGGAATTTAGGGGGACCCCCACGTCATTTTTTTTTTAAATTTTGGTGGGGATTCCCCTTAATATCCATACCAGACCTGAAGGGCCACATCATTTTTTTTTAATTTTGGTTTGGGGTTCCCCTGTGGGGAATTCCCATGCCGTTTTTATCAATGAACTTCTATGTGTACTGTCGGACCGGCCATGCAATAGCCGCGAGTAGTTTTAAATGGCTTTTTTCCTTTGAAATGTCATTTTGCTGTCAGACTGTTCTAAACACGGGAAACATGCGCCCCTTTACAGGCATACTATAGATACCCCCCAGCTACGAAATTTAAAGGGATATTACACTTTTATTGTTTGACTTTAAGCATTATTAAAATCACTGCTCCTGAAAAAACGGACGTTTTTAAAAGTTTTTTTTGCATTGATCCATGTCCCCTGGGGCAGGACCCAGGTCCCCAAACACTTTTTATGACAATAACTTGCATATAAGCCTTTAAAATGAGCACTTTTGATTATTCATGTTCATGTCCCATAGACTTAAATGGTGTTTGCGTGTTCGAACGAACTTTTTTCCTGTTCGCATGTTCTAGTGCGAACCGAACAGGGGGGTGTTCGGCTCATCTCTACTGCAGGCATCATTCTGGTGTAACCACTCAAAGTCCAGCAACATACCAGTACGTTGCTGGTCCTTGTTGGGCATATATTATAATGTTCTTTTTCATGCAGCCTGTGGGCTGAATGAAAAAAAGAGATTGATCGGTGGGTATGCCCACAATTAGAATACCGTGCTGCATCCACCCACTTCAAATGATGGGCATACATGCACCGTTTTTTTTTTTTAAATGTGATGGTGAAATCACCTACTACATCACTGGAGTCGTTGATTTACATATCGTGAGAGCAAACGTTGTTGCTGTCAAGATAAATAAATCAGTGCTGAAGCTGAATGGCGTACCTGAAAAGAAAACAGTGGTAACAATAGAACATTAACTCAATAAAACAACAACAATCTGTGCCAAAAAAAGAATAAAAATGATATGCAGAAGCATAAGGACAATCCTCCCCTAATGTTAGGGGCAAATTGCCCCTCCAACCGTGCCCCAATGCTTCGGCATATACAGTTGTGCTCATAAGTTTAAACACCCTGGCAGAATTTATGATTTGGCCATTTTTCAGAGAATATGAATGATAACACAAAAAAAATTCTTTCACTCATGGTTAGTGTTTTGCTGAAGCCATTTATTATCAATCAACTGTGTTTACTCTTTTTAAATCATAATGACAACAGAAACTACCAAAATGACTCTGATCAAAAGTTTACATACCCTGATGATTTTGGCCTGATATTATGCACATAAGTTGACACAAAGGGGTTTGAACAGCTATTAAAGGTAGCCATCCTGACCTGTGATCTATTTGCTTGTAATTAGTGTGTGTGCGTATAAAAGGTCCCTCTCAACTGTGAAGAATGGGGAATAGGCATCTTTCCCGAAAATTTTGATCAGCCAACCCTGCACAAAGGAGGTGGCGTCTCTACCCTCTGTTTTCTCTGGTAGACCCACTATGCGGATATTGTTGTGACGCAGGTGATTTTCCATGTTGTCAGCTCTGTTATTAGTGTATTTAGCCAGCTGGTGGGCAACATGGGCCTCTTGAGCAACTGGCAGGCGTTTGTCTTCAATATCACTCACCCTGCTTTCAGCTGCGGTCGTTCGTTATCTAATCTTTTGAAGATCCTGCCTTAGCAAAGATGCATCCTATCTTAGGCCCCCAAATTGCTCCTTAAAGGTATTTACTGAGGTCGTGCAGACATGCACAGCCCTAAGTATTTCAGCCAGAGTTGGTTGTTCAGAGTCCTCAGTGTCAGTGTCTGTGTGCAAGGGGGGCTGCTCTGCTGGGTTTTCAGGCTCTCTCTGCCATCCTGTATTCACTGCAGGCTGTCCTGATGTGTCTTGTGCTGCCACGTGGGCTGGCTCTGCAGTCCCCCCCGCACTCTGTCCCTGGTCTCCCCCCAGCTTTTGGGCATAAAAGAGCATGTCCCTTGGGTACTCCTTACCCCGACTTTTCTACATCCTTTTGCCGGTCCCCTCTCTGGATTTCTTAGTTCCCCTCAGCATGCGCTGTGCCAGGGCTGCAGTGGTGCCATCTTGGATTTCGGGGGTTCATGAGTTCCTCCTTTTTCTTTGATTTCCCATGGGTGCAGAGGGCCGGTGGGTGGACCAGGAGGGTGAGTGGGTCAGTAGCCAGCTGGAAAGCCGTAATTCTCCGTTGGATCACTGCTTGAAGAGGATTGTTTGACTGTGTTGAAGCAGAGCTGTGAGACACGCTTCCTCTCACATGCTGGTCCTGGCCACGCCCCTGTGTGTGTAAAAGGTCAATGTTTCTGGACTCCTGAGACACCCTTGCATCTTTCATCCAGTGCTGCACTGACATTTCTGGATTCTGAGTCATGGGGAAAGCAAAAGAATTGTCAAAGGATCTGCAGGAAAAGGTAGTTACCTGTACAAAACAGGTAAGGGATTTAAAAAGATATCCAAGGAATTAAGAATGCCAATCAGTAGTGTTCAAACTCTAATCAAGAAGTGGAAAATGAGGGGTTCTGTTAAAACCAAACCACGGTCAGGTAAGCCAACTAAAATTTCAGCCACAACTGTCAGGAAAATTGTTCGGGATGCAAAGAAAAACCCACAAATAACTTCAGATGAAATACAGGACTCTCTGAAAACATGTGGTATGGCTGTTTCAAGATGTACAATAAGGAGGCACTTGAAGAAAAATGGGCTGCATGGTCGAGTTGCCAGAAGAAAGCCATTACTACGCAAATTCCACAAAGTATCCCACTTACAAAATCCCAAACAGCACAGAGACAAGCCTCAAATCTTCTGCACAAAGTCATTTGGAGTTATAAGAACAAAATTGAGCTTTTTGGCCACAACCATAAACGCTACATTTGGAGAGGAGTCAACAAGGCCTATGGTGAAAGGTACACCATTCCTACTATGAAACACGGAGGTGGATTGCTGATGTTTTTCGGGATGTGTGAGCTACAAAGGCACAGGAAATTTGGTCAAAATTGATGGCAAGATGGGCAGAAGGGCTGTGATGATCTCTTCCTGCCTGGAATTTAAGGAAGCATCCACTTCATCCTGACGCTATGTATAGCACTTAAGTGTTCAGCAGAGCCAACTGGAATGAGTATACAGACACTTTTTAGTACCGGCTTTTGGCCTTTATGGGCAATTAAGTACGGCGCCATCAACTGGTCATTGAGGTCCACCCCTCCCATATTTCGGTTGTGGACACAGAGGGGTTTCTCCACAACACCAGTCGCTGTTGGAATTTGGTCGTATCTGCATGAAGGGAGGACAGAACGAAAACATTCCGATTATCCTTCCACTTCACTGCGAGCAAATTATTACTTCCCAAGCAGGCTCTCTCCCCCAGTCTAAGTTGGGACTCTTCAAGCCGCTGCTGTAAGCCCCAGCGATTAGATTGCACAGTGCAAATACGCCAATTCCTCAATCAAAATGGTGACTAAAAACTGGCACGCTCGTGTAATAATTGTCCATGTACAAGTGGTATCCCTTTCTGAAATAACGGTGCACCAAACAATCTTGCCAGCGCTCCCTATGTAGTCTGGGCAGTACTCGGGCTCCACGTGACTATCTTTTCCCTCATAAACCATAAAACTATGTTTACAGCCTGCTCCCCTGTCACAGAGCTTATACATCATGACCCCATATCTGGCACGCTTGCTGGGAAGATATTGTTTGAAAGACAAGCGGCCAGAAAACTTAATCAGGGACTCATCAAGGCAGACAACTTGATTGGGAGTAAAAAAGGCTGCAAACTGTCGGTTGAAGTGGTTTACGAGGGGCCACATTTTGTAGAGCCGATCGTATTCAGGGTCACCCCAAGGATGACAGAGTTCGTTGTCATTAAAATGCATGAACCGCAAGATCTGCTCGTATTGTGTTCTGGTCATGCAAGCAGAGAACATGGGCATATAGTGAATATCGGTCAGTGCACTAATATGACCGCAACTCACTTTTTTTAGTTATGCACATGAGGTGGGATAGACCCAGAAAGGTCTTAAAATCGGAAACCGTAATAGGTTTCCATTCTCTGGCAAGGGTCAAATGTGGATTAGCGGTGATGAATTGACCAGCATACAAATTGATTTGGTCCACAATAGATCTATAGAGATCTTCGGTGAAAAACAGCGAATAAAAATCAAGTGACAAAAAATCAATTGTTTCCACCAGAATTTCGGGTTGGCAAGTGAATGGGGTAAGTACGGGTGCTGCAGAAATGGTTGACTCCCAATTAGGATTGGCATATTCTGCAGGAATGGTACTATGGGCTCGATAGGCCTGTGTTTGTCTTCTTGGTGGCTGCGGGACACTACTTGTGCTAGCCACCGCACCAGCTTAAACTGCACTTATGGGACTCGCCACATCACCACGTGATACTGCAGTGCTGGATGTATGATCAGGATGTACTAGGCTTCTGGTGCTTACCAGTTCACCAGAAGGATTAGCAGCACTAGTACTGGCTCTCTGCTCCTTACGAGAGCCCTGCGGTTCTTGTACCTTAACAGAAGAATGGGGTTGGGTACCGTCTGACCTTAGCAGGGACCACTACTCCGTCGTCAGAGCCATCTGTCAGGATGCTGCTGCTCTCTACGGTTTGTATTCTGAGCCTGAATCTGACAGATAGGTGACTTCCTCTTCACTCTCATCTGTCATGCTAAGAAACTTGTAGGCCTCTTCACTAGTGTACCTCTGCTTGGACATTTTGGCCTCTAAATTTACTGGTACAACTAGTGCAACTCACAGGCAAAAAGAGCACCTGATTGTCAGAGCCTGCTTTAATTGCTACCAAAAAAACTGTTAGCTTTCGTAGGGATCAGACCTGACTCTGTGAATGCTGCAGTTATGTTGTGTTTTGTAAGTGATAGTGATTGATACTGCACTTGGGTGGTCTGGGCGGAGGGGCTAAATGCAGCTGCTAGCAGGTATCTATGCTGTGTTTTTGGGAACCCTAAACCACTGGGGACACTAGTATAAATCTGATCAGATCAAAAATATTTATCCGTTCAGACACTAGGAAGGAGTATGATGCGTGCGTGGGTTTTTGCGCTACTGGCACTAATCTGACGATGTCTGGGATTGACGCTGACCCTAACTGATGCTAAAACCTAACTGATGTCACCCACTGGGTAATCAGGGGGTTAAACCTTTATTGGGTAATATACAGTGGGTACCCTGATGCTATAAAAAAAAACTAACTAACCAGCGTCAGCCGTGACACTAATACGGTAATCACTGGTGACAGGGGGTGAAAGGGTTAACTAGGGGGCAATCAGGGGGTTAAAACCTTTACTAGGTGATATATGGGGGTACCCTGACACTATAATAGACTGACGGTGACACTAACCAACTAACTGGCTAACCCGTGACACTAATACACTGGTGACAGGGGGTGAAAGAGTTAACTGGGGGGCAATCAAGGGTAGGGATGAGAGAACACACCCCCCGGTTCGGACCGCACTAAAACTTGCGAACAGGCAAAAACACCATTAAAGTCTATAGGACATGAACATGAAAAATCAAAAGTCCTAATTTCAAAGGTTTTATGCCCCCCCCCCAAAAAAAAGTGTTTGGGGACCCGGGTCCTGCCCCAGGGGATATGTATCAATGCAAAAAAAGATTTTAAAAACGGAAATTTTTTAAGGAGCAGTGATTTTAATAATACCTAAAGTGAAACAATAAAAATAAAATATTCCTTTAAATATCATGCCGGGGGCTCCTTAGTATGCCTGTAAAGTAGCGCATCTTTCCCGTGTTTATAGCAATACCATAGCAAAATGACATTTCTAAAGGAAAAAATATAATTCAAAACTACTCGCGGCTGTAATGAATTGTCGGGTCCCAGCAATATAGATAAAAATCATTGAAAAAAATGACATGGGTTCTCCCCCCAGTCCATTAGCAGGCCCCTCCGGCCTGGTATGGATATTAAGGGGAACCCTGAGCCAAAATTTTAAAAAAATGGCGTAGGGGTCCCCCCCAAAATCCATACCAGACCCTTATCTGAGCATGCAACCTGGCAGGTCGCAGGAAAAGGGGGGATGAGAGAGCGCCCCCCTCCTGAACCGTACCTTTAACAAGGGGACCCCTAGATCCCGCCCCTCCATGTGAATGGGAATCGGGTACATTGTACCCCTACCCATTCGCCAAACAGTGTCAAAATGTTAAAAATGACATGCCCCCTCCTATGTGAATGGGTATCGGGTACATTGTACCCCTACCCATTCACCAAAAAAATGTCAAAATATTAAAAATGATAGAAGACAATTTGGGACAAGTCCTTTATTTAAAAAAAACTGTCCCGCGATGTCTATTCATCTGAGATCACAGCGTCCGACAACCCGAAAAACAAAAAAAAAAAAATGGAAAAAACTGCCTTCATGGGAGGCTCCCGCTGACTGAAGCCTCTTCACGATGACAGCTGTTTTATAGCTGAGGGCAGGGCCACCCAGTGACATAATCATCTACTGTCATTTTTAACATTTTGACACTTTTTGGTGAACAATGTACAATGTACCCCTACCCATTCACATAGAGGGGGCAGGATCTGGGGGTCCAGAGGGCTTCCAGATTCCAATAAGCCCCCCGCCCACAGACCCCAACAACCACACTGGGCAAGGGCTGTGAGGATGAGGCCCTTGTCCCCATCAACCTGGGGACAAGGTGCTTTGGGGGAGACCCCAAAGCATCCTCCCCATGATGCGCTATTTACAGGCATACCAAGGACACCCCCCAGGCACCCCCAATATTTCATTTTTATTGTTTCACTTTAAGCATTATTAAAGTCACTGCTTCCGAAAAAACAGACGTTTTCAAAACTTTTTTTGCATTGATACATGTCCTCTGTGGTAGGATCCGGGTCCCTAAACACTTTTTATGGCAATAACTTGCATATAAGCCTTTACAATGAGCACTTTTGGGTTTTCATGTTAATGTCACATAGACTAACAGTGTTCCGTGGCTTTCGAATTTGCTGCGAACGCTTCATATTGTTCGCTTACGTTCAACTCGAACATCAGGCTCATCCCTAATCAAGGACTTAAACCTTTATTAGGGGTGTTTAAGGGGTACCCTAAAGCTACCTGGGCCTACTATTAACTACCCTAATGCTGATTAGAGTCACAAATGACACCAGTACAGTGATCAGTGAAAAATCTGAAAACTGCACTTGGTGACACGTGACAGGGAGTGAAGGGGTTAACTGGGAGGGTGATCGGGGGGTGATCCGGGGGTGAAAAGTGTGCCTACATGTACTGGTGTTAGTGTAGTGTTGGTGCAACTCACAGTTAGATGTCCTCTCTCCCCTCTCTCTGGAAATGAAAATAATCCCACAAGGGGAGATGACATTACTTCATCTCCCCTTCATGAATGGAGGAGATGACATCACTTCATCGCCCAATGATTCAGAAATCATTGGCCTGGACCTGAAGACTGATCGGTTCTGTAATAAATCCGATTGTCCATGGGGCCCTCCCTGCCCGCGTGCATGAGCGCCGTATGGGTACGGCGATTCACACAGTGGTGCCATCCTGCTGCCGTATATCGGCATGAGGCGGTCGGGAACCGATTAACTGTCCCAGCAGTGCCATTACTCTAGTCAATTTCAGGGTAGTTAAAATCCCCCATTATTATCACTGTCCCAACCCTTGCAGCCCTTTCCATCTGTGCAAGGAGCCGAGTCTCCACTTCCTCACTAACACTGGGAGGTCTATAACAAACTCCAATGACAACATCTGTAGTAGGCACACCCATGTACAGTTCCACCCATAATGCTTAAGACTCATCACACACCCCATCAACTAGGTCCTCTTTCACACTCGCTTTGCGATCACTTCTCACATAGAGACAGACACCACCACCCCCCCCTTCATTTTACATCTTTTCGAAAGAGAGCATAGCCAGGAATATTAATAGCCCAGTCATTAGAAGAATGAAGCCATGATTCAGCAATACTAATTAGATCTTAGTTCTCCTCATGCACCAGATCTTCCAACTTACCTATTTTGCTTGGCAGACTTCTGGCATTGGTGTAACTAATTGTCACATTTTGCAAACGTATGCTGCATATTTTTTATTTTAGTATAAATAGTACCATTTCCAATGGTTGTTTGTAACATAGGAACCTTCATATCATCTGCCATAGCCCTCCCCCCATCTTTTCCCATTCCACCCACCAATAGGGGCTAATCCCTGTCTGACCTGTCTGCCCCATTATAATCAAATTCACCCTCCCCCCACAATCCTACTTTAAATACTCCTACAGCCTTCCCAAAAACCTCTCACCTAGCACAGTAGACCCCTTCCATTTAGGTGCAAACCATCTTTAGCATATAGGTTGCACCCCAATGAAAAGTCAGCCCAGTGCTCTAAAAACCCAAATCTCTCCTCCTTAAACCAGATCTTTAGCCATGCATTCAGCTCTCTAATCACCCCCCTGCCTTTCCTGTGTTGCACATGGCACAGGCAATATTTCAGAGACTATCACCTTGGAGGTCCTTCCCTTCAACTTGCAGCCTAGTTCTTTAAATTGCTTCTTAAGGGGGCTCTTTCCATATATTCTGTCATTGGTTCCAACTTGGACCAAGACAGCTGGGTCATTCCTAGCCCCTCCCAGTAATTTATCAACCCGAACCACCACATGCCAAACCCTGGCACCGGGGAGACGGCGAGCCATTCTTTTAAGGTGATCCCAACCACAAATTATTTTATCAGTCCTTCTGATTATAAAATCCCCTATTACCACCAACTGTCTAGGCTTATGTGCACTCCCCTCACCAATTCTACTAGATGGGCTGCTCTCCCGGCTGTTAGGGGGAGCAGTGACATCTAGGGCTGCCACCTCTAAGCTTGATAACCCTACATCTTCACCCAATTTGGCGAATCTGTTAGGGTGCTCAAACCCAGGGCTGGCCCTCCTTTTCTGTGAGCCCCTACCAGTCCCTCTAACTGTATTAACCCATCTTCCTACCTGATAATCCTAGATTACCCCTCCACCCTCCCCATTAACCCCACTAGCCCCCTTTCAAGGTTGTCAGTTCTGCCCAGTGTTGCAATTTGCTACTCCAGATCTCTAATGTGAGCTTCCAGAAGGGCAACATGCTCACATCTGTAGCAGCGGTATCCATCCTGGAGCTGTTGCTCCATTGTCGTATACAGTACATGTGGCACACTGTGCACTGCACAAAACTTTCAATCTTGCTAACCCCCATTTTCCCAGTTACAATTATAATATTACTAACAGGAAATTTCAGATGTTACTTACAGATTTGATGACTCCTGTTATAATCTCCTGTTTTCAACTCTGGTTTTTAACTCACCACTTAGTCCAGTTCCAGTTGATCAGAGTTCCAGCAAGCGAAAAAGGTGGCACGCTCAAGGATAAGGAAGCTCAGAAATGAGTTCTACAGAAAGTTATATAGGACCTGAAGCACCTGTGACCAATTAACCACTCCCCATAATTAGTAGTCTGAAGGAAAGAAAGGAAAAAAAAGCAAAAAACGAAAGTGGCAGAAAAGGTTTTAAAAAGTTGCAAGGAAAGACCCAAAAAAGAACCTAAAAATGCAATCACCAGCAGTCAAAAGCAAAACTGGTTTTCACTCTCCATTCAAAGTTCCCACTCTTCAGCTTCCAACCAGCAAATCTAGCCTCTTGGTTTCCTTTCCAAAATGAGGTAATTTTGTGGTTGTTTCTACTCTCCTGGGGCCTCTAAAAATGTCATTAGGAGCAGAAATTAAACACTTAATTTATGCTCCTTGAGCACTTCAGCCCCGGAGGATTTGGCAGCTCAATGACTGGAGGACTTTTTACAATTTGGCACTGTGCTGCTTTAACTGGTAATTGCGCGGCCATGCAATGTTGTACCCAAATGAAATTTACGTCCTTTTTTTCCCCACAAATGGAGCTTTCTTTTGATGGTATTTGATTGCCTCTGCCATTTGTATTTTTTGCGATATAAATGGAAAAAGCCCGAAAATTTTGAAAAAAAATTATATTTTCTACTTTTTGTTATAAAAAAAATTAATAAACTCAATTTTAGTCATACATTTGTAAATGTAGTCAAAATGTATTCAGCCACATGTCTTTGGTAAAAAAATGTCAATAAGCGTATATTTATTGGTTTGCACAAAAGTTATAGCGTCTACAAACTAGGGTACATTTTCTGTAATTTACGCAGCTTTTAGTTTATGACTACCTATCTCATTTCTTGAGGTGCTAAAATGGCAGGGCAGAGGCGCATGCACGGACCGCTCCAAGATGGCCGCTTAAGCCAGGAGCTCCGCGCTGCTTCGTCCACCTGACGCACATAGCAGGGGAGCTGGAGCCCCGGGGACCATAACAGCTACCCCATCTGCCAGCGGAATGATCGGGGCACACGCCCATGTCAACGGTCCCGACCAGGAGGGACCTGAAAGCCACAATTCAGGACAGTAAGTGAGCGGGCCGAATCCAAGATGGCGGGCGCCATGCAGGCACACACGCCGAACGCTGAGGAGATCCCTGAAGCCAGGCAATCCTACACCTCAGTGACCCGCACCTACTCCCCTGGGACCACCTTGAGTACACTAATGAGCATGGCTCACTCCCTAGCCTCCACGGAATCCCTAATTGAAAACTCCATGGAGGAACTCCTGAACTCTCCCCTTGGATCTTCATCACTCCACACTACAGACAGGCCTGTCATGGCTGAAATCCCTCCCCACACAATGCTCTCAGCCCCTGACCTTTTCTCACAACTATCAGCACTACTAGAAAAAGGCTTAGCCCAGACTGCAGCCAAAAACTGGAGATATCATGGAGGACTTCCAGATCCTAGGCACAAGGATGGAAGCAATTGAAAATAGACTAGACCAAACAATCTCAAAAACTAGACAGAATTCTGATCACATCCAGGTCCTGCAGGACCAACTAGATACTGCACTATCACGCATCGATGATCTAGAGAACAGATCCAGAAGGGAAAACTTTAAAATCAGAGGGCTCCCAGAATTGATCACTGATACCATGTCCGTGGTTCAAGACTTACTCCGGCAGCTGATCCCTAACACCTCCCCACACAAAATGGAGATTGACCGAGCTCATAGAACTCTGGGGCCCCCTAGGAAAGACGGCACACCCAGGGACATAGTGGTTAAACCCCACCACTTCTCGGTGAAGGAAGAGGTAATGAAGCAGTGCAGACATCAAAACCCCCTCACATGCTGAGGGCACGCCATCCAAGTGTTTGCAGACATTTCACCAACCACGATACAAAAAAGGAGAGCCCTGAAACCCCTACTTACAATATTATCTCAACGTGATATTAAATATAGGTGGGCTTTCCCCTTTGCTCTGAAGTTTGACTACAAAGGCAAGACGCACGCTTTCCACAGCTTCCAAGAAGGAGAACGACTCCTATTAGATCTTCGCAAGAAGCAGCAAAGGACCTCACCAAATTCCCTGCAGGATCAATCAAGCGCCCCTCTCCAGCGAGCCCTCTGACAAAAGTTTGGGACAAACCTAAATTCAAACGATCCAAGGAAACCAAACCTCCATGACGCTCGGAGTCAAGCTTCTTGACAACAGTTTAAAAGGACTTTCTTTTTATTCTCCCTCCCGAGTTCTAGGAGACACTGGGGCAGGTAGCCCCCTACTCTTACCCGAGCAATTCATTCATATGTCATTTTCTCCTTTTTTTAAGACATTTTTCTCCCTTCTTTCTTTCTTTATCGTTTTTTCGGCCATATCTTCCTTTGCTCCTATATACACATCTTCTATTTACTCTGCTAAGGCAGTTCAGGAAGCAGTCCGAAGCTCGCAAAGGACTTTTTGCCCCCCCCCCTTTTTTTTTTTTACCCCAGGTTCCAGTTTAACTACACATATGTTAATGTTAATATTCTGTAGTTTTCATATACCTCTTGTTCACTTGCTCTACACACAGTAGCGGTCCTGCTCCCCTGGGGTGGATTACTGGGGGGGCCCAAACCCTCCTCCTGTTTATCTTTTGGGAGGAGGGGGTGGGCCACTCGGGGATGAGCCCCCGGGGCCTGCTGACCCCCCCAAAATGTAAAGCAGTTTCTCTTTTTTGCAGTTAATTCTAAGGACGGGGCAGTGATGCCGCACCTCCCCCTACCCCATGGATTTGGTGATACCTTCTCCCTGGGTTAGGTGTCCGCCCTCTTTGAAGGGAACAGACGCGTTTATCTTGTTGTTGAGCAGCAGGTCTCATTTCACTTGCTGCTCACTCAGGCCCCTAGCGGGCTTGGGTTCCCCTTCTTACCTCACCCTGCCTTCCCCCCTTCTCTACTCTATTCTAACAACTCTCTCTCTTGCAGTCAGATGTCAGACCTTTGGCAAACAACCTCTCTACAGAACACCAATGCTCTCCCATTACGCAAGACCCCAAGACCAGCATCAATGCTTCCACCAGGTAAGTGACGATAGATTGGGATTGGCCCCGACCCTCCTGCTCCATGGCTAATACTGTCCCATCATCTACTCTGTTAAGAGTAGCAACCCACAACGCTCAAGGTTTAAACTCTCCCTCTAAACGTAGGAAGGTTCTAGATTATATGAAATCACGCAAAATAGACGTTCTATTCCTGCAGGAAACCCACTTCCCGATCCGGTACAAGCCCACTTTCATTCACGCCCAGTTCCCCCTGTTTTTCTTGGCTAACGCAGAAGATAAAACTAGAGGGGTAGTTGTCCTCATTTCAAAGAACTGCAGATTCTCTCTGCAATCGAAACAGAGGGACCCGGAGGGAAGATATATCCTACTCAAAGGCACAATTGATGGCCACCTTTACTCCTTGGTGTCCTATTACGCCCCCAACTCAGGCCAACTGAAATTTTTCAGTAACCTATTTAAAACATTGGGCCCCCAGTTAGAGGGCTCCATAATCCTATGCAGGGACTCGAACGTGGCCTTCGACCAGTGCCTAGATAAATCCAAACCCCCCCATGCACAAGCCATCCGCCCAACCAGGAATAGTTCCAAGATCGCTAAAATGATATATCAACAGGGCCTCACAGACATCTGGAGAGAACTGAACTCCACCAAAAAGGATTACACGCATTTCTCACATGCACATCAGTCTTATGCCAGAATTGACCACCTTCTGGTCTCGAATACCCAAATTCCCTCGGTCAGTAAAGCACAAATCATAGATACGGTCTGGTCAGATCACTCCATGATGAGCATTGTAATAAACAACCAAACCCCTCCTGCCAAATCTCCCTACTGGCGACTAAATGAAACGATCCTCTCAGACACCATCAGAAAAAAAGAAATTGAAAAGGCCATCTCTGAATATTTTTTACTGAATGACACAGCCGACATCACAGCAGAGACCCTATGGGCGGCACATAAAGCCACCATTAGAGGCAAAATTATTCATATAGCATCCCAAATAAAAAAAAAGCTAAAAAGATTGACATTGAAAACCTGGAAAAGAACTTCCAGTCACTTCATCTGGAACACAAGAGAGATCCACGCCGAGTTCCCCTGTCCTGCCTTGATTCAGCCCACCTTGAACTAAACCTGGCACTAACAGCGAAGGCAGAAAAAAGTATCAGATGGCAAGGGGCAAAATACTATCATCAGAAGGACAAGCCTGGGTCTCTCTTAGCCTCCAAACTTACACCGCGTACCCACACATATACCTTTCCCAAAATAAACATAGCCGGCCAACCACCCACAGCGAACCCCCTCGGCATCATGGAAGCCTTTCACAAATTCTACGCTGACCTATATAGCGAACAAAAGGCAAAAAGGACCCCTGATTTACCTAAATTCCTAGAAAATCTACCTATACCCACCCTATTAGAGGAACATAGAGACCGACTTGAAGTCCCAGTCTCAACAGGGGAAGCATTAGAGGTAATTAAAAACCTAAAGAAAAACTCAGCCCGGGGTCCAGACGGGTTCTCCATTCCCTACTATAAAGCCTTCGCTCATACAATAGCACAATATTTGGCAAAGTTTATCAACTCTAAATCCAAAGGAGAGCCTCTGGACACGCAGCTGAATGCCGCATTCGTAACCGTCATCCCAAAACCAGACAAGGACCCTGGTGAAGTAAACAACTATAGACCCATATCCTTGATCAATAATGATCTAAAAATAATGACTAAAGTCATGGCCGATCGCCTAGCGTCCTTTATAGGAACATACATACACAAAGATCAATTAGGGTTCATCCCCGGAAGACAAGGCCCTGACCAAATCATAAGAGCAGTGGATGTGGTTTCTATCTTACAATCCGGGTGGGATGGCGGTCATGCTCAAGCCGGAATGCTACTGTCGTTGGACCTACAAAAGGCGTTCGATTCTGTCTCCTGGTCATACCTGTTTACCACTCAGATGTGGACCCAAAGTCCATAAATGTGGCCTATTCATGGATGATCTCATCCTCTCTGTCACCTCCCCATCCACATCCCTTCCGGTTATATGTAAACTGCTGGAAGATTTTGCTGGGATCTCGGGTCTACAAGTTAACTATACCAAGTCACAAGCACTTAATGTCTCTCTCCGGCCGTCTCTGGTGGCCCAGTTGAAGGATTTGTTTCGCTTTTCGTGGAATGAATCCTCCATACGTTACCTCGGAATTAATCTTACCCCCAAATTTGAGCAACTATACCAAGCTAATTATCCCCCTATCTATAAAAAGCTAGTATCAGACCTCAAACAGTGGTCTCCATACCAACTTTCCTGGTTGGGCAGGATCAATTCTATTAAAATGACCCTACTCCCTAGACTTTTCGCTCACTCCCAATATGCATTAGAAAGGACCACCTTGCATCGTTACAAAGCACAGTGATTAAATTAATCTGGGGTAAATCTGGTCATCGCCTAGCGCTGCAAACCCTATATAGACTGAGAAATAAGGGGGGATTGGGCCTCCCTAATCTGTTCTGGTATTTCCAAGCAGCTAGACTAGCTCAGCTCAGCTCAGTTTATTTTAGATTGACTAGACCAGACTGGGTAGACATGGAGAGGCAGGCCGTCACATCCTTTACTCTGGACTTTCTCCTGTGGTGTTCTCCCAAAGCCAGGCCGCCTATCTTATCACCTTCCTTGTCACATACTTTAGCGATATGGGATAAACTCAGGAACTCCCCATCTTTAATTTCACCATGTAAACCCTTAGCGCATATTTTTCATAACCCGGAATTTCACCCAGGCATGGACATCGGAGCATTTCGGTCGTGGCTGGATAAGGGGATGTACCGGATCGGGCACTATTTCACTTCTGCAGGACCCATCTCCCTCCCCCATTGTATTAAGACCCTGGACCTTCCCGAATCAGAGAGGTTCAGGTTTCAGCAACTGTCACATTATATACACTCATACTAGTTTACGAAACCTGAGCCCCCCCAATTTACCCCATATGAACAATGGTGCGGACAACTTATGGAGCAGAGGGGAGGGATTTCCATAATCTATTCTAAATTGCCAGAAATTCCCACATATGCTGGAGTGGGCGGCAGACACACAGGAATCCTGGGATCTGGACTCCTGGCACAAAGCTTTTTTCAGATCATTCAAGGGTATCCTCAATATATCACTAGCAGAAGCCAGTCTGAAGGTCATTATCAGATGGTATACGACCCCCCTTAGGCTCTCCACCATGTTTCCTTCAGTTCCCCCCTTATGTTTCCGAGGATGCCAAATGAGAGGAATCATGATGCACATATGATGGGAATGCCCCAAAATCAGAAACTTCTGGAACAAGATTTTCCAAATAATATCCAAAGTCACAGGATTGGCGATTCCCAAGTCCCCCTTAACAGCTCTTCTCAACCGGCTAACTCCCAAGATTTCGAAATTCTCCCGAAAACTAATATTCTTTATATTTCTAGGCGCCAAACTCACCATAGCTAAAGCCTGGAAGCAACCTAAGATCTCAATCATAGTGGCTAAATGCAAAATATCCTGGATTATGGCCCAAGAGAAGATGGTGAGCTCCATATTGGACACCTCAACCCAGATCAGGGAGACTTGGAACCTTGGGCCAACTATATGGGAGCCGGCAACTCCACAAGCACTTTTCAATTGTAATGATTACATATAAGGTCTGATTGACAGATAGTGTACCCCCTTTCTCTTCTTCTCTAACTGTCCCTTTTTTTTCCACCCTACCCTCCTTCCCTTCCCCACACCCACTTTTCAGGTTTGGGCTATGTCCCTATGTAACAGTGCCCCGCAAGTGGACACTCTTCTTGTTTTAGTCAATCGAGGGGCATAACCCATACAATGACATTGGTGGTACGACACGAGTAGGCCAGATATAGATGTATATAGATTTTGCAGATTGCACCAAAGTCTGGGGAACTAACCGGGCCAGTGGGTGGGAACCTGCTCTTTCTTACCCTGCACAGTTAGATCCCTTTTGGGGTGCAGGGGGAGGAGGAAGCGTACATATATCCCTTGTACCACTTGGCCCCAGGCTCACGAGTTGTTATTTTACATTAACCCCAGGGCATAGCAAAACTAACATCAGTTAACTTGTCTAATGTAAAGATCTTCTTCGTACATCAATGTACTGCTGTATACCTCATCTCATGCATTGGTGTGTATTGTTTATGCATTTAAAAACAATAAAAACATTTGAAATAAAATGGCAGGGCAGTACAAACCCCCCCCCCCCCCCCATGACCCTGTTTTGCAAAGTAGACACTCCAAGGAAATTGCTGAGAGGCATGTTGAGCCCACTGAATACTTTATTTTTTTGTCACTGAAGTGATTGAAAAATGACAAAAAAAAAATTACACAAAGTTGTCACTAAATGATATATTGCTCACACATGCCATAGGCTATGTGGAATGACACCCCAAAATACATTATTCTGCTTCTCCTGAGTATGGGGATACCACATGTGTGAGACATTTTGGGAGCCTAGCTGTGTACAGGACCCCGAAAACCAATCACCACCTTTAGGCTTTCTAAGGGCGTAAAATGGTGATTTTACTTCCTCAGTACCTATCACAGTTTCGGAGGCCATGAAATGACAAGATAGCACAAAACCCCCCAAAATGACCCCATTTAAGAAAGTAGACACCCCAAGCTATTTGCTGAGAGGCATGTTGAGTCCATGGAATATTTTATATTTTGCCACAAGTTTCGGGAAATTACAATTTATTTATTTATTTTTTACAAAACATTGTCACTAAATGATATATTGTTCAAATATGGCATGGTTATATGTGGAATTACACCCCAAAATACATTCTGCTGCTTCTCCTGAGTATGGGGATACCACATGTGTGGAACTTTTTGGCAGTCTAACCGCGTACAGGACCCCGAAAACCAATGACCGCCTTCAGGTTTTCTAAGGACGTAAATTTTTTATTTCATTCCTCACTGCCTATCACAGTTTTGGAGGCCATGAAATGCCCAGATAGCACAAAACCCCCACAAATGACCCCATTTTGGAAGGTAGACACCCCAAGCTATCTGCTGAGAGGCTTGTTGAGTATTTTGCAGATCTCACTTTTTGTCACAAAGTTTTGAAGATTGAAAAAAAAAATTTTTTTTCTTTACTTTCTTCATTTTCAAAAATAAATGAGATCTGTAAAATACTCACCATGCCTCTCATCAAATGTCTACTTTCCAAAATGGGGTCATTTGGGGGGGGGGGGTTGCGCTATCTTGGCATTTTATGGCCTTCAAAGGTGGGATATATACACATATGTGCCAGCGCACAGGACCAATGATCATGCAATGTGATATACAATAAGTTATACAGTGAGCTGAAGATAAAAAGCGAATAGGACTATAGTTACTGAAATATATAAAATGTCCATAACAATTCGCCACTGTAGTTAAAAGCTGTGATAGGAAAATAAAAAGTCCTTATATGAGAACCAGCGCTGAGGGCAGACTTTCCTGGTGAGCGAAGTCTGCTCTCTAGGTAAACATGAGAAGAAAAACAGAAGAAAGCGCCTCTGAGTGCAGGAATTTATTTGTAGCAGTAAACAAGTAATCCACACTTACAATAAGGTTAGAGAAGTACGGCTCCGATGGGGAAAATGTCCTGGATCAGTCCCAGCGTCCATGGCAAGAGGCTGCAAGGTGGTTCCGGAGAGATGGCCGCGGTCCCCCACAAGGAAAGATTTGCAGCTGGGCTAGATGGAAGCTCTGTTGGTCCGACAGGATGCTCGTGGGCGTGTGACGTCACCGGGATAGAACAGGCCACAACGCGTTTCAGAGCTTTGCGCATGCTCTGCAACGCGTTGTGGCCTGTTCTATCCCGGTGACGTCACACGCCCACGAGCGTCCTGTCGGACCAACGGAGCTTCCATCTAGCCCAGCTGCAAATCTTTCCTTGCAGGGGACCACGGCCATCTCTCCGGAACTACCTTGCAGCTTCTTGCCATGGATGCTGGGACTGATCCAGGACATTTTCCCAGTCGGAGCCGTACTTCCCTAACCTTTTTGTAAGTGTGGATTACTTGTTTACTGCTACAAATAAATTACTGCACTCAGAGGCGCTTTCTTCTGTTTTTCTTTTCAAAACTGGGATAGGTTGTGAGGAGTGAAATCAAAAATGTACACCCTTAGAAATCCTGAAGGCGGTGATTGGTTTTCGGGGTCCTGTACGCGGCTAGGCTCCCAAAAAGTCTCACACATGAGGTATCCCTGTACTCAGGAGAAGCAGCAGAATGCATTTTGGGGTGTAATTCCACGTATAACCATGCCATGTTTGAACAATATATCATTAAGTGACAACTTTTTGCAAAAAAAAAAGTGTAATTTTCCCGAAACTTGTGACAAAATATAAAATATTCCATGGACTCAACATGCCTATCAGCAAATAGCTTGGGGTGTCTACTTTCCAAAAAGGGGTCATTTGGGGGGTTTTGAACTGTCCTGGCATTTTATGCACAACATTCAGAAGCTTATGTCACACATCACCCACTCTTCCAACCACTTGAAGACAAAGCCCTTTCTGATACTTTTGTTTACATGAAAAAATATTTATTTTTTTGCAAAAAAAATACTTTGAACCCCAAACATTATATATTTTTTAAAGCAAAGGCCCTACAGATTAAAATGGTGAGTGTTGCAATTTTTTTTCACACAGTATTTGTGCAGCGATTTTTCAAACGCAATTTTTTTGGAAAAAACACTTTTTTTAATTTTAATGCACTAAAACACACTATATTGCCCAAATGTTTGATGAAATAAAACAGATGATCTTATGCCGAGTACATGGATACCAAACACGACATGCTTTAAAATTGTGCACAAACGTGCAGCGGTGACAAACTACATACATTTTTAAAAGCCTTTAAAAGCCTTTACAGGTTACCATTTTAGATTTACAGAGGAGGTCTATTGCTAAAATTACTGCCCTCGATCGGAATTTGGACAGTCGTGTCTGCGTGAAATGAGGACAGAATGAAAACATTCTTATAATCCCTCCACTTCACAGCAAGGAAATTATTACATCTAAAGCAGGCTCTCTCCCCCAGCCTAAGACGGAAATCTACAAGCCGCTGGGGTAAGCCCCAGCGATTAGATCGCATGGTGCCACATGCTCCAATTTAATGATCAAACAAGTGACTAAAAAGTGGCATGCTTGTGTAATAATTGTCCACATACAAGTAGTACCCTTTTACGAATAAGGGTGACACCAAGTCCCACACAATCTTACCTGCACTCCCTATGTAGTCAGGGCAGTTCTACGGCTCTGCGTAACTATCTCTTCCCTCGTAAACCATAAAACTATATGTATAGCCTGTGGCCCTGTCACAGAGCTTATACATCTTGACCCTGTATCTGGCATGCTAGGAAGATACTATTTGAATGACAAGCGGCCAGAAAATTTAATCAGGGACTCATCAACGCAGACAACTTGATGGGGTGTAAACAAGGCTGCAAAACGTTGGTTGAAATGGTTTACGAGGGGCCGAATTTTGTAGAGCCGATCAAATTCAGGGTCACCTTGAGGACGACAGAGTTAATTATTGTTGAAATGCATGAACTGCAAGATCTTCTCATATCGTGTCTTGGTCACAGAGGCAGAGAACACGGGCGTATGGTGAATTGGGTCAGTGGACCAATATGACAGCAACTCACTCTTTTTAGTTACGCCCATGAGGAGGGATAGGCCCAGGAAGGTCTTAAATTCAGAGACCGTAATTGGTCTCCAATCTCTGGCAAGGGTCAGCTGGGGATTAGCGGTGATGAATTGACCAGCATATAAATTGTTTGGTTCACAATAGATCTATAGAGATCTTCGGTGAAAAACAGCAAATAAAATTCAAGTGACGTAAAATCAACTGTTTCCACCTGAATTCCGAGTTGGCCAGTGAATGGGGGAAGTACAGGTGCTGCAGAAGTGGTGGGTTCCCTATTAGGATTGGTGAATGCAGCAGGAAGGGCACTATGGGCTCCACGGGCCTGACTTTGTCTTCTTCTTGGTGGCAGTGGGACACTACTCATGCTTGCCACCTCGCCAGCTTGAACTGCACTTATGGGACTCGCCACCTCACCAAGTGTTACTGCAGTGCTGGATGTACAACCAGGATGTACTAGGCCGCTGGTGCTTGCCAGTTCACCAGAAGGATGAGCTGCGCTAGTACTGGCTCTCTGCCCCATACGAGGGACCTGCAGTTCTTGCACCTCAACGACAGCAGAAGAAGATCGGGGTCTGATACGCCTGACCCTGGCAGGGACCACAACTCCGTCGTCAGAGCTATCTGTCAGGGTGTCGCTGCTGTCTACAGGTTCGTATTCTGAGCCTGAATCTGACAGATGAGTGACTTCCTCTTCACTATCTGTCATGCTCAGAAACGTGTAGGCATCTTCACTACTGTACCTTCAATTTGACATTTTGGTCTCTAAATTTACTAGTACAGTAGTGAGACTCACAGGTAAAAAAGCTCCTGACTGTTAGCGACTGATTCAAACGCTACCAAAAAACTGTTAGCATTCGCAGGGATCAGGCCTGACTCTGCAAATGCTGCAGTTATGTGTGTTGTGTTTTGTAAATGACAGTGATCGATTGATACTGCACTTGGGCGGGCTGGGCGGAGGGGCTTAACGCAGGTACTAGCAGGTATCTGGGCTGATCCCGCTAACACTGCGTTTTTGAGAACCCTAAACTGTTGGGGACGCTAGTATAGATCTAATCAGATCAGATATCGATCCGTTCAGACACTATGCTACTAAGGGAGGCATATGGTGCGTGCGTGGGTGTTAGCGGTACTGGCACTGATCTGACGCTGCCTGGGGTGACACAGACCCTATATGACTCTAAAACCTAACTTTGATCACCCACCGGGTGATCAGGGGGTTAAACCTTTATTGGGCAAAATACGGCGGGTGCCCTGATGCTATAAAAAAATCTAGCTAAACTGCGTCACCCGTGATACTTATACTGTGATCACAGGTGACGGGGTAATCAAGGGGTTAAACCTTTATTGGGGCTTTAGGGGGGTTCCCTAGAACTATCTGAGCCTAATACTAATTACCCTAACACTGATTAGTGTCATTAATGACACTAGTACAGGGTGACATAGTGACAGGTGGTGAAGGGGTTAACTGGGGGGGTGATCGGGGGGTGAATTGTGTGCCTACGTGACCTGGTGTCAGTGTAGTGTTGTGCAACTCACTTTTAGATGCTCTCTCCTCTCGGTCTGGAATGGAAAAGAACGACAGGAGGAGAGATGACATCACTTCCCCTGTCAGTGTTTACACTTACACGACAGGGGAAGGAACTCATTCATCTGGACCGATCGCCAGGTCCAGGCCAGATTTCATTGGCCTGGGCTTGGGGATTGATCGGTTCCTGATCAAATCCGATCGCCCCCGCCGGCTGTGTGCCTGATGTTGCATGACGGCTATTCGCCTGCCTGTGCCATTCTGCCACAGTACAACTGCAGCGGACGGCAAGCGGTTAAATGCCTAAAGGAGCTCCTTGGACTTATTGGTCATTTTATGCGGCTAGGCATAGTTGTCAACATTGAAAAAAAATTTTTAGGGACCCTTTTTTGGCTGTAGGTGGAGTCTTGTTTTAATTAGGGGGCGGGGCATGTATTTGTGGGCGTGACAAAGGGCCAAAGCAAAAATGCGGCGTGCAAAGCGCGCCTCGGCGAGAAATGGGCTTGTCTTGAATGGGCGTGGCTCAAAGGGGGTGTGGTTAGAGTCTGAGATGAATGAGGGATGGAGAGGGAAAGGGGGGAGAGAGATGGAGGGACAGCAGCCCCAGATCCTCCACAACAATGGAAATATGTGTATTCTAGAAAGTTTAACAATCAGCAGATAAAGATACTCCAAACACCTGGTGTTAGCACTTCAATCATCCCGGCACCATGGTTGTCAGGATGATTGAAGTGCATTATTTCTATTATTACATTGTAATATAAAATGAAATCATTCAACTCACCATAATGCAGAATCAGTGGGATCCCTGAGCCTGTCACCTGCTAGGTCGCCTGCCACCAGCCATCCGTTCTTGCATCAGGTGCCCCCAGCAGAGTCCATCCTTGCGTCAGATGTCCCAGCAGAGTCCGTCCTTGCATCAGGTGCCCCCAGCAGAGTCCATCCTTGCATCAGGTGCTCCCAGCGGGGCCCCCTTACATCAGATGTCCCCAGTGGAGCCCCCCTTACATCAGATGCCCCCAGCAGAGCCCCCCCTTACATCAGATGTCCCCAGCGGAGCCCCCCTCACACCAGGATTCCCCAGCAGAGCCCCCCTCACACCAGGAGTCCCCAGCAGAGCCCCCCTCACATCAGCTGTCCCCAGTGCAGCCCCCCCTCACATCAGGTATCCCAAGTGGAGCCCCCCTCACATCAGGTGTCCCCAGTGCAGCCCCCTCACATCAGGTGTCCCCAGTGGAGCCCCCCCTCACATCAGGTGTCCCCAGTGCAGCCCCCCTCACATTAGGTGTCCCCAGTGGAGCCCCCCCTCACATCAGGTGTCCCCAGTGGAGCCCCCCTCACATCAGGTGTCCCCAGTGCAGCCCCCCTCACATCAGGTGTCCCCAGTGCAGCCCCCCCTCACATTAGGTGTCCCCAGTGGAGCCCCCCTTCACATCAGGTGTCCCCAGCGCAGCCCCCTCACATCAGGTGTCCCCAGTGCAGGCCCCCTCACATCAGGTGTCCCCAGTGCAGTCCCCCCTCACATCAGGTGTCCCCAGTGGAGCACCCATTACATCAGATTCCCCCAGCGGTGCGCCCCCCCACCTCAGGTGTCCTAGTAGTGTAGCAGACAGTGTATACTGTCTCCCTCCACCGGCCGCATGGCTAGAACCCCGCCCCTTTCCATAACAGACTGGCAGCGGGGCGGGGGGTAGGCGGGGCGAGGCGGAGCGGGGCAGAAGGTGGGTGGCGACGCAGGAGCTCCGTCTAGCCCCCCCAGCCGTCTTCCTGGTCTTCTGAAAAATGGCGACCGGTGGAGAAAATGTCTCTGCTGGCCGCGGACCTCTAGCGGCAGGCGGCGGCGAAAATCCGTGAAGAACCGGATTTCTCGGGACATTTATCGGGAATGGAGTCTAAATCCCGGGAATGTCCCGGGAAATCCGGGACAGTTGGCAACTATGGGTTAGGCTGTGAAAAAGTCTCACATATGTGGTATCCTCATACTCGAGAGGAGTAGCGGAATGATTTTTGAGGTGTAATTTTTAAGTATTCTTGTGCTGTGTGCGAGAAATAACTTGTTAAAATGACAACAAAAAAAAAACACATTTTATTAAATTTTTTCATTTTCCAAAAAATTGTGTCAAAAAATTACAATTTTAAAAACACCATGCCTCTTAATAAATACCTTGTACTGTTTACTTTCCAAAAATAAGTAATTTTGGGGGTATTTATACTGTCCTGGCATTTTAGGGCCTCAAGAAATGAAATTAGAATCAGTATGTCACGATCTGAGGACTGGAACACCTGAGACTTTAAAACTCCGGGTCTAGCAGAGCAGTAGGGGTGACCAAACAGGTGTGTCAGGGTATGGATCCTGGAAGATGCAGGAGCAGTGTGATCGCATGCAAACGGGGGGTGGCAGTCACAGGATCTAAAGAGCCATCTGGTCTTCACCAGAGCCACTGGAGGTGTAGATGTTGGGGGTAAGGCAGCCCCCAGGTTGCAGCGCTCTAACACACCCGGTCAGGCACAGTGCCAGCAGATAGCACAGGATGGACTTAGGATTAGGGATGAGCCGAACATCCCCCGATTCAGTTCGCAGCAGAACATGCAAACAGGCAAAAAATTTGTCTGAACATGTGAACACCGTTAAAGTCTATGGGACACGAACGTGCTAATTTTAAGGGCTAATATGCAAGTTATTTTCATAAAAAGTGTTTGGGAACCTGGGTCCTGCCCCAGGGGACATGTATCAATGCAAAAAAAAGGTTTTAAAAATGGCAGTTTTTCGGGAGCAGTGATTTTAATAACGCTTAAAGTGAAACAATAAAAGTGAAATATTCCTTTAAATTTCATACCTGGGGGGTGTCTATAGTATGCCTGTAAAGTGGCGCATTTTTCCCGTGTTTAGAACAGTCCCTGCACAAAATTACATTTCTAAAGGAAAAAAATCATTTAAAACTACTCGCGGCTATAATGAATTGTCTATGGGAGAAATCAAAAGTGCTAATTTTAAAGGCTTATATGCATGGTATTGTCATAAAGTGTTTGGGGACCTGGGTCCTGCCCCAGGGGACATGTATCCGTGCAAAAAAAAGTTTTAAAAACTGATGTTTTTTCGGGAGCAGTGATTTTAATAATGCTTAATGCTTAATAATGCTTAAAGTGAAGGAATAAAAGTGAAATATTCCTTTAAACCTGGGGGGTGTCTATAGTATGCCTGTAAAGTGGCGCATTTTTCCCGTGTTTAGAACAGTCCCTGCAAAAAATGACATTTCTAAAGGAAAAAAGTCATTTAAAACTACTAGCGGCTATAATGAATTGTTGGGTCTCGGCAATACAGATAAAAGTCATTGAAAAAACGGAATGGCGGTTCCCCCAAAAATCCATACCAGGCCCTTTGTGTCTGGTATGAATATTAAGGGGGACCCTGAATCAAAATAAAAAAAAAAAAATTGCGTGGGGGTCCCCCCAAATTCCATACCAGGCCCTTCAGGTTTGGTATGGATATCAAGGTGAACCCTGTTTGAAGTGGTAATGGGTACACGTACCATTTCACAAAAAAAGTGTCAAAATGTTAAAAGAAACCACAAGACACACTTTGGGACAAGTCCTTTATTAAAAAATAAAAAAAAATGTCCCACGAAGTCCATTCATCTTCTTCTCTCGCTCCACCGACAGACTGAAAAAAAAACCCCGCAGGCCTCCATGGGAGGCTCCCACTGTCTGACGCGTCCTTGCAGGTGACACTTCTTATACAACTGAGGGCGGGGCCACACAGTGACGTACCTGGGTGACCGCGCCTCCCTCTGATGCCACGGGGAAGCCATTGGGAAGTCCCCATGTGTCAGAGGGTGGCGGGGTCACCCGGGTACGTCACCGTGTGGCCCCACCCTCAGTTATAAAAGAACTGTCATTGTGCTGAAGTGTCATAAGGCGGGTGCCTCCCATGGAGGTGGATCTTTTTAAAAAAAAAATTCGGTTCGGCGGAGTGAGAGAAGAAGATGAATGGACTTCGTGGGACTTTTTTTTTTAATAAAGGACTTGTCCCAAGATGTGTTTTGTGGGTTTTTTAACATTTTGACACTTTCTTTGTAAAATGGTATGGGTACAATGTACCCATTACAATTTCAAACGGGGGGGCCAGGATCTGGGGGTCCCCTTGTTAAAGGGGGCTTCCAGATTCCGATAAGCCCCCCTCACGCAGACCCCCACAACCACCAGGCAATGGTTGTGGGGATGAGGCCCTTGTCCCCATCAACATGGGGACAAGGTGCTTTGGGAGGCTACCCCAAAGCACCCACCCCATGTTGCGGGCATGTGGCCTGGTACAGTTCAGGAGGGGGGTGCTCTCTCATCCCCCCCTCTTTTCCTGCGGCCTGCCAGGTTGCGTGCTCGGATAAGGGTCTGGTATGGATTTTTGGGGGAACCCCCACGCCATTTTTTTAAATTTTGGTGCGGGGTTCCCCTTAAAATCCATACCAGACCCTTAGGTCTGGTATGGATTTTGAGGGGGACCCCTACGCCATTATAAAAAAAAATTGGCTCAGGGTTCCCCTTAATAAACATACCAGACCTGAAGGGCCTGGTATGGATTTTTGGGGGGACCCCCATGCCGTTTTTTTCAATGACTTTTATCTGTATTGCCAAGACCCGACAATTCATTATAGACGCTAGTAGTTTTAAATTACTTTTTTTCCTTTAGAAATGTCATTTTGTGCAGGGACTGTTCTAAACACGGGAAAAATGCCCCACTTTACAGGCATACTATAGACACCCCCCAGGTACGAAATTTAAAGGAATATTTCACTTTTATTGTTTCACTTTAAGCATTATTAAAATCACTCCTCCTGAAAAATGGCAATTTTTAAAACTTTTTTGTTGCATTGAGACATGTCTCCTGGGGCAGGACCCAGGTCCCCACACACTTTTTATGACAATACCATGCATATAAGCCTTTAAAATTAGCACTTTTGATTTCTCCCATAGACAATTCATTATAACCGGGCATAGATTTAAATGACTTTTCTTCCTTTAGAAATGTCATTTTGTGCAGGGACTTTTCCTTGTCAAAAGAAGTTTATTGAGTATACAATGTTATAAAGATACATAAATTAAGTTTACAAGGATCTATAAAGTAAGCTCATTGTTTTACAGTAGGGTTTATATAGGTAAATATCATGAAATTTCAAATATTAAACATTGGGTTCACGTAAACCTAAATTAAAGATATATATAATTTCCTTAGTTACTTTTGTAGGTATTTAAATGATTTATACCTACTATACATATTGTTTACAAGTAGAGTGTATATAGGTCAAATAAATTCTGATAATGAGCTTTAATCGTAAGGTGGAGAAAAGGAAAGAGAAAGAAGAAAAAGGGTTGAAAGGTAGAGGTATGGTCCACAAGGTTGTCCCGCTCGTCAGTTTATTATTCTTTATAGTTCTCTTTGAAGCCTTAGAATGGGTGTCACTGTAAGTCATTTAATCTGTTACCATGGCAACAGAACAGAGTCATTGAAGTTTGACAGGAACTGTTGTTTTATCCAAGGATGCCAAAGTTTTTCAAATTTTGGAATTTGATTTTGATCGATGGCTACCATCTTAGCATGGGACATTGTATTATTCATTCTGTGAATTGTTTCTGCTAGTACCAATGTAGGAGATTTCCATGCCTTGGCCACTGTTTGTTTTGCAGCCGTTATTAGTTGGATCATAAGTTTGAATTGAGAGAGTGTTAACCATTCCGGTTTTAGATTAAGTAAAGTTAAATATGGATCTGGTTGTATTATTTTTTTAAATATTTTAGATGCAATCACGAAGACTTCCTTCCAGAAGGTTTGGATTACTGGGCACGTCCACCATATGTGTAAATATGTGCCTATTTCTGGGCATCCTCGAAAACAAAGAGCTGAGGTATTAGGTGAATATTTTGCCACTCTAGCGGGTACAAGGTACCAGCGAGTTAGGACTTTATAATTTGTCTCCAGTGCTAAGATGTTGGGTGAAGATGACTTAGATGTGAGCCATATGTTAGACCAGTCCGTGTCTTCTAAAGTTCGTCCCAGGTCCTCCTCCCACCTCTGAACGTAAGAGGGTCTATTAAGATTTGCTACTCCATATAATTGATTATAAAGTGATGAAATTGTACCTTTAGCAAATGGATCTTTTGTACAGATTGATTCAAAAATGGATAATTGGGATAATGGTGTATCCCCCTTTAGGAATGGTGTATAGAAATTTTTGATTTGGAGATATCTAAATATCTCAGAGTTTGGTAGATCATATTTTTCTCTAAGCGATGGGAATGAAAGGAATGATTTAGATGCTATGAAGTCATTTAGTGTCTGAATGCCTGATGTTGTCCAAGCTTTAAAAGAATTTGGGTAGATCCATGCCGGATAAAAGGCCGGATTTCTGATAAAAGAAAGGAGAGGATTGTGTGGAGATTGTAACTGATATTTGGTTTTTAGTTTATCCCAGAGAGATAAGAAGTGTTTAGTTATGGGATTATGAATTTTAAAGCGGTCTTTAGGATCAAGCCATAATAAATTTGATATTAATAGAGGGTCATTTTCTGAAGCCTCTATAAATACCCATAATGGTATTTCCTGTTTTGCATGGTATTTGGACAGACTGGCCAAATGTGCTGCTCTGTAGTAGTTAGTAAAATTAGGGTATCCCAGGCCTCCTTTATTTTTGGGAAGATGTAGTGTGTGTATAGGTATACGTGGTTTAGAAGAGCCCCATATAAACGAAGTTGCTCTTTTTTGTACTATTCTCAAAAAATAGGAAGGAATTGGTATAGGGAGGACTCTGAATAGATAAAGCAATTTGGGTAGAATAGTCATTTTGATTGCATTAATCTTCCCTATCCAGGATAAAGGAAGTTGCGACCATTGTTTTATTAGATTTGTGATCTGTCTTAATACAGGAGGATAATTGGTTGAGAATAAGTCAGAATGAGATGCTGTTAAATGAATTCCAAGATATGGGATTGATTTTTCTGCCCATGTGAATGGGAGTGCAGCCGTAGCCGGGATCAATTCCATGTTTGTGAGTGAAATATTAAGCACTAGGCATTTCTTAGGATTAATCATAAGGCCGGATAGGGCTGCAAATCCATCAAGAGCTGGTATTAAGTTAGGACCAGAGACCTGTGGTGATGATAGAAAAAGTAATATATCGTCTGCAAATATACATAATTTGTGTGTAATACCTCCTACTTCAATGCCAATTATAGTTTGGTTTGTTCTGATGTATTGGGCCATGGGTTCGAGTATAAGGGCAAATAATAAGGGAGATAATGGGCAACCCTATCGGGTACCTCTTTCGATATTAAAGGCTTCAGATTTGTATCCAGCATATTTTATATAGGCTTTGGGTTTATTATATAATGCTTTGATCCATGTTAAAAAGTGGGGTCCAAAACCCCATTTTTGTAATGAATATTGCATATATTGCCAGGATACTGTGTCAAATGCCCTCTTAATATCGAGAGATAGAAAACATAAAGGGATTTTCCGTTTTTTAGCAATATGTGCCAATAACACTGCCCTGCGTATATTATCGCCTGCCTGTCTATTTGGCATGAAGCCTACTTGATCTCTATGTATTAATTTTCCTATAATGCTATTGAGGCGTTTTGCTATTATTTTTGCTAATAATTTAATATCGAGGTTTAACGGAGAGATAGGCCGATAATTCACACAGGAAGTATCATCAGAAAGGGGTTTTGGGATCATACAAACAATTGCCATTAGTGTTTCTTGCCGAAAAGAATGTCCATCTAGAAGTTTGTTAAAAGTTTCAGTGAGAATGGGAGAGAGTATTTCTGAGAATGTTTTATAGTATAAAGCCGAGTAGCCGTCTGGGCCTGGTCTTTTGTTAAGTTTTAGGTCTTTTATGGCGTTAGCAACTTCATCTATAGTTATAGGCTCATCCAAACTGCTTTTTTGATTCTGAGATAACTCAGGTAAGGTTATTTTTGAGAAGAAGGATTCAGCCTCTGTAGGATTAAATTCATTGTTTGTCTTGTATAAAGTTGCGAGATGTGAGTGAAATTTATGGACTATTTTAACTGGATTACAAGTGTAAACATTTTTTGATAATTTCAAACGTATTGGTTTGAAAGATTTGTTAATTGAATTTAATGCCCGAGCCAAATATGTACCTGGTTTGTTTGTATTCATGTAGAAATTGTGTTTGGAGTGTTTGAGGGATTTATCAACTGACTCAGTGAGAAATAGATCGTATTCCAATCTAGATTTTTCCAGATGAGATTTTGTACTCTGGGATGGATTATCTTGAAATGATATGTAGGCTGCATTAAAATTGAGTTCTAGTTTTTTTGCTAGATTTTTGCGTTCCCGTTTAAATAGTGCCATTTGTCTTTGTATTGTACCACGCAAGACAGGCTTATGAGCTTCCCACAGTGTTATTGGGGAGATGTCTGTTGTATTATTAATTGATATGTATTCCTTTAAAGCTTGTTCAATGGCCTTCTGATGTAGTGGGTGTTTGAGCATTATGTCCGGTAAGTACCACGTTGGGTCATGCGCTTTTGGTATGGCTGAGGCTATAGTAGTGTATACTGCATTATGGTCAGACCACGGAATCGGAATTATATCTGATGCAATAATTTCTGGTATCATTCCTATTGTTAGAAAAATATGATCTGTTCTGGTGAAGGTTTGATGAGGGTGCGAGAAATAAGTGAATTTCTTTTTCATTGGGTTACTTTCTCTCCATGAATCTACCAGATTGTATTTGGAAAGAAGTTGAGAAAAAGGTAATCTAGAGGTTATTTTGGATGGTGTAAAAGGTGATTTATCTAGAAATGGGAGGAGGACCTGGTTTGAATCCCCACACATTATCACTGTTCCTATTTTGTGTGTATTAATCACTTGTAATATACTGTATGTGAGAGGAATGGTGTAGGTTGTTTGTTAGGAGCGTAGTAGGAAATCACCGTGATTGCTGTATCCATTATATAACCCATGAGTATCAGGTATCTACCTTCTGGGTCTTTAATTTCTGATGATAAGGTGAATGGTGTGGATCGGTGAAATGCAATTAGAGTTCCCCTTTGCTTGGTACAGGCAGAAGCCGTGTAAATTTGTTGATAAAAAGGAGAAATATATTTTGGAGTAGAATCTTTGGTGAAGTGTGTTTCTTGGAGGCATACTATGTGAGCCTTCTTGTTATGGAAAGTACGGAAGGCTTTGGTCCTTTTTTGAGGGACATTTATTCCCTGAACATTCAGGGAAAGTATATTCAGTGGTACCATGGCAATAGATCAAATAGTTTTGACTTACTTTTTGTTATGCAGAGCTGACTGCGCAGATCAACCTGTGTGGACTGAAGAGATGAATAGATAGAAAAGAAACCAGTGAATTCTGGAGTAAAGAGTAAACAAAAAACATATGAGATTAGATGATACATTGTATAAATTATTTTTTGCAAGTAATCACAATTTACCCGTGAAAGAGAATAAATATCTCTCTCAGGGGAATAAGTGCCTTCGTCACACTCCCACATAATATGGTTGGGAGAATGAGGAGGGCTAATGGGGGTACACGGATCTTCCGCTTACAGGAGAGAAGTGCTATGTCAAAAGACATCAAAATGATGTTTCCTTAATTGGAGTGAAGAATATAGTTTTTGTTGAAATTATTTATTCCAGGGTGGTTGTATATGGTTAGTCTTGCCCTAGGCTAAATAATTCAGTTAGAAAGGTACTGTTAATAACTTTGGTATTGATGAAGATAGTTTGAATTATTTTGGGATTTTAACCCTTTTAGAGTAAACAATTACATATTTTTTTCATATGTAACTGTTTAGATATGTTAACTCATAAAATTGAGGTTGTATTGCTTCAGATTAGAATAAACAAAAACATAATTCTAGGAACTAGTTAGGTAATAATATATTTGTTTTAAGAAAAGAAAGAAAAAGCTTCCATTACTTCTGGATTATTGAACATATTTGTCCTAAAAAGTAATAAATCTATTGTTATTACCTGATAATATATAACTGAACAAGAATTTCCTTATTTCATTTATATATTCTAAGGCTATATGAATCAGAAGTAATAAGAAATATAACTGGAATGTAACATGATCCCACACAGTGTGTGACTATCAGAATGCAGTTACATTCAGTTATAAATACAGGTTTTTTTATAGAGAACCATCTCTTAGTATAATAAATTAAGAGATATCAGGAATTAGGATGTCAGTCCATTGAATCTTCTTGGTCCATGGATGATGTGGCATAACGGCCTCTTTTGTGAGAATGATGATTCCCATTTTGTTCTGAAATTTTCTGGGTGCTGCCTGGAGGTGAAGATGACGCCATTCTTCTGCGTGTGGGAGTGTTGCTGCTTGTGGGTTCTGTCAGATTTAATTTTAAAAGGGTTTGTTGTAGTTCATCTGCTGATCTGCTTCTGTAAATTGTACCTTGGTAGTTAAATCTGACTGAAAAGGGGAAGCCCCATTGATACATAATGTTGTGGCGTTGCAGTTCCATTAGTTGGGGTTTCATGGATCGTCTTTTAGTAATAGTAAGTTGAGATAGGTCAGCAAAAATTTGATAATTGTGTCCTTGAAAATTAAGTTCCTTTTTTTCTCTTGCAGCAATTAGTATTTGTTCTTTCGTTCTGTAATAATGAAATTTTGTGATTATATCACGTGGGGGTCCATCTTTCTTTTTGGCTGTGAGGGCTCTGTGTACTCTGTCCAGTTCTAAACGTTCAATAGGGATATCTGGCTTTAGTTCTTGTAATAGAGCAGTAATAGTAGATTGCAGGTCTGTCACAGTTTCAGGTATTCCCCTTATGCGCAAGTTTGAACGTCTGGCTCTATTTTCGTAATCTTCGAGCTTAGTTTGAAGTATTAAATTCTCTTTTTTTAATTGTTCCAATTCTGTTATATTTTCTTGGGTTGTAATTTCAATTTCATCCATTTTTATTTCTAAGGCTGCGGTGCGGTTTCCCAGCTCTCTTATTTCTTTGGTTAGGCTTTTTGTTATTTGGTCTGAGGTTTGTTTTAAAGCCTTATGAAGCATCTTTTCAAATTGTAATAATATTACTGGGGATACTGAGGAGGCTTGTGGAGAAGTTTGTGAGAGAATTTGTTCTGTATCTGACTCAAATGGAGAGTCTTGCTGTGACATTTTCTGTCTGTGAGAGCGCCCTGATGCTGTATCTTGTGAGGTGACTGGAGCTGCTTCAGCTGCAGTGAGTGCCTGTGAGCTCTTTGTGAGGTGATTTTTATTTCTGCCACGGTTTCCTCCCAGTACCATATTTCCTGCCCAAACTTTCACAGTTTGTTCCCTGGGGCAAAAAGGTTCAAATGGATACCTTTTGAGCCTGCAGGCTCCGCTTTGTCCTTCTCTTCTCTCCTCAGCGGTGTGGAGCTCTAACAATGCATGTCTGCTCCGCTAGGCTCCGCCTCCTGCCCCCCCCCCCCGGCAGGGACTTTTCTAAACATGGGAAAAATGGGCCACTTTACAGGCATACTATAGACACCCCCCAGTTACTAAATTTAAAGGAATATTTCACTTTTATTGTTTCACTTTAAGCATTACTAAAATCACTGCTCCCGAAAAAATGGCCGTTTTTAAAACTTTTTTTTTGCATTGATACATGTCCCCTGGGGCAGGACCCGGGTCCCCAATCACTTTTTATGACAATACCATGCATATAAGCTTTAAAATTAGCACTTTTGATTTCTCCCATAGACTTTTAAAGGGTGTTCCTTGGCTTTTGAATTTGCCGCAAACAGAGGAATAGCAAACGCCAGAGGAACAGGGAGGCCCACCTTCAACGGGGAGACACGTTGCTCGAACACTAACCCACAGGTGCAAACGCTTAATAATAACTAGGTTCAGGGCGGATTGGCAGGAACCCGAGCAGCTTGAACAGGGGATAAGACTCGGTGACAGATCAATGAACTGTGACAAAGGACTGATTAATTTTCATATACTGTATGCATATACCATGGTTTGTAGACCCTATAATATTCAAACAGACTAAATATTATAAACTGTTTTTGGTTATTTTTACCAGAGAATGTAGCAGAATTAATTTTGGCCTAAATTTATGAAGAGATATTATTGTTTTGGCAACATTTTATAACAAAAACTAAGAAAAGTTTTTTTTTTTTCTCAAAAATGTTTGGCTTTCTTTATATAGCAAAAAATAACCCCATGGTGATTAATTACTACCAAAAGAATGACGGCCCCTTGAACAGCCTTTAGGGGAAGGGAGCCTTGACTGCTGGAAGCATGGCATCACTGTGCGTGTGAACCTAAAAGGGAAGTTAAGTAGCTCCCTTAGGATTGGCTACAAGACCGGAGGTGACTGGGTGGAACCTGAACTCTAGGAAAAGGCTATGCTGAGACACATCCAACTGCTCTGAGGAGATTCAGCTGTCACAAGAGTTGTTAGGTGAGTATCCCTCCTCTGTGCTCAGGCCCCTCACTACAAAAATCTCACAGTTGCTCTGATCCACCATACTGACTGATCCCCAGCCCCGGCAGGGTTCTCAGTACTTCAGTCAGACCTTGGCTTAGTACTGGAGCCACTGGCAATGAATTTGCTGGCTCCACTCCTACAATCCCCACTTTGCCCACAGCTCTACAGGATCATATACATAGCCCTGACCTTTCCTATAATTCAAGGACCCCTGTTGCTACCCACACCAGAGTGTGTCTCTCAGCCATCACATCCCCTGAAAACTGCTGCTCTGACTAGAAGGTGTCTCTCCTCCACACCCAGCAGCCTTCCCCTATGCTCATTCCTGCATGGGATGAGGCCCTTCACCACAGCTACTGGCCCTGATTCCTCTCCTATTTTCACCACTTACTCCTCTGCCCACAACCTGTGAAGACTTTTAATACACCATATGCCTCTATTAATGGACACCGCCTTCCCCATCCTAGGATTCCCAGAGCACTGCCATCACATGTGAATGGACCTCAGACCTTGGATACTTGCAGCATCTCACTCCCTGCATTCTGTCAGAGAGTCTGAGTTCCCTGTGCTCTACAGGGCAGGAACTGATGTATACTGTCAGTACTCATCCCCTCCAGTATATCACTCAGCTTGATATTGACATTGAGGGGATGGTCTGTCGACTTCCTGGGGTTAGCTTCTTTCCTTGGTTAAATTCACAAGGGACTATAGGAAGCTATGGCTGTAGCAGTTTCAACTTTTTTGGGCCATATTGTTTTCACATTCCATATACTTCTGATGGGCACTGCCTTCTGTGGGTGTCTATGAAATGTATATCAGATACACGTCATTACGTACCAATTATCAGCTCCTATGTGTGATGACTTGGAAGCACAGTTGTCCTTCTTGCACTCCTCTAATGGTTCTTCTTTGATGAATGGAGGAATTGTCGAACACACAGCTGGAGTTTTTTTTACAGGTCTGCAGTCAGCTCCTGTAGCTTTGGCTTTTTATTCCAGGAAGACTGGTCTGCTGAACCTTGGCCGGCCTCATTGGCCCAAATATTTGTTGTGTATCATTATGCTGTTAGAGCCCTTACCTAATATGGTCAAGTGGTTAACTGCCTGTCTGCATGCTCTCCACCTTTGTTCTTCCTGTTGTGTAATTTTCTGGTGCTTGGATGTATTCAATTGACTGTGTGGTTTCAGATGTAGCTAATTGCTGTTGGCCTTCCTTGTCGTTCCTTTTTTGTGTAGTCTAGTTTCTGGCTCCTGTTGCCCCCCCTCCCCCTCGGTGCCTCCCCTCCCAGAACTCCCAGGTAACCTGTTGGCAACTTTCGGACGAATGGGTGCCTCCACCTGTTGATGATATCTCCCTTTACCCCTGGGGGTCGGGCACCTGGATCTTTTCTCCTACGTCCTCTACCTGCAGGATATAGTAGTGGCTGGTTGGACAGTGGGTTCCGCTCCCTCTTCTGTATTGTTTGGTTCAGACTATTCAGCCGGGAGTACTATTCAGCTGGGATTTTAAAAAAGACTGCATATATTCCCAACATAGGAGAAAGAGGAACAAGCAGTACCTCACAGATCTCTGGTCCGGGATCACTGTTGCCTCATCTGCACGATACTGGCTGCAGCCACCAGAGATTTGTGAGGTACTCTTTGTTCCTCTTTCTCCTGTGTTGGGAATATATGCTGTCTTTTTTAAAATCTGCACGTTGTCAACTTCAAGCCTATAACAAGACTGTTGGAGGGTCTGCCTGGCTCACTGCACAGTCAAAAAAATACTCCCCTCCCCCTACTTTCTTGGTTGGAGGTTAGATGCCCTCTTTGTGTGATCTTTTTTAGCTTGGGCCCATCATTTCTGACCTTCCTAGCTTTTCCACCTTGGCTGATCTGGGGCAGCGGAATACTTCTCCGTTTCTTTTAACTGGATGCATTTCTCCAGACACCTCAAGAAACTTGACAACCAATGAACCACTAGCCCCTGAAGAAGAGGTTTAATCGTTACAAACCTTGAAACGTGTCGGGCGTCATCTGAACCAGTTCACTACTGGTCAGTCTCAAGCGGTTGTCTGTATACATACACATACATGTTTCTTGATATTGTACTTTGTATTTTTGTATAATAGATATATGCATCCTCTTGTGACTTCCCATAAGTCACCAATTCATTTTTAAACTTTTCTAATAAAATATCTATATATTTTCATTACATTTATTTGTCAAGGAATTTCTGCCTTTAAATGTCCCATAGTAATTAAAAAAGGAAATTCCCCTAATTGGATTTTTCCGGCACTTGCACAAGAAATTGTATGGATTGTGATCTCATATAAGAGTAAAAACAATATTTTTATTTAAAGATTATAAAAACAAGACATTCCAAGCAACGGAAACATATATAATACATATAATTCAAAAACAGTACTGATTCTATTCAACTAGACAATGATATTCCTACAATCGGGGCTTTTTAGGCCCATTAATTATGTTCCACTACACGGTGGTATTTAGACGATGGAAACTCTTTGCCAGCCCAACGCGTTTCGGGATATATTAAAATTCAGTCCTTCTTCAGGGGCTTAATTGGAAAGAGGAATTCATCTGAATTAATTAAGAAAATGTAATAGGTAAATTACCATACATATTTTTGTGTCAATATCTAACTGTATAGGTTGATCAATTGATCACCTACCTGTGATGTTGACGTTGCTTGTTTTAGAACCAATGATAAAAAGGAAGAACGGAAGTATTTGAAAATATGATAACAGATGGTTATGATTTTTATATATATGAAGTGCTGTTCTCTGGATGGTTCATCGATATGTTTCAATCCCTCAAATTGTGGATATGCAAAGTTAACTTTACACCTACCCTGTCCGTCCTGGATGCGTGCTGGCCACAGCGGTACACTGGAGCAAAAACAGGAAAGAAGGCAAACCTATGGATAGAATTTAAATATAGATTCTCTTTAAAAATAAAAATTTATTCAGAGTAGCTGATTGTGAAAAAAAAAAAAAAAAAAAATATATATAATATTGTATGAACATATATGCATGAATGCATAGTATGCACACAGGCGTATACGCACAAAAAATTCAAATGGGCCATTGTTGTTGCATCCTAGGAGTGGAAATATAAAAGATAATAATAAGAACTAATAAAGAGGAAAGACCTCTAGAGTGTTGCTGCATTGAAGTCTTTTTTATTGTCCTAAAAACAAATGGTAGTATTGCCTATGGTATTCCTACACATAGGTTTTCTAAATGCTTTAAGGGCATTATTACATAATTATAATTAGGGCAAAACAATGTGTAAATATAGTAATAAAGTATATCCATATGTAAAGATTGTTCAATAGCAGAAGTAGTATAGACAAAACGATTGCCTTGCATAGCTTGTAGAGATAATTAACATATCGTTTCCACAATGTGCACCTAAATTGCACCTAAAAATATACCTAAATGAATCAGGGAGCAGTCAATGTTAGTAGGAAGCAAAGCTTAAGTATATGGTTGTAGATGAAGAAAAATAAATAAAATAATTCATTGCAGTAGAATAGTAAAAAATAAAAATACCTGTAGTTGAGTGTTTTAGAGTTTTAGCCAGCCACAGATCCCAGCATCCGACAGACACGGTGTCTGGGCTGGGAATGAATGAAGCTGGCTTTTAAAGTAAGATGAGTTCCCATCAGCTGGCGCGATAATCGCGCCCAGCTGATAAGTGGAACTCATCAGCTGGAGAGCCTTCCTATTGCTCCCTGGGACAGGGATGCGCGGCGCCGCCCCTACCGCGCACGCGCGAGCGCAGCTACGTTGGGACGGCGTCACGCACCTCCATCCCACCGGCACGGAATGCCTCACCGGCGGACTGCGCATGTCCGCTGGAGTGGCAATATGGAGGAGAGAGGGCGTGATGTTAAGTCGCCCTGATAACCTCCCAAAGCGCCGCCCAGACCAACATTCTGGGCGGCTTTCCGTGCCGGGTGACCGCCGAAGCAACACGCACCCAAAGCCGGACAGTAAAGGGCAGACATAAAGGGGCATATTTGTCATCATTTCCAAAATAGTATGTGTATCTTATGGTATAAAATAAAGTATAAATATCTCGATGTAATAAACAAGGGGCAACAGAGATATCAGCACGACACATATTTTTTTCAGTTAGAAATCATCATATATTCATAAAATGACATTATGAAGTGGGCAAAAGACTGGCACTACAGATATTTGTTTCTAAAAGAACATGAGGTAATAGATATAGAAGGAAAATACATTCCATAAATCTGTTGATTGCAACAGACTATGCTTGATTAGATATTAAACAATATATAATGAGTAATACAGATGTGATTGCTAATTCGAATTCTACATAACAGTAATAGACAATTAATGTTAGTAAGTAAACTGATATAGCTCAAGGGTCATCTCACGAGTTTACAGCATAGGTGTTAGATACATATTATTACATGGTACTCACATGAAATCATATTACGAAAGACCTAAGCATCTGAGGGGACGACTAGAACAAGACCCCGATACATATCAAATGTTTCATATATCATTCCCAAAAGATTGTGAGAAATCCTCTATTAGAGTAAATTATATCTTATTTTTCCATTCCACCGGAGTTAAACCCTTCTAGAAATGGTTTAAAACATATAGCCTCATTAAGGCCTGGAGGCGAGGTAGCTTTTAATAGATAGATCCATTTAAGCTCTTTCTGGAGCAAGATCTTGTTCCAGTCGCCCCCCCTAGGGCTCGGGTGCACCCGATCTAAGATTAAAAATCTGACTTTGGGAAATTTGCCCCCATGTACTAGGGCAACATGGCGACCCAGGGGAAGCTCAGGATCGGAAGTTTGCATGGACACTATGTGTCTGTATGCTCTTTTCCAAAATTCTTGTTTTGTTTTCCCTATATAAAAACAACCGCAGTTGCACTGGAGTAGATAAACCACTCCAGTGGTTCTGCAGTTAGCAAAATGTTTCGGATATAATTTCCTTCCATTGGGGAGGATAGGGTTCTTCTGTGTGAACATATATGTACAATAACGGCAAGAGCCGCACATGAATGTTCCTTTATATTTACAGTGTACCTTTGTTGATTCATTTCTGAACTCACTGTTTGTTATCTTATCACCAATAGATGTCGCTCTCCTAAATGTAAACTGGGGTTTACTTGGCACCAGGTGGCCCAAAGATGGATCATGGGTCAGTAGGTGCCAATATTTCTCAACTATTTTTTGTACTTGACGGTGTTGTTGATTGTATGTGGTTATAATACGAAGTGGATTGGTATCTTTTTGTCTAGGGGCCTGAAAGAGCGTATCTCTGGGTTTACTCATTACTCTTTTAAAAGATTTTTTCAGGGATTTATGTGTATATCCTCTTGCTAGTAATCTATTTCGTAAGTTCGCCGCTTCTTTCAGGAATGTATCATTATCAGTACAATTTCGTTTGATTCGAAGAAATTGTGAGTACGGTATAGAGTCTATGAGAGGCTGTGGATGGAAACTCGCAGCATGCAGTATAGTGTTTCCTGCAGTGCTTTTTCTAAACAGTTTAGTGGACAGTTTCCCTTGTTCTTTTCTATAGATTTCTATGTCCAAAAAAGTAATTTGATTTTGATCGAAGGACATAGTGAATGTTAGATTGAAATCGTTTTTATTCATTCTTAACAAGCACTGCTCGAGCACATCCTGGGGGCCGTCCCAAATGATCAAGATATCGTCTATATATCGATACCAGCCCACAATGTGGCTGGTATATTGGGTAAGGCCATCATCAGAGAGGAAGGCTTTCTCCCACTCCCCCAGGTACAGGTTGGCATACGACGGGGCACAACATGTCCCCATCGCAACCCCCTGCACCTGGAGGTAGTGGGAGCCATTAAAGGTAAAGATGTTATGGGTAAGGCAATAGGAAGGCTCTCCAGCTGATGAGTTCCACTTATCAGCTGGGCGCGATTATCGCGCCAGCTGATGGGAACTTATCTTACTTTAAAAGCCAGCTTCATTCATTCCCAGCCCAGACACCGTGTCTGTCGGATGCTGGGATCTGTGGCTGGCTAAAACTCTAAAACACTCAACTACAGGTATTTTTATTTTTTACTATTCTACTGCAATGAATTATTTTATTTATTTTTCTTCATCTACAACCATATACTTAAGCTTTGCTTCCTACTAACATTGACTGCTCCCTGATTCATTTAGGTATATTTTTAGGTGCAATTTAGGTGCACATTGTGGAAACGATATGTTAATTATCTCTACAAGCTATGCAAGGCAATCGTTTTGTCTATACTACTTCTGCTATTGAACAATCTTTACATATGGATATACTTTATTACTATATTTACACATTGTTTTGCCCTAATTATAATTATGTAATAATGCCCTTAAAGCATTTAGAAAACCTATGTGTAGGAATACCATAGGCAATACTACCATTTGTTTTTAGGACAATAAAAAAGACTTCAATGCAGCAACACTCTAGAGGTCTTTCCTCTTTATTAGTTCTTATTATTATCTTTTATATTTCCACTCCTAGGATGCAACAACAATGGCCCATTTGAATTTTTTGTGCGTATACGCCTGTGTGCATACTATGCATTCATGCATATATGTTCATACAATATTATATATATTTTTTTTTTTTTTTTTTTTCACAATCAGCTACTCTGAATAAATTTTTATTTTTAAAGAGAATCTATATTTAAATTCTATCCATAGGTTTGCCTTCTTTCCTGTTTTTGCTCCAGTGTACCGCTGTGGCCAGCACGCATCCAGGACGGACAGGGTAGGTGTAAAGTTAACTTTGCATATCCACAATTTCAGGGATTGAAACATATCGATGAACCATCCAGAGAACAGCACTTCATATATATAAAAATCATAACCATCTGTTATCATATTTTCAAATACTTCCGTTCTTCCTTTTTATCATTGGTTCTAAAACAAGCAACGTCAACATCACAGGTAGGTGATCAATTGATCAACCTATACAGTTAGATATTGACACAAAAATATGTATGGTAATTTACCTATTACATTTTCTTAATTAATTCAGATGAATTCCTCTTTCCAATTAAGCCCCTGAAGAAGGACTGAATTTTAATATATCCCGAAACGCGTTGGGCTGGCAAAGAGTTTCCATCGTCTAAATACCACCGTGTAGTGGAACATAATTAATGGGCCTAAAAAGCCCCGATTGTAGGAATATCATTGTCTAGTTGAATAGAATCAGTACTGTTTTTGAATTATATGTATTATATATGTTTCCGTTGCTTGGAATGTCTTGTTTTTATAATCTTTAAATAAAAATATTGTTTTTACTCTTATATGAGATCACAATCCATACAATTTCTTGTGCAAGTGCCGGAAAAATCCAATTAGGGGAATTTCCTTTTTTTAATTAATATGTATTTCATGGATGTGGCACGGCCCCCCCCCTTATAAACCTAGAATGAGCTAGTTATTTTCTTGTTTAAATGTCCCATAGAGGAATCTGCTTGTTTTTGTATTCAAGTTAAATTCTGGGGTCAGTCTAATGTCTGTCTGGGACTGATGTAAGGACAGGCCTCTTAGACTATGTGAGTTTATATTTATGGGTGCTCATGGTTTACTGTGACTGGCATTGTTTGGTACATTTGGAAAGTTGTACTTTTGAAAAGTTCAATAAAGCTGTGGCCTTGCCCTATTTCCAACTTTATCAGCTTCCGTGTCTTTTTGTGGGGACAAGGCATTGGTTTATTAGTTGGTCATAAATGAGCCTATGCTTCTCAGCAGTCAAGCTCTATCTGTCTCAAAATATGATATAAAATTCATCTGGGTACAGTATTCCATGACAGAGTAAATGTCATTCAAATTGACAGTGCCAAAATCTGAAAAATGGCCTGCGCAGGAAAGGCGTGAAACAGTCTGGTCTTGAAATTGTCAAATATTTCTAAAAAAATGGAAGGCTGGCATATCATCACCAGGAATAAACAGGCCTCTGAGTCCCCATTCACATTTGCCTACTATGGCATACACCCATGAGATGGCTGTGTATGCCCACATGGTAATGCACAGGTGTTCCATGCATCCCTGTGCAGCCAGTCCCATTCATGTCAGATGGGCCTGCCACTGCTCCCAATTCAAAATTTGTGTGGGTACAGGTGTGCATGCCTGAGTGGGCAAACACGGCCCTCGCACAGGTGTATGCTGCAGTACACGTATGTGAACAAGGCCTAAGACTATGTCTCGCAGTAAGGTACTAAAATTGTCATTTTTTTTGCAGATACTGGAAATATAGAGAATATTGCCTTTATAGAAGAAACATTTGGGCTAGATGTATACTTTCTGCACTTCTAGGCATTGGCAATACAATAGCCTTATCAGCCCACGTGGTTGCTATAGGTCCTGGGTGTAGAAGGGGGCCCCATTAAGAGGCTGTTGAGGGAATTTAAACATAGAAAATCTGTGTGCATGTGAAGATCTAGTACAGTATTATTGAAGGATTGCAGAGGTCATTGTTCACACTAATCCTTTATCCCTTTGGCATTATCCTTTAAAAAAGCTAACATAAAATGTACTAGAGGAGAGTTCAAAATCATTGTTGCAAATCCCCTTTGCAGGCTGTGCAGTAAGGAGAATATGTTTAGCTGTCATACAATTGTTGTACACTGTAAAAAAAATCCCAGTTGGTCTTAGCTTAAAATTGGCAGTTGTTTATAGTGTCTATCTCCACCCTGTGTTTATGTGAAAAAAAATATTTATTCATTTAGGGGGGAGAACCAGGGGGGGCTACATACTGAAGTCCCCCTGACTCTGCCCTTCCCTTACTACACCATGCTCACAAAGCCATCCCCACTACCCACCCTCCCACCTATTTACCCAATTGAGCCCAATATGGGCATTCTATATCAGTGAGTATATTCACTAATCCAAATTACTGTAAATACAGAAAAAAACAAGCAAAAAAGCACACATCCCAAGCAACAAAAACAAAACAAAAATAAACAAGTCAAGGAAACCAAGGAAAAATTGTGTGGACTTTTTATAGTGATATTGAGGAAGAATCAGGGAAAGCCACTCTTAGCTATCCCCCCAATACCCCCTATCTCTCTCTCCCACCCATTTACATATTCAGGCCCCATATGGGCATTCTATCTTGGTGTACATATTCACTGTTCCAAATTACTGTGGGTTCAACAAAGGAAAAAAAGGGGGGAGGGAAGGGGGAGTCTCTGAAAAAAGTATTACCAGGCAGGGCGAATCTGATCACCCCTCTATCATCTTTTTAACATATTATAAGGTTTCATCCATCTCGCTCTCCCTCCCCTCCTGTCATGCATTCTTGTTGCGCATATATCTTATATAAACTGTCACGGAACGCCCCACACTCCGCTTGAGTGCTTCCGTCATATACCGCTTCCTAAGTTCTGGAACACGGGTCCAATGGATCTGGCCATAGGAACCCCAAGAACTAGACAACACCAGTCTTGGAGTACATCAGAACTACCTTTATTTTGAGATCTCACAGACCTTTATACAGCAGGGATGACTCAAAGCTAACCTAATTAACATGACCTAATTTACTACAAAATGTACCCAGACCAGATGACAGTCTTGTGGGCACCGAGCTTCACACATTAATACAATTAACAATACAAACAACAATCTCCCCCCTCCTCAGCCTAGACCATTCGTCTATTAGCCAGGGCTGGTGGCTAATGTGATCAGCTCTCTCAATTAACATAAACACATGTTGATAACACCAGCATCTCCTCACAGGATGTGTCCCAGCAGAATGAATCAGTCTTATCAGCAGGGGGCTGCTGGAGGAATCCCCCCTCCCTCTTCAGGGACACAAATCTACAGTAAGGAGTCCCCATACAATATATACATGACTGAGTCCGATTAATACAGTTCAGACTGGATTTCTCATTCACCTCAAATGCTAGGGCCCATAATCGGTGGGCAACAGGCTTGCACACAGTCCTCTCCAACAGCCTCCGCTCTGGCCATGTCCGTGACATTTCTCCCCTTTCGGCAGGAGACTAACACAGGAGGAGACCCCAGACGGGTTGACTCCGAAGTTAGTCCACAGCTCCAGTCCTCTACTGCCTGTACCCACACAGTACCCCAAACAAATCATCCCAAACAGTGCATTACTCACCCAGCCATCCTCTGCCTCTCTCAGAGAACATATCTGCCGCTGGGGAGAGGCCCGGACTGGCCCTTCTCCCTGGAATCCTTTCTGCCGCTGGAGAGAAGACAGGGGGACTGGGCTCACTCCATCCTGCTGTTGGGGATCTGGGCCGACTGCCCAGCATTCCTGGGGTATACAGGTGGGGACTGAAGCCCCATCAACCGACACCAGATCAAGCTGCAGTTGTGAGGTGATGACTGCATTCTCTCCTTGGATCCTGATCTGCAGCTCGCGATAGACTGCCACCTCCTCACCTTGGGCCTCCACAATTGCTGCAGGTATGGGGCAGAGGTCTTGGACCCTCTGTCCGGTTGCCAGCACTTCTGCTGGGGGTTTGCCAGGTGGTTCCTCCTCTACAGAAACGTCTATTAAATCCCCAGTCAATGGAATTGGTAAAAGTGTGGGACAGAGGTCTTGGACCCTCTGTTCAGTTACCAGATCTTCAGCTGGAGAAGTTTGTTTTAACTCCATAGATGCTGCTGGCAGAAAATCACATGTCCCTGTCAGTGTTGTGGGAGAAAGGCTGACTACCTCTTCTCTCAGGAAGGCCGAAGCCACTGTTGGTGCTGGGCAGAGCACAGTGAAGTTTGGCCCTGATAGCAGCTCTTCTGCTGGAGGCTCATCAGGTTGTTCTTCCTCAGCAGAAAAGTCTATTAAATCCTCTACCTCTATAACTGGTGTCTGTGGATAGAGGTTCACCATCTCCTGTCCGTGGAACTCAGAAGATGCCATCAGTGCTGGGCAGAGGTTAGCAGAGCTCTGCCCTGTTGTCAGCACTTCAGTTTTGGGGATGGCAATCTCCAGATTTTCCACTGCAGATTCTCTGGCATGCTGCTGGACAGGCACATTCCTCCATCCAAGATCATCCCATGCAGAAACAGGATCATCAAGGTCAGTCAGCACTTGCTGCATCCGCCATAAGACCTCCGCCTCCATAGCTGTGGGGGTAGGTTGGCAAAGCACACTATTGCTCTGCCACATTGCCGACTCTTCAGCCAGGATTTCAGGGTTGTCAGCTGGTATTTCCTGATAGTCCCAGGCAAAGGGAGCCCAGCCCTGGCACTGAGCAATGTCTAGCAGCCATCTGTAGGCGATCTCTAGCTCCCATTCCTGAACGGCCAGAAACTCCAAATCTTCCTGTGCCCAGTGCACTTCCGAAATGTTCAGTAGCCCTTCTCTGAAATCCATGATTTCGTCCACCCGCCGCTCCAAATCACTCCCAAAGTTAGGGTCCCCTGTCAGCTTCACAAACAACAGTCCCAAGCCGCCGTAGCTTAAGCCTTCCGTTGGGCTGTCATCCGCTATCCAGGGACATGCTTGGGATACATGCCACCGGAGGGCTCTGTAGCTCTCATCCAGCTTTATCTCTGCCCAGACCAGCCTGCTTAATTCAGCTGTCTGCTTCTTGTGTGGTTTTTCTCCCAAAAACCGCACCCGCAGTCCGTACTGCGACCAGTACCTTTCCTCGATGGAGGGGAGAACTTTTCCCTGGTGTCGCTGCTCACGGGCTAGCGCTTCCTTCCAGAGTTTGCAGCGAATAGAATCACACCATCCCAGCAGGACCTGCTCCGATACTGGTCCGTGTCTGTGCTGTATCTGCATCTCTCGCAACCTCCTTCTGAATTCCTCATCCATGGCGGCTGGTATCTGTACCTCTCCTCTTCTGCTATCTGGACCTTGGATCCAGATGGAAGTTTGGATGTCCCAGACTGTAGGAAGCTTTCCCGCTGCTTGCCACCAATGTCACGGAACGCCCCACACTCCGCTTGAGTGCTTCCGTCATATACCGCTTCCTAAGTTCTGGAACACGGGTCCAATGGATCTGGCCATAGGAACCCCAAGAACTAGACAACACCAGTCTTGGAGTACATCAAAACTACCTTTATTTTGAGATCTCACAGACCTTTATACAGCAGGGATGACTCAAAGCTAACCTAATTAACATGACCTAATTTACTACAAAATGTACCCAGACCAGATGACAGTCTTGTGGGCAACAGGCTTGCACACAGTCCTCTCCAACAGCCTCCGCTCTGGCCATGTCCGTGACATAAACCAAAGATTGTTTATAATCAAGCCAACTCTCCCAGGTTCTATGAAATTTAGAATAGGAATCATTTTGTACGAGGAGAGGCCAATAAGTTCTTACCCTTTACGAAGATCCAGATGTGCTAGGGATCTAAAATTTAGTCCACTGACTCTTCCTTCTCTACATATCCACCACCTGTGGTTACACACTTCTTACATCTGTGGAACAAACCTTTAATACCATCTGCATAGAAGTATGCAGATTTGGAGGAAAACCAGCTTCCAACTTCAGTAATGACTGCCTCATCATTGTGGAAACGTCTTCCCTGTAAATGTTTCTTCAGATTTGGAAGAAGTCCGAAGGTGCCAGGTCAGGTGAGTAAGGTGGATGGGGCAGAGATTCATAGCCACAATTGCGAACAAAAGTTGGTACAGTTGGTACAGGTCAAAAATGCTTTGTGCACATTCCACTCATTGCTGTTTTTAGAAAGGTGTCAGTAATCTGGGCACCTAACGTGCAGCCACTTTGTGTTGGTGTTAGAAACCATGAAATAAGAACGAGACAGAAGTACAGTTAAATCACACTTGTTTAATAATAAAAGTAGAAAGAACAAACGTAGTCAAAACATAGCCAGAGTTCAGGAACCAGAACGGATAGTCAGACAAACCAAACATCAGGGAGCTGGAGATGAGTGTAGTAAAATAGCAAGCAGGATCTGGAACCAGAAGGGATGTCAGGCAAGCAAGTCTTTTAGCAGGAATGCAGGAGAGCGTCCCTGTGATGTTGCTAGGGCGAAGGCAGAGATCCTCTGGGCTGGACGGCTTAAGTAGGCAGGACTGATGAGCAGGATATCATCAACAGCTGAGTAACTGTGGAGAGATAGGAGCTGGCAATTAGCCGACAGCTGAGCAGCCAGCTCAGAGAAGGAAGGGCTGAGCCAAGCCCTGACAGTTGGAAAAGAACAACAGCAGAGCTGCTTTGATAAACTGACTCTCTCTCTCTCTCTCTCTCTCTCTCTCTCTCTATATTGCACAGGACGCCGTGGCTGGGTCCTGGAAGCACGCTATATTTCCCCTCTGTTTGGACTGTGGTCCCTTTAAGGGAACAAAAAGGGTTAACTCACCTGTCAGAGGAAGTGGGTTTAAAACAAGACAGGAAGTTGTAGGTGAGTGTGGAGGAATGTAGAGGAGACTGTGGATGGTGGATGGTGGTTTTGTGTGCAGCGACAAAAGTGAACGGCAGTGTCCTGCCTGGAAGCCTCCTGGCAGGGGAAGTTACCTGCAACAAAACCCAAGGACAGTTTAACTGTGATAGCAGTTCTGGACTCTGCAAGTCGGTGAGATTGAAATCTCTTTCTTTTGTTTTGCTGCTGTGAAGCTATTTAAGTTTAATAAACCTCCTTTTGACTGAAAAGCCTGTGTTCTGCGATCTAGCTGGTTCCCCAAACTTTACAACTGGTGGAGGATGTGGGGCAGGACAAAGAAACAGGCATTTTTCTTGCTGTTTTTGCTTTGGACTTAAACTGACATTTAAAGGGACAGTACAGTGGATTTATCTCCTAGGTTAATAATAATCTATATACTACTTCAAATTCATTACTATATCAAACTACAATATACTTTATGTTTGTTCTCAGAAACCTCGGTCTGATGATCTACACCCCAACACTCGTGCTATATGGAGACTATCCCTACACCCAGGCACTCCTACACCACCCGTTGCTGCCAATGTATGTCACGCCGCCCCAGCTCCCGTGGGGTGGTCTATGCCTCTGACCCACCTTGTGCCGCTCGCCTCATGCCGCACTCACTGCCAGAGTTGGTGAGTGTGCTTGGTTAAATTTTTTTCAAATTTTAAACACTTTTTCTTCATTCCCCTCTATTCAGAGTGTGGTTGATTATATTTGTATACTTCACAGGAATCTGTCGCATCTGCTCCCGATGAGTGGAGAAACATCCACGAAACGCGTCGAGCTATACTTGATGCTACAGAGATACTTATTAAGTCCAGATGATGTCATCTATATTATTTACTACATTTATACCATGCAATTTTTTTACACGGGTGCTGGGCATGCCGCCTTTAGCACTTGCAGGCCATATTGCTGTTGTACATGTTATCAATTGATTATTATGTATATATCCTGATTCAGGTAGTCATTTATACATACCTTTGTGCTATCATGTTTATACCATGTGCCTATATGTATATATATGAATTTATATTTTACTCTTGTTGTTATGAAATAAAATATTTATTACTCTAACCTCCACATTTCAACTGCTTCATTTAAAGTCCCAAATTCCCCTTCATATATGTCCTGGGTTAAAGCTGCACAAAGGCTGAAAGCTGAAACAATGGAGGAGCTAATTAAACAGCTGTCCCTGGCTAATATGCAAGCGCAGACTCGCCATGAGGAAGCTAATCAGTGCTTAGCAAACCAGCTGGAGGTACAACAAATGCACCACAAAGAGGCGCTGGCTCTGCAGCAAGAAAATACTTGCCTGTTGGTGGCCCAATTGGCAGCCCAGCAAGCGACCCAGCATGGGGTTATGCAGGCTCAGGTGACTGCCTTAAAAGAAGCAGTGCAGCAGCTTTCTCAGGGCCATGAACAAGCAGCTATTGCCCCGGCAACCAGGTAACCGTGCGGGCAAGCCATTTTCTGCAGAAGTTGTCCCTGAGTGATGATGTAGAGGCATTTCTTGCTACATTTGAGAGGACAGCAGAGAGAGAAGGGTGGCCCCAGGACCAGTGGGTTGGCCTAATTGCTCCTTTCCTCACCGGAGATCCTCAAAAAGCCTACTTTGACCTACCACTGGATGACGCTAAAGATTATCAAAAACTAAAGGCAGAAATACTGGCTCATTTGGGGGTGACTACAGCCGTTCGGGCCCAAAGAGTGCCCCGATGATAGTATTCTCCAGATTGACCACCCCGGTCTTGGAGCGGGTCGTGCTGGACCGATACCTAAGGTCGCTGCCAGATGACCTTCAATGGTGGGTCAGCCATGGAGACCCCAAAACAGTGAACCTCCTTGTCGAGATGGTGGAACGATATACAGTGGTGGAGGATCTGCTTGGCCCTACCAAACGCCAAGGGCCCAGTCTGCCACGGCCTATTCGATCAACTGCCGCCCTTCGAAAGGATGTCCCCCAGGGCCCTGGAACCAACACCCCGGAAGGTCAAGAGTCACTCCCGGTACCTCCTCAGCGATCTGTTCCTGTTCGGAGAGGAGGGGATGTACAATGTTGGCGATGTCATTCCTGGGGCCATACCCAGGCCCACTGCCCACTGCAAGAGGAGCCCATGGAATGCGGGGTTCTTCGGAGGGGGTCTTTTTATACCCATAAAGCATGTACAACACATCTTGACCTTGGAGAAGAGAAATTTTAGTGTGAAGTCCAAGTGAACCACCTCCCTGCCTGGGCTTTGCTGGACTCCGGAAGCACAGTAACCCTGGTTCATCCTAGAGTAATTGGGAAGATCAGTCCGGTAAACAAAACTTTACGGGTTGTGTGCATTCATGGGGACACTAGAGAGTACCCTCTCATCTCTGTGTCCATCTCCACAGCATTTGGCACTGATACTCAAGGTGGGTGTGGTAAAGAACTTGATACATGATGTTATAATAGGATGAAACTGTCCATTATTTGCAAAACTGTGGGGACAAGGAGAACTACCTGAACGATGACCCTGAAATGCCAAATGGTCTTAATGTGGATCCAGTTGATGAAAATGCTAATGATTTGGTTAATGGTGATGAAAATAGTGCTGATTCTGTTAAGGATGTCAAGATGTGTGGTTCACAGACCTACCTGAACACTGGGGGGGAACCTTCCCCACTTCAGGTAATGCTGGGGGAAGAGGATGAGGAAGTGGCCTCTACCCCTGCCCTGCCAGATTTGGGTGTTCCCCAGGTTGCATTTGGTACTACCCAGATGCAGGACCCCACTTTGGCCCGTACACAGGAACAGGTTGTAGTAGTAAATGGAGTTCCCCAAGAGCCAGGTGCGAATGAGCGGTGGCCACACTTTGCAATATGTAATGAGTTGCTATATCAGGTTACCAAAGTGAGAGAAAATGTGGTAGAACAATTATTGGTACCCCAACAGTATACAAAGTGATGGGAAAGACTCGGACTGCCTGTTACCAGCTCTCCTGTTTGCTATCCAAGAAGTGCCCCAGGCCTCCACTGGGTTTCGCCTTTTGAGTTGGTATATGGGCGGAGACCTCGCGGACTACTGGACTTTGTAGTGAACGTGAAAGTGAACCTATTTAGCATAAGAGTGTTCTTGTCTCCCAAATGCAGGAGAGGATCCGAACTGTGATGCCACTAGTCCAGGAACATTTGCAAAAAGCCCAGGAGGCTCAACGATGGGTCTATAATAGGGCTGCTAAAATAAGGCACGTCCAAGTGGAGGACTGAGTAGCGGTGTTGATTCCCACTGTGGAAAGTAAATGCTTGGCCAGATGACAAGGCCCCTTTGAAGTTGTAGAAAAAGTGGGAGAGGTAAAATATAGAGTCCACCAGCCAGGCAAGAGGAAACCATATCCGATATATCATGTAAATTTGTTAAAGCCCTGGACAGACAGGGAACCGGTGACCTCCCTGGCTAGTGCAAGACTTGAGCCTCGAGTTGGGGTGGAGAGTGTCGAAGTAGCAAATACACTGTCTAAAATCCAAAGTCAGCAGGCAAAGGAGTTCTTGCAGAGAAATAAAGAGAAATTTTCAGACTTGGCAGGGCTCACTAGTGTCATAGATCATGACATTATTACAGAACCAGGAGTCAAAGTTTTTGTCCGGCCCTACCGCATCCCAGAGGCTCAAAGGAAGGGCGTTTCAGAGGAAGTGAAGAAAATGTTAGACCTGGAGATTATTGAAGAATCGCAGAGTGAGTGGTCGAGCCCAATTGTGTTGGTACCGAAGCCCAACGGGACTCTGCGATTCTGAAATGATTTCCGGAAACTTAATGAAGTTCCACGGTTTGATGCCTACCCCATGCCCCGGGTAGATGAACTTATTGAGAGACTAGGTCCAGCCAGGTATCTCACTACATTAGACCTTACTAAGGGGTATTGGCAAATCCCCTTGACTAAGGCTGCTAGAGAGAAAACTGCTTTTTCTACCCCAGAGGGGAGTTTTCAGTACAAAAGAATGCCTTTTGGATTGCAAAATGCTCCAGCCACGTTCCAGCGAGCAATGGATAGGATTTTACGACCTCACCGGGAGTATGCCTCAGTGTACTTGGATGATATAGTGATTTTTAGCAGAGACTGGGAATCACACTTGCCCAAAGTCCAGGCAGTGCTGGACTCTCTTTGGAAGGAGGGGTTTACAATAAACCCTGAAAAATGTGCTTTAGGAATGGAGGAGGTGAAATACCTGGGCTATTATATGGGTAATAAAAGGCGGTTCCCTATTCAGAAGAGTGAGAGTGGAGTGATTGGAGTATCACACTATTGGTTGCTTCTTTATACCACATGCACTACTGAGCTTGGGTCAAGATTGGCAGGACGTATCCACGCCGTTCCTGTCAGGAGTTCGGTTTGTGTTTATGTCATATCTGCTCACTTTTTTGGACATCTGGTAAGCAGGATTTCCTTAAAGTTCGCTGGAATTTCATACCCTTTGTCACTTTCTATGGTGTTAAATCCTCAGCTGTGTGGAGTCTGCTTACACTAGTTTGCCATCTGATAAGCAGGTTTTACATGTGACTCGCTGCACCTAAAGTGATTTCTATCCATGCCTATATCTGGGTGATAGTTATATGCTCACTTTTCTTTTATATCTGGTAAGCAGATTCTGTGTAAGGTTCACGTTTAATCTTTTTCATTTAAACCCACACACCTTATTGCATGATTGCATGGCATTCACATAACAATCCTATGTGTTGTTCTTAACACTGGATGTTTTTTTATGAATATACATGATTTTTGTTTTCAGTTGAGTGTTGCACTATTTTATTTATTTTTTATTATATTTTTTTTGTTTTTGAGTGCCTTTTGGCATCAGTATTATGCTATGTTTTTGTCATATATTTTCGGATAAAACCGTTGAGGATTTGGATACACGGGACGAGTGTGACCTACCCCGTCTCACTGGGATCGCTTTTCAAAGGCCCAGGCTGGGTTTAAGCCACTCGCCTAATTTTGGCTTACCTCTGGTAAGCATTTCATCACATAGATGTGTTCCATTGAATTGTCACTTTACATTTTATGAACCATAGAAGAATTTCACGATACTCACCCATGATTGGTGGACTTTTTTCGTATGGGACTATACATTTTCACGATTGTATATAACACTTTATAGCGCATTTTTTTTGTTTTTATTTCTGTATTGGTGTGCCTCACTTATAACCACAGCTTTTCTTCTTTTTATTTTTTCCAAGCGCAGTTTTTTTCTTTTTATTTCTATTATGTGGGTAGATGGGTAGGGAAACCTCAGGTCAGCAAGGTAGAGGCTATACAGAATTGGCCCCGTTCCCTCACAAAAAAGCAGGTACATGCATTCCTGGGCATGGTGGGATACTACAGGAGGTTTGTACCCAACTTTGCCACGTTGGTGGCTCCATTGACTGATCTGACTAAGGGTCGGAAATCGGTCATGGTGGAGTGGAATGCAGATGCTGAGAAGGCTTTTTTGGAGCTCAAGTCGGCACTGTGCAAACACCCTGTCCTGGTAGCACCCAATTTTTCAAAAGAGTTCATTGTACAGACTGATGCTTCCGATGTAGGATTGGGAGTGGTGTTGTAAGGTAAACCGGACCTCCACAACCAAAAAGCCACTGCAGATACCTGCTCATGCTCGCACACATTGCACCCGTGCTAATATTCATGAGCAAAGGACCAACAGAATGCCCGCAATGGCAGTTCATCGCGCACGCGTATGTGCGCGAATGACTGTGCGGGTGCGCGCGCGTGCACACACCAATTAGCACTTGGCACACAGTGGCCTATTTAAACTGCTCTGTTACTGCAAACAAGTGCTGGATGATCTTCAGCTCCTTCCTGAACTACCAAGTCCTGATCATGTGTTCCTGTTTAGTCGTGTATGACACGGCTCGTCTTTGGACTTCCCCTCTGCTTGCTCCTTTACTTGTTACCTGGTATCCTGACTTTGGCCTGTTTATTGGACTTGATCTGCCTGCTGACTTGGTACCACTTTGCCTGGCTGTTACCCGACCTTGGCCTGCCCTCTGGACTTTCTTTTGCATGCTGATTCGGTGCCCTGCTGCCCGGTGGTTGCTGACTGCTGCTCTTCTCCTGGTTCTGCTCCTGTCCACACTCTGGTGCCCAGCTGCTTCTGCTTCCTGCTCCAATTATCGTGACTGTCAGCTCTACCCACCTTCGGAGGGGACATTACCAGGCAGCTACTCGGCACTCATGCCACTCCTTGCCTTTACACTTTCTGTTCCCACCTTCAGGAGTGTAGGCAGGAGGAGCAAGGGAGGCCTCCATCACATTCCAGTCTCCACCAGGTACGTGATAGTATCATCCAGCCATGACTGAGACTGGAGGAGGTACCTCCTTGCCCGAAACACTATGCCAGCAAATCACAACTTTAACCCAAGCGGTGTCCGGACTTCAGGATGTCCAGCTTACAAGGCGTTTATCTTTTGCATTTTCTGCTGACACTCTCTCTGCAGTTACCAGGGAGGAGCATCCAAACCCAAGCTATTATCGATTCTGGAGCCTGCAGTTGTTTTATGGACTACACCTTTACTAAACAATGTCAAGTTCCACCGCAAACTAAGACGCAACATTTAAAGATGAATCTAGCGGATGGCTCAAACCTCAAGTCAGGACCAGTCACACAAGAAACTTGTCCCCTACTGGCAGTAACCTCTTTCGGTCATTCTGAATATTTAAACCTGGACATCATCCCATCTCCCTTGTTCCCCATCATTCTGAGGATTCCATGGTTGCAGGCACACAACCCTTAAATAAACTGGGAATCTGGAACAGTGTTGTTCCCTAATACCTACTTCCAGCAGCACTGCTTTCCCCAAGTGGTCACCACCACAGCACCCCTAATGGAGCTGCAACCAGAGACTTCAGTTTCACATCTTGTACCACCTGTTTACCATGATTTTTTAGATGTGTTTGATAAGGAGAAGGCCGAGACTTTGCCACCCCATTGGCCATATGATTGCCCATTCGAACTGCTACCCGGGGCCGAGATCCCATTTGGACGAATCTTTCCTTTATCAGAACCTGAGCTGGAGGCATTGTGCCTATACATTGACGAGAACCTAGAAAGGGGATTTATTCATCAATCCACATCGCCTGCTGGGGCTGGCATATTTTTTGTTGAAAAAAAGATCACACCTTGAGACCTTATGTGGACTATAGAGAAATAAACAAAATAACCATTAAAACAGATACCCCCTTCCACTTGTTCCAGAACTTTTCCAGCGCTTCAAAGCAGCAAAAGTATTCACGAAATTTGACCTACGGGGTACATATAACCTGGTGAGAATTCGGAAAGGGGATGAATGGAAAACAGCCTTCCGTACCCGTTTTGGGCACTTTGAATACTTACTGTAGTTATGCCATTTGGACTATGTAATGCCCCAGCTACTTTTCAGCATCTTGTCAATGATGTTTTTAGAGACTTTCTCAACCTCTTTATGATCGCGTATCTCGATGATATACTCATATTTTCCCCTTCCATAGAGGAACACCGACTGCAAGTTAAAAAGGTCCTCAGCCGTCTCCGAGAACACCAGTTATACGCAAAAGCAGAAAAATGCGAGTTTGACAAAGAAATGATCCAGTTCTTGGGGCTTATTATCTCAACATCAGGCATCACAATGGACCCACAAAAAGTTAGTGCCATCCTTGAGTGACCAGAGCCAAATGACCGAAAGGGAACCCAGAGATTTATTGGATTCACTAACTTTTACTGTAAATTTATCAAAATCTTTTCAGCCATCATCAGCCCCATCACTCAGCTTACTAAGCAGAACACCCGATTTCAGTGGAATTCAGCAGCACAACTCGCCTTTGATAAATTGAAACTTCTCTTCACATCAGCACCAATTTTACAACATCCTGATCCTGCATTACCCTATGTTCTTGAGGTGGATGCTTCTGAGAATGCAGTGGGTGCCATCTTATCCCAACAACAAGGCGCTAAATCTCTTCTGCACCCCTTGGCCTTCTTCTCTAAGAAACTCAGCGTTTCAGAGAAAAATGACGATGTGGGAGATCATGAGTTACTTGCCATCAAGGCCGCTCTGGAGGAATGGCGCTATTTGCTTGAGGGAGCAAGTCACCCAATCCTTTTTTTACTGATCATAAAAATCTGGAATACCTCCACACAGCCAGACACCTAAAACCTCGTCAGGCCAGGTGGGCCTTGTTTTTCTCACGATTTACATTCCATATAACCTACAGACCAGGCTCTAAAAATGGGAAATCTGACGCCCTGTCACATAGGTTTCCAGAAAGAAAAAGAAATTACCCAACCTGATACCATTCTTTCTCCACAAAATTTTCTGTTACTACAAGGAGATCTGGTGTCACAGCTTAAACAAGCTTCTAGGGAGGCCACCGCAGGACTTTCTGTTGCAAGAACAGGATGGATTGTTCTTCCATGAGCAAAGAGTTTTTGTACCTTCAGGTTTGCACCAGTCAACCTTAAGTCTATGCCATGACCACCCCTTGGCAGAGCATTTTGGGATCCGTAAGACTTTGGAACTTTTACAACGATCCTTCTGGTGGCCCAGCCTGAGACTTGATTGTCAGAAGTATGTGAGGAGTTGTGAGATCTGTATCTGGAGCAAAGGGGACAAAAACAAAGCTTGGGGTTTGTTAAGGCCTTTGCCCATTCCTAGCAAGCCCTGGGAGATGATTAACATGGACTTCATTGTCAAACTCCCACCTTCTGAAAAATGTTCCACTATTTTTGTGATAGTTGATAGGCTCATTTATACCAATGATTGGAACATCAACTGCTTCAGAGACTGTACAAGCATTTATCAAGGAGCTAGTACCGTTGCATGGGGTTCCTCGGAGTATAACTTCTGACCAAGGAGTGCAGTTTACTTCAAAATTCTGGAAAGAACTTTGTAAAGCACTTAAAATTGAGTCATGGTTATCTCCAGCATATCACCCCCAGACGAATGGTCAGACAGAATGTACAAATCAGACCTTAGAACAGTATCTTCGGTGTTTTTCTTCATTTACACAGGATGACTGGGCTTCGCTTCTTCCGCTAGCTGAATTCGCTTACAGCGAATCTGTCCACTCAGCTACAGGTCAAACGCCATTCTTCGCAAACTTCAGATTCAACCCCTCTTTTTTGCCTGATGCAGTCTTTGATCCTTCTGTTCCAGCAGTCCAGGAGCGATTGTTGTTTTTACAAACCAACAATAAAATTCTACAAGAAGCTATTGCCAAGGCCTAACAGGATAACAAGAATTTTTTTGATAGAAAGAGAAGGGGTGATCTGGATCTTAAACCCAGTGACAGAGTTTGGTTATCAACCACTAATATGAAAATGGCTTGTCCTTCCAAAAAACTTGCTCCCAAGTACATTGGCCCATTTTCTGTAAAGAGAAAAATAAATCCAACAGCTTATGAACTTTTGCTTCCAGAAAAATATAAGATTAATCCGGTCTTTTATGTATCTTTACTAAAGCCTACTGTACCAGATCTCTTCCCTGGCCATAATCCTGGCCCTCCAGCACCTGTTACTATTGATGACGAAGAAGAGTATGAAATTGAGGTCGTTATTGGTTGTAGGAAGAGGGGTGGCCGTATTCAGTATTTGATCAAATGGAAAGGGTACAGTCCTGAGCAGAGTTCGTGGGAACCAGAAGACAATGTCCATGCTCCAAGGCTAGTAAGGAAGTTTTTTCAAACCCATCCTGCAAAGATGTCTCAGATGGGCATCCTGAGGCTGCCTATTGGAGGGGGGGCAATGAAGGGAAACCGGACCTCCACCACCAAAAGGCCAGTGCAGATACCTGCTCATGCTCGCACACATTGCACCCATGCTAATATTCATGAGCAAAGGACCAATAGAATGCCCGCAATGGCAGTTCGTCGCACATGGGTATGTGCGCGTGCGCACATTGGTGCGCGGACGACTGTGCGGGTGCGCACGTGTGCACACACCAATTAGCACTTGGCACCCAGTGGCCTATTTAAACTGCTCTGTTACTGCAAACAAGTACTGGATGATTTTCAGCTCCTTCCTGAACTACCAAGTCCTGATCCTGTGTTCCTGTTTATTCGTGTATGACCCAGCTCATCTTTGGACTTCCCCTCTTCTTGCTCCTTTACTTGTTACCTGGTATCCTGACTTCAGCCTGTTTATTGGACTTGATCTACCTGCTGACCTGGTACCGCTTTGCCTGGTGTTACCCGACATTGGCCTGCCTTCTGGACTTCCTTTTGCTGATTCGGTGCCCTGCTGCCCGGTTGTTGCTGACTGCCCCTCTTCTCCTGGTTCTGTTCCTGTCCACACTCTGGTGCCCAGCTGCTTCCGCTTCCTGCTCCAAGGATCATGACTGCCAGTTCTACCCACCTTCGGAGGGGACATTACCAGCCAGCTACTCGGTACTTGTGCCACTCCTTGCCTTTACACTTTCTGTTCCCACCTTCAGGAGTGTAGGCGGGAGGAGCAAGGGAGGCCTCCATCACATTCCAGTCTCCACCAGGTACGTGATAGGTGTTGTCACAAGTTGTTCATGGCGAGGAGCACCCAGTAGTTTTCCTCAGTAGGAAATTGACACCAGCGGAGAAAAACTACGCTATAATCGAATGAGAGTGTCTGGCCATTAAGTGGGCTCTGGAATCCCTCAGATATTACCTCTTGGGGAGGAAGTTTAGGCTGATTTCTGACCATGTCCCTTTAACATGGATGAGACAAGGTAAAGGGATTAATGCCAGGATTACTCGGTGGTTCCTGGCACTCCAGGAATTTAAATTTGTAGTGGCGCATAGGCCCAGGAGACTGCATCAAAATGCAGATGCCCTCTCCCGAGTCCATTGTTTTAGCTCCACTGTTGCCTCCACCTCCTTGGCATTGGGGCACGGGGGGGGGGTCTATGTACAGGATGCCATGGCTGGGTCCTGGAAGGACGCTATATTTCCCCTCTGTTTGGACTGTGGTCCCTTTAAGGGAACAAAAAGGGTTAACTCACCTGTCAGAGGAAGTGGGTTTAAAACAAGACAGGAAGTTGTAGGAAGTTGTAGGTGAGTGTGGAGGAGTGTAGAGGAGACTGTGGATGGTGGTTTTGTGTGCAGCGACAAAAGTGAACGGCAGTGTCCTGCCTGGAAGCCTCCTGGCAGGGGAAGTTACCTGCAACAAAATCCAAGGACTATTTAACTGTGATAGCAGTTCTGGACTCTGCAAGTTGGTGAGACTGAAATATCTTTCTTTTGTTTTGCTGCTGTGAAGCTATTTAAGTTTAATAAACCTCCTTTTGACTGAAAAGCCTGTGTCCTGCGATCTAGCTGGTTCCCCGAACTTTACTATAAATATATATATATATATATATATATATATATATATATATATATATATATATATATATATATATGCATTATACCTACAGTCAGGTCCATAAATATTAGGACATCGACACAATTCTAATCTTTTTGGCTCTATACACCACCACAGTGGATTTGAAATGAAACAAACACGATGTGCTTTAACTGCAGACTTTCAGCTTTAATTTGAGGGTATTTACATCCAAATCAGGTGAATGGTGTAGGAATTACAACAGTTTGTATATGTGCCTCCCACTTTTTAAGGAACCAAAAGTTATGGGACAGATTAACAATCATCCTTTAAACTTTCACTTTTTAATACTTGGTTGCAAATCCTTTGCAGTCAATTACAGCCTGAAGTCTGGAATGCATAGACATCACCAGACGCTGGGTTTCATCCCTAGTGATGCTCTGCCAGGCCTCTACTGCAACTGTCTTCAGTTTCTACTTGTTCTTGGGGCATTTTCTCTTCCGTTTTGTCTTCAGCAAGTGAAATGCTCAGTCAGATTCAGGTCAGGTGATTGACTTGGCCATTGCATAACATTCCACTTCTTTCCCTTAAAAACTCTTTGGTTGCTTTCGCAGTGTGCTTCGGGTCATTGTCCATCTGCACTGTGAAGTGCCGTCCAATGAGTTCTGAAGCATTTTGCTGAATATGAGCAGATAATATTGCCCAAAATACTTCAGAATTCATCCTGCTGCTTTTGTCAGCAGTCACATCATCAATAAATACAAGAGAACCAGTTCCATTGGCAGCCATACATGACCACACCATGACACTACCACCACCATGCTTCACTGATGAGGATCATGAGCAGTTTCTTTCCTTCTCCATACTCTTCTCTTCCCATCACTCTGGTACAAGTTGATCTTGGTCTCATCTGTCTATAGGATGTTGTTCCAGAACTGTGAAGGCTTTTTTAGATGTTGTTTGGAAACAGGGAAAGAATTTTTTGGTCATCCACCACAGTTGTTTTTCGTGGTCTTCCAGGTCTTTTGGTGTTGCTGAGCTCACCGGTGACGTTCTTTCTTTTTAAGGATGTTCCAAACAGTTTACTTGGCCACACCTAATGTTGCTATCTCTCTGATGGGTTTGTTTTGTTTTTTCAGCCTAATGATGGCTTGCTTCACTGATAATGACAGCTCTTTGGATCTCATATTGAGAGTTGACAGCAACAGATTCCATATGCAAATAGCACACTTGAAATGAACCCTGGTCCTTTTATTTGCTCCTTGTAAATGGGATAATGAGGGAATAACACAAACCTGGCCATGGAACAGCTGAGTAGCCAATTGTCCCATTACTTTTGGTCCCTTAAAAAGTGGGAGGCACATATACAAACTGTTGTAATTCCTACACCGTTTACCTGATTTGGATGTAAATACCCTCAAATTAAAGCTGAAAGTCTGCAGTTAAAGCACATCTTGTTTGTTTCATTTCAAATCCATTGTGGTGGTGTATAGAGCCAAAAAGTTTAGAATTGTGTTGATGTCCCAATATTTATGGACCTGACTGTATATTCTATGATATGAGAGGAAGTACCCTCTGTATCTAAGTGTGCACTTGTTTGTTGTTCATGTTTCTCCATGCTGTCAGACGTAATATAATTTTCCATAAAAGTAAAGCTGTTTGCTGTATCCAAGAAGCTTCTAACACAAGATTTCAATACTCTGACAACAGGTTTTTGGTCCCAGGCACCCAGGCATTGGAGAGGATATCCCAGGCACCCAGCAGCACCCAGAGGCACTGGAAAGAATACTCAGAGTACAGCAAGTCTGTGAATACTGTATGCAAGCATCTAAAACATAGTAAGTGGTTCAGATGTGAAGTTTGCAATTGCAAAGCTGAACAATGCCAAATACCAGCAGTGGAAGTTTAAACTGGTAGTGTTTCTCACCAAGGATGACTTGTGGCAAGTGCTGAATACTGAAAGACCCACAGACAGAGAGACAGAGGACTGGGATAGGAAGGACAGACAAGCAAAAGCAATTTTAAGCTTACTAGTGGAAGATGATCAGCTTATCCACAAAAGAACAGTGAAAACAGCCAAAGGTATGGGGACATCATTACAAAAACTGCATGAGCATTCAACTCTAAACAGCAAGTTATTTCTGCTAAGGAAGCTATATAAAATGAGACTACAAGAAGGCCAGCAAATGAGTGACCATGTGAATGCTATGCTAGAGATCATAGAGCAGCTGTGTGCCATCGGAGAGGACATCAAAGATAATCCTATTGTTGCCCTGCTCCTCAGCAGCTTGACAGAGACATATACTACTCTTATTAACACTTTGGAAACCAGACCCAAGCAGCAGCTGACACTGAAATATGTCAAAGTGAAATGAATTGAATATGACAGAAGGAAAGAAATTTCACACCACAATGACAAAGCTCTTAAGATGTACAAAGGCATACAGCACAACAAAGAAAATAGAGCCTGTTTTTGTTGTAAGAAGACCGGTCACTTAAAAGAGAACTGTTCTATTTGGAAAGCCGAGCAGCAAAAGCTAGTGCTATCCACAAAACAAAGAGTCAAAGCAATCACAAAGGAAACTGAAGACACATCATGGAGTGGCACCTTTAAAGTAATACAAAGTGGCAAGTCACGCGGCTGGTGCATAGACTAAGGAGCAACAAGCCACATGACTAGCGATGAGACCTTCTTCACAAACATTGATTACAGTGCAAAAGACAAAGTTTACCTAGCAAATGGGAAAATCATTACCTCCGAAGGTAAAGGCCAGGGCTTCCTGAACTGCATTACACCACAAGGAGGTCACCACAGTAACCTTGTAAAGAAAGTGCTGTATGTTCCAGAACTAGAAGGCAGCCTTCTATCAGTAAAAAGTCTTGCAAACAACGATCTCACAGTTAAGTTCCAGTGTGATGAATACACAATTTACAATAATAAGCAATTCCTCGCAAAAGAAAAACTGGATGTTCACCTACTGTATACAGGCTCATCACCACAGACCATCAAGCCAATATAGTCTCTAATGACCTACACAGCAAAGGTATTTACTTATGGCACAGGAAGCTGGGGCACAGAAGTCCAGAAGCTATTCAGGACATTATAAAGAGAGGCTTATCAGAAGATTTGACAATAATGCCTTGTAAAGTGCTCATGAAATACAAGTGCTGTATTGAAGCAAAAGCCACACGGGCTCACCTTCCAGAGACGTCTCAAAGAAAAACTACCCACCCCCTGCAGCTTATACAAGGCAACGTACGCGGTCCAATGAAAACTCCCATGTCAGGCGGGAACAGATATCTACTGACCTTCATTCATGATTATTCCAGGTACACAAATACTTATCTGATGAAACATCAGAGAAACTTCAAGAGTTCGTTGCCATGTCTAGCAACAAATTCCAATGCATGCCATGAATAATACATACCGACAATGGAGGAGAATACATAAGCAAAGAAGTGGCCTCGTATCTTAAGAGACAAGGAATAGTATACCAGACAACCACACCATACACTCCTTAACCACTTCAGCCCCGGAAGGATTTACCCCCTTCCTGACCAGAGCACTTTTTACAATTTGGCACTGTGTCGCTTTAACTGCTAATTGCGCGGTCATGCAATGCTGTACCCAAACAAAATTTGCGTCCTTTTCTTCCCACTAATAGAGCTTTCTTTTGATGGTATTTGATCACCTCTGCGGTTTTTATTTTTTGCGCTATAAATGGAAAAAGACCAAAAATTTAGAAAAAAAATTATAATTTCTACTTTTTGTCCCATAAACTCAATTTTAGTCATACATTTAGGCCAAAATGTATTCGGCCACATGTCTTTGGTAAAAAAAATGTCAATAAGCATATATTTATTGGTTTGCGCAAAAGTTATAGCGTCTACAAACTTGGGTACATTTTCTGGAAGTTACACAGCTAGTTTATGACTGCCTATGTCATTTCTTGAGGTGCTATAATGGCAGGGCGGTACAAACCCCCCCCAAATTACCCCATTTTGGAAAGTAGACACCCCAAGGAAATTGCTGAGAGGCATGTTGAGCCCATTGAATATAAATTTTTTTTTGTCCCAAGTGATTGAATAATGACAAAAAAAAAAAATTACAAAAAGTTGTCACTAAATGATATATTGCTCACACAGGCCATGGGCATATGTGGAATTGCACCCCAAAATATATTCAGCTGCTTCTCCTGAGTACGGGGATACCACATGTGTGGGACTTTTTGGGAGCCTAGCCGCGTACGGGGCCACGAAAACCAATCATTGCCTTCAGGATTTCTAAGGGCGTAAATTTTTGATTTTACTCCTCACTACCTATTACAGTTTTGAAGGCCATAAAATGCCCAGGTGGCACAAACCCCCCCCCAAATGACCCCATTTTGGAAAGTAGACACCCCAAGCTATTTGCTTTGAGGCATGTTGAGTCCATGGAATATTTTATATTTTTTTTTTTTTTTTGCACAAAGTTGTCACTAAATGATATATTGCTCACACAGGCCACAGGCATATGTGGAATTGCACCCCAAAATACATTTAGCTGCTTCTCCTGAGTATGGGGATACCACATGTGTGGGACTTTTTGGGAGCCTAGCCGCGTACGGGGCCCCGAAAACCAATCACCGCCTTCAGGATTTCTAAGGGTGTAAATTTTTGATTTCACTCTTCACTGCCTATCACAGTTTCAGAGGCCATGGAATGCCCAGGTGGCACAAACCCCCCCCAAATGACCCCATTTTGGAAAGTAGACACCCCAAGCTATTTGCTGAGAGGCATGGTGAGTATTTTGCTGCTCTCATTTGTTTTTGAAAATGAAGAAAGACAAGAAAAAACATTTTTTTTTTTCTTTTTTCAATTTTCAAAACTTTGTGACAAAAAGTGAGGTCTGCAAAATACTCACTATACCTCTCAACAAATAGCTTGGGGTGTCTACTTTCCAAAATGGGGTCATTTGGGGGGGTTTGTGCCACCTGGGCATTCCATGGCCTCTGAAACTGTGATAGGCAGTGAAGACTGAAATAAAAAATTTACGCCCTTAGAAAGCCTGAAGGCGGTGCTTGGTTTTCGGGGTCCCGTACGCGGCTAGGCTCCCAAAAAGTCTCACACATGTGGTATCCCCGTACTCAGGAGAAGCAACAGAATTTATTTTGGGGTGTAATTTCACATATTCCCATGGCATGTTTGAGCAATATATCATTTAGTGACAACTTTGTGCAAAAAAAAAAAAAAAATTGTCTTTTTCCCGCAACTTGTGTTACAATATAAAATATTCCATGGACTCGACATGCCTCTCAGCAAATAGCTTGGGGTGTCTACTTTCCAAAATGGGGTCATTTGGGGGGGTTTGAACTGTCCTGGCATTTTATGCACAACATTTAGAAGCTTATGTCACACATCACCCACTCTTCTAACCACTTGAAGACAAAGTCCTTTCTGACACTTTTTCTTTACATGAAAAAATTATTTTTTTTTGCAAGAAAATTACTTTGAACCCCCAAACATTATATATTTTTTTTAAAGCAAATGCCCTACAGATTAAAATGGTGGGTGTTTCATTTTTTTTTTTTTCACACAGTATTTGCGCAGCGATTTTTCAAACGCATTTTTTGTTGAAAAAACACACTTTTTTAAATTTTAATGCACTAAAACACACTATATTGCCCAAATGTTTGATGGTATAAAAAAGATGATTTTAGGCCGAGTACATGGATACCAAACATGACATGCTTTAAAATTGCGACAAACGTGCAGTGGCAACAAGATAAATACATTTTTAAAAGCCTTTAAAAGCCTTTACAGGTTACCACTTTAGATTTACAGAGGAGGTCTACTGCTAAAATTACTGCACTCAATCTGACCTTCGCGGTGATACCTCACATGCATGGTGCAATTGCTGTTTACATTTGACGCCAGACCGACGCGCGCGTTCGCCTTAGCGCGAGAGCAGGGGGGACAGGGGTGCTTTTTTTAAATTTTTTTTTTCTTTATTATTTTTTTGCTTTTTTATCTTATTTTTAAACTGTTCCTTTCATTTTTTTTAAATCATTTTTATTGTTATCTCAGGGAATGTAAATATCCCCTATGATAGCAATAGGTAGTGACAGGTACTCTTTTTTGAAAAAATTGGGGTCTATTAGACTCTAGATCTCTCCTCTGCCCTCAAAGCATCTGACCACACCAAGATCGGTGTGATAAAATGCTTTCCCAATTTCCCAATGGCTCTGTTTACATCCGGCGAAATCTAAGTCATAAAATGCTCGTAGCTTCTGGTTTCTTAGGCCATAGAGATGTTTGGAGCCACTCTGGTCCCTGATCAGCTCTATGGTCAGCTGAATCACCGGCTGCATTCTCAGGTTCCCTGTTGAGACAGGAGAGCCAGAGAAAAACACGGAAGACGGTGGGGGGGGCATTCCCTCCCACTGCTTGTAAAAGCAGTCTAGAGGCTAATTAGCCACTAGGATTGCTTTTACATGAAAGCTGACCGCAGGCTGAAAAGAATGATACCAAGATGATACCTAAACCTGCAGGCATCTTTCTGGTATAACCATTCAAAGTCGTGAATGGCGTATCTGAAGACAAAAAAATGGTTAACAATAAAGCACAGTAAACGGTAAAGTATAAAAAATTGCATACCTGAAAAGCAAACATGATAAAACATAACAACAATAAAACATTGCAGAATAGAATACAGTAAAAAAGAGCAGAACAATAGAGAGAGAATAGAGAGAGAGAGAGAGAACAATAAAACGACAACTATTTTTTTTTATTTTATATATTTTTTTGGGGGTTTTTTTTTACACTTTTTTTTGTAACTAACTTTTATAACTGTAACCGGTTCCAGGTTCGGGTCTCTCAAAATGCGATGGCATCTTGGGAGACCCTGTGAAAGTGTGCCTAGTCTGTGCAATGCTGTACCCTACGCTAATACTCAACTAGTGCATGGTAGCGTTCAAAACATTCACCAATGCAAAGACCAGGATTGTCAGGACAGGGGGGAAAATAATAGCGGGTGTCACGCCTATATCCGCGCTTGCTACAGACACGATATCTTTTTTGGAGGGGTTCGTTGGGTAGGGGTACTCGGGAGGACATAAAGAAAATGCCTCTCATGCAGCCAACTGCATTTGGTTGGGGATGTGAATGGGGGAAGTACGGGCGCTGCAGAAGTGGTGGGTTCCCAATTAGGATTGGCGAATGCAGCAGGAAGGGCACTATGGGCACGACCTGTTTGTCTTCTTCATGGTGGCAGTGGGACACAACTTGTGCTTGCCACCTCACCAGCTTGAACTGCACTTATGGGACTCGCCACGTCACCAAGTGTTACTGCAGTGCTGGTTTGACTACGACCGGGGTGTACTAGGCCGCTGGTGCTTGCCAGTTCACCAAAACGCTACCAAAAAAACTGTTAGCGATTGCAGGGATCAGGCCTGACTCTGCGAACGCTGCAGTTATGCGTTTAGTGTTTTGTAAGTGACAGTGATCGATCAATACTGCACTTGGGTGGGCTGGGCTGGGCCGGGCGAAGGGGCAAAACGCAGTTGCTAGCAGGTATCTGGGCTGATCCCACTAACACTGCATTTTTGGGAACCCTAAACTGCTGGGGACGCTAGTATAGATCTGATTGGATCAGATATTGATCCGTTCAGATACTATACCACTAAGGGAGGTGTACGGTGCGTGCGTGGGTGTTAGCGGTACTGGCGCTAACCTGATGCTGCTTGGGGCTGGTGCTTGCCAGTTCACCAAAATGCTACCAAAAAAACTGTTAGCGATCGCAGGGATCAGGCCTGACTCTGCGAATGCTGCAGTTATGCGTTTAGTGTTTTGTAAGTGACAGTGATCGATCGATACTGCACTTGGGTGGGCTGGGCTGGGCCGGGCGGAGGGGCAAAACGCAGGTGCTAGCAGGTATCTGGGCTGATCCCACTAACACTGCGTTTTTGGGAACCCTAAACTGCTGGGGACGCTAGTATAGATCTGATCGGATCAGATATTGATCCGTTCAGATACTATACTACTAAGGGAGGCGTATGCTGCGTGCGTGGGTGTTAGCGGTACTGGCACTAATCTGACGCTGCCTGGGGTGACGCATATCACCGCCAGGCGACCAGGGGGCTAAACCTTTATTCGGTAATAAACGGCGGGTCCCCTGACACTATAAAAAATAAACAAACTAACCAGCGTCACCCGTAACAGTTATACGGTGATCACTGGTGAAAGGGTTAACTAGGGGGCAATCAAGGGGTTAAAACCTTTACTAGGTAGTATATGGGGGTCCCTGTCACTATAAAACACTGATGGCGAACCTAAATATTTACCTCCCTAACTAGCGTCACCAGTGACACTAATACAGCGATCAGAAAAATGATCGCTTAGCGACACTGGCGATGGGGGGTGATCAAGGGGTTAAAACTTTATTAGGGGGGGTTAGGGGGTACCCTAGACCTAAAGGGGGCTAACACTAACTGCCCTAACACACTAACTGTCACAAACTGACACCATGCAGTAATCAGAAAAAAAAAAAACTGCTTGGTGTCAGTGTGATGGGGGGGGGGTTGATCACGGGGGATCGGGGGGAGATCAGGGGGTAAAGGGTGGTGTAAAGTGTGCCTGGCATGTTCTACTGTATGTGTGTGTGTTGTGCACTCACATTACAGTCTTCTCTCCTCGGCGCCGGAACGGAAACTGCCGAGCCAAGGAGAGATGACATCACATCCTCTGCCTCTGTGTACTACACAGAGGCAGGGGAAGATTCCGATTGGCTGAGAGCGATCGCGAGGGGGGGCCACGAATGGATGGCCTCCTCCTTATCTCTGATCACTGCCAGACCAAAGTCGACCGCCTCGGGCACTGGGGGGGGTCCGATCGGACCCTCCGCCCGCGGGGAGGCAATCACGTACAGGTACGTGATTTTGCCTGCCCGTGCCATTCTGCCAACGTATATCGTCGTTAGGCGGTCGGCAAGTGGTTAACAAAACGGTGTAGCAGAAAGGAAAAAATCGCACTCTTATAGAAATGGCCATATGCATGTTGTCGGATGCTAACCTACCTCACAAGTACTGGGGAGAAGCAATTATGACTGCAACCTACCTACAGAACAGACTACCCTCAAGAGCCATTCAAAAGTACTCCATTCGAAATGTGGCATGAATCAAAGCCTAGCATAGGGCACATCAGAGTGTTTGGATGTAAAGCATATGCCTATATTCCACGTGAAAAGTGATCCAAGCTGGAGAACAGAGCCATAGAGGACATTCTAGTAGGCTGCAGCGAGCAAACTAAGGGTTACAAAATCCTACACCCAAAGACTGACAAAGTGACAATAAGCTGTAGTGTTTATTTTGATGAGAGCCCATCACCAGAAACACTGATCCCTGAAATCTGTGCAGTTAATACTCCAAGCAAACCAGAAGAAAGGGGTCAGAACAAGAGGTAGAACTCACATTGCCTAAATCAATTTCCCCACCAGATCCTGCTGAACTGCCTAAACTGCCTGAAGTCAGAAGATCCATGTGGACTACAAAGGGGATACCACCCTGCAAGCTGTCATACACTGTCAAAACACACAGCATACTTGAACCAACATACTGGGAAGACATAGAAAAACTGCCAAAATGTGAAGCCAATAAATGGAGAAAGGCAGCAGAAGAACAATTCAAGAAAAAGAAGAAGTCACTTCAAGAAAATAAAACCCGGACACTCACAGAGCTCCTTCCTAACCACAAAACTATAGGAAGAAAGTGGACTTTCAAAGTAAAAATCAGGGAAGATCCACAAATACAAAGCCAGACTAGTTGCCAACGGTTACTCACAGAAATTCGGTGAAGATTATGATGAAACATTCGCTCCTGTCGTAAAACACTCCACCATCAGAGCTCTTCTTAGAGTTGCAGCCGGGAAGGGCATGCAAGTGAAACATCTGGATGTTAAAACTGCTTTCCTATATGGAGACTAGAGATGAGCTCGATGTTCGGGTCGAACATAAATTCGACTTGAACATCGGGTGTTCGCCCGTTCGCCTAACAGCGAACATTATGGGGCATTCGCGGAAAATTTGAGCGCCGCGGAACGCTCCAGAATGCACTGCGAGACCGCAGTGCATTGGTGTATGATGATTGGCCAAAGCATGCACCTAACCTGCATGCTTTGGCCAATCGCAGTGCGCTCTGCTAAGAGAGCCATAATTGGCCAAAGGCAGGGTGCCTTTGGCCAATTATGGATCAGGGGGACTAGGTCCATGGCCCACACTATATAAGGCTGCTTACATGGCGGCCGTGTGTAGTGTTGTTGGCGTGGACAGAGAGATAGTTTGATTTAGATTAAGCAGGCAGGTTTTTCAGTTAGTGGCATTGTATTTAATATACAGTATCTCACAAAAGTGAGTACATCCCTCATTTTTTTGTAAATATTGTATTATATCTTTTCATGTGACAACACTATAGAAATGACACTTTGCTACAATGTAAAGTAGTGAGTGTACAGATTGTATAACCGTGTAAATTTGCTGTCCCCTCAAAACAACTCAACACACAGCCATTAATGTCTAAACCGCTGGCAACAAAAGTGAAAATTTCCAAATTGGGCCCAATTAACCATTTTCCCTCCACGGTGTCACGTGACTCATTAGTGATACAAGATCTCAGGTGTGAATGAGGAGCAGGTGTGTTAAATTTGGTGTTATCACTCTAATGCCCCGTACACACGGTCGGACATTGATCGGACATTCCGACAACAAAATCCTAGGATTTTTTCCGACGGATGTTGGCTCAAACTTGTTTTGTGTACACACGGTCGCACAAAGTTGTCGGAATTTCCGATCGCCAAGAACGCGGTGACGTCAAGCACGTACGACGAGACTAGAAAAGGCCAGTTCAGAACCAAGCGCGGCAACCTTTGGGCTCCTTTTGCTAATCTCGTGTTAGTAAAAGTTTGGTGAGAGACGATTCACGCTTTTTCAGACTCGTGGCTTTCAGATCGTTTTCTGCCATTCAGTTTGTGCTTGTGGGTTTGTATCTGCTCTTCAGTGCGTGCAAGCAAGTTCCGCGTGACTTAGTCATTGTGTTCTTGTTCGTTCGCTCTTCACAGGCCTTGCTGTTCTTCAGTGCGTTCTGTTACTTCATTCTGAGCAGCCGACCGTTTTCTAGCCATGTTGCGTATGCGTACTCCTCGTAGAGTTCGTGCTGTGCGGGGGCTTGGTGTTGGGGTCCTGACCTTGACACAAGTCCAGTCCATAAACAGGGTGGGGAGGAGTTCATGGACCAAGAATTAGTTGCTTCAGCGTGACCAGTTCTCTCATATGCCTTTGCTCCGTGAGATCCGTGAGAATAATCCTGATGATTTCAGGAACTTTCTCAGGATGACGGACCCCGTGTTTCACCGTTTGTTGGCTTCGCTGACCCCTTATATTAGCAGGCAGGATACCTGCATGAGGCAAGCCATCACTCCGGAGCAGAGGCTGGTCGCTACCCTGCGGTATTTGGCGACAGGGAGAAGTCTGCAGGACTTGAAGTTCTCGACAGGCATCTCCCCCCAGGCTCTGGGTATCATTATCCCAGAGACCTGTTCTGCCATCATCCAGGTCCTGCAGAAGGAGTATATGAAAGTAAGATTTTTATCCTTTAATATCACATTTCATTGTATTTAATGTTTGCTAATATATTGTATTTCTTTCCTCATTCCCTAATTACCATGTTTGGAATATGCTGTGAATGTCCCCTTTGTCCTCATGCATGCTGGATTTTTATGTAATTAATTTTTTCGGTCCTTCATACAGATTGTCCTTCACTAACCTCCACAGCATGCTCTACGGGCCCTATATTCACTGCATGTAGTCACTTAAAACAATGTATTTTATCAGCTCCATAGTAGTGCTTTACCCCAAACACCCCCTAAAATGTTTTGAAATGTTATTTTAGCTTTAAATTCAGGCAGAGTGGCAGAGGCTTTTTTTTGTGGTGTCCCCAAATCCTCCCTCCCACAACTGCTAAGTCAGCTGATCCCAATTCTCTATCTATCCTCAATCATCTATCTGCTGTCTTTGCCAAACCCATACACACTATACCCATCTCTTTTGTGCTCAGATTTATGGATGAATTCCCCAAAGCATGTAGTGCAAGGGCCTGCCTGTATACTTTCAAATGGTATTGTTTCAAGTTTTTGTATCCTATTATTATCTTGACAGGTAATAGCAGAATGTCCAAATGTCCTCAAATGTGTACAGTGTGTTTTTATATCTTTGTATTATGACACTTCTTACCTGTCCAGTGGGCTGCCAATAGTGTAACTTAGGAGGGGCTGTTCCAAGTAATACCCTGTATTTAGGCATTCATCTCTCAATGAAGTGAAGAGGGTTACCTGTCCAAGATTTCCACACCCCCCCCCCATAATGTTAGAAATGGCCCATGAGAGGGGGGAGGGGGAATATGATAGGTGTACCTTATACTTTGGCGTTGTTAAATTCCCCTTACTAAATGCTATCTGGAGGTTGGCGAAGAATGTTTGTGTCTAATCTGCTTGCCATGTTTATGTGCAAAAATACTCATTTATTTTTGTTTTCCTCAACAGTTTCCTTCCATGCCACAGGAATGGCAGACTGTGGCCTCCCACTTTGCCCAGCGGTGGGACTTTCCTAACTGCGGAGGGGCAATTGATGGGAAACACATCCACATCATCCCATCACCCAACTCGGGGTCCTACTATTTCAACTATAAGGGGTTCAATAGTATTGTGATGTTGGCGGTGGTGTCGGCTAATTACGACTTCTTGTATGTGGACATGGGGAAGAATGGCCGGATGTCCGATGGTGGAGTCATCGCCCAGACGGAGTTCTACAGGCGTCTCCAGAATGGCAGCTTGGACTTGCCAGCTCCAGAGGACAATGTGGAAGGACTCCCATTCGTGTTCGTTGCTGATGAAGCATTTGCGCTGGGGGACCATCTTATGTGGCCATTCCCGATGAGGACCCTCACCCCGGAACAGAGGGTTTTTAATTACCGGCTGGCTAGAGCCCGAAGAGTGGTGGAGAACACATTTGGAATCCTGGCCAGCTGGTTCTGCCTATTTCTGACACCTATCCATATGGCGGAGTATAAACGTAATCATATAATCATGGCGTGCTGTATTCTCCATAACTTTTTACGGAAACATTCGGCCAACTATGCTGGCTCAGTTGGGCCTGAGGCCGGAGTGATCCCTGAAACAACACTGACGGCGCTTGAAAGCGGCCGTCCTGGCTTGCCCTCCCTGAGTGCCCCTGATGTCCGGTTACGATACCTGGAGTTCTTTGCGGGTAGGGGGGCCATCAATATGCTTGCAAATTTGTGAAGCCTTTTTCAAATAAAAAAGCAAAAAAAAAGAAATTCTTTGTGGACATTTAGTGCTTGTGTTTGTTTTAGCTAAGCCAGACAGCAATGTGGGGAGTCCTGAAAATGGCGTGATTGTGTAACCTTATACAAAGCACTGTTGGCTGTTATATACTAAAGGCGTATACACTTTTTATACTACAAGTGCTCTTGAAACTGCAATGAAAATGCTCTTGTAGTGCAAAGAGGATTTGCCCTTAGGAAATAACCACCATTTTTTCCCGAAAACAGCAATTACATCACCACAAAAGTGTTGTAGCGTTGAGACAATAATCCACAAATTCTTGATTAACAAACTTTTTAATACCTGCACAATCACATGTGAATTTAGAAAAGGTTTTTAAAACAAACCAACATGTTTGTTGTATAACAATGTTTGGGGTGGCATTATCAAAAATAGAAATATCCATTTACGATAAAACAGGCCTGTGTAAAATCAACAAGAAAGACAAAAAACTTGAGCTTACAAAGTTCACATATGGTAAAACTTGAAGGCAATATCAGACATGAGTATTTAGGAACTGTGTTTGATATTGCATTCAGATGGGGTCAAATCACCCCTTGAAAAGCCAAATTTGGAAGATGCACACCAATTTACGAATGTCAACATGTGCTAGCTGCCATCACGGGGGATCAAGGGACATGTTTTGGGGGAGCAAGCCCTTCCTCACCGCTACTTTATTATTGAGGAAGGGGTTGCACCCCCAAAACGCGTCCATTGATCTCCCATGATGGCTGAAAGCACAAGTTGGCACACGGTGTGCATCCTCCAAATTTGGCTTTTCGAAACATTGCAAAAATATTTTAAACATTGTACCACACAAAAACAAAAGTGATTTTGTGGGGTATTAAATTCGCCCCAAAACATCAATGATGTTATTATTTTTTTGAATCACATCATTGATTTTTGTCTTGATGTTCTTCAATTCTAAATTACATCCCATGATCTCCCCGATCAGGATCTGGGCACTTTCTGATGTGAAAGGATCTCAATCCCTAACAACACGATCACCTAAAAAGAGAGAAACCAAACAAAAACAGGTATCAAAAATCTGCCAGCATCCATCTCTTAACTGAGTCTTATGTCGCAGACACTCACCTGTTGTGGTGCCAATTACAACCACATCTTCTTCCTCTTCCTGCTCCACTTGGGTTGGGGGTATTTCACCTTCTTCCACAGGTGGGGGGGTCTCTGGTCTCCTCGGATGAGGGGTGTCCTCCAAGTCTTTTCTCCTCTATGTAAAACAAAAATGGTATAATTAGCACACAGTGATTTGATGGCAGAACTATAAATAGGAAACATTGCTTGGAAGTGGGGTACAATTGTCAATTTTAGCAGAGTTCCAAGATGTCGCTTTTTTATTGTCCACCTTTGTCAACCTGCAATACTTTACCTGTTTAGTACAAGCTTCACAAATGGAGACCCCCCTATAGTATACACTGGAGCACCTGTGTGCCCCCCCTAATAAAAATGGTGTTCTTGTGTCCCACACTAGTGCTCCAGCGTCCAGATGTGAAAACAGCTGCTCAGTGTCCTCTCCTTACACAGAATCTAGTTTGCATTTCATTCTAGTAACAAACCCATCTACACAACCAAATATTTTGCATCCAAGTAGGCTCTAAAAATGTTGGAAAATGCATATGGCCTAAACAATGGTGTTTTAGAGGGCGAAAAAAAATGTTTGATACGAACGAATAATGGGCCCATGAACATTAAATTTACATTTTAAACTGTACAATTAAGAAAAGCATATGGAGCAGCACGAACGTAATAAAGACAAAAAGAATAGGAACACAGCACAACTACTTACTTTTTTGCAGTACTCTCCGGATCTTTCGGTACTGCTCGGGCTCTCTTAATTTCAGGTCCGACCACCGCTTCCTGAGCTGATCTTTCGATCGTCGTACCCCGAAATTCCTGTGCAGACTTTTGACCACTTTCGCCATGATCTTGGCCTTTCTGATATTGGGGTTGGGGTAAGGCCCATACTTTCCATCATAGTCGGCCTTCTTCAGGATGTCCACCATCTCCAACATCTCCCCAAAGGACATATTTGTGGCCTTAAATCGTCTCCTTCTGGATCGGGACGTGTCCGGATCCGGGCTTTCCTCCTCCTCCTCCTCGTTGCTATAATTAGCACGCACCTGCTCTGACTCCGCCATGTGCTCTTCACCCACTGCGTCGAACGAAAAGGGGCGGGGAATAGACTAGAAAGGACGTCAGGGGCGGGCGGAGTTACACGCATGCGCAGTGTGTATAAAGCGTAACACGCGTGCGTAGTACGTACGATCTGTGAGCGGACGAAGAAGCATTGGACGCGCCGATCGTAAGAACGAAGGTAAGAGACAAACTTGTGCCTATACTGCTTCTAGATTGAGGCCTATATTGTAACAAGATTAGTAGAGTTTTGTCTGACATTAGGCTTTGTCTTGTGTTGTGTCTTGCAGTGAACATGGATACCTTATTAAAAGATAATGACTTCATGTCAATATTCATTGATATGTTAAGGGAGCTGCCTTGTCTGTGGGAGATCAACCACCCACATTACAGGAACCAAACAAAGAGGAAGGCAGCACTGGATCATTTGTTGGAAATTGTGAAGCAGGTGATCCCCACGGCAGACACCACATATTTGAAGATCCTAATTGGTGGCCTGAGGAGCACATATGTAAGGGAGCGCCAGAAAGTCCAGGATTCGCAGAGATCCGGAGCAGCAAATGACATCTATGTCCCCAGGATGTGGTACTATGACAGGCTGCATTTTCTGGCAGGCCAGACTGAACCCAGGTCATCCCTCTCCAGTCTTCCTTCCACACTTCCTTCCCCTCCAGCTGAGGCTTCTGACGCCCAACCTGGGCCTTCCAGGCAACAACATGTGGAGGAGCCCAGATTGAGCCAGGTATAGCATTCCTCTAAATATTGCTGGTTGTCCAATCAATGATGTTAACTAGATGTTAGTTTGGAGTACTAATTTAGGATTGTGATTGATGATGCAAAAAATAAAACCATGTCCCTTTTATATACACAAGGAAGTCTCAGCCAGGAGGTGGCCGGGCCGAGCCGGCTGCCTGATATGCCGGTCCCTCCCCAACACCTGGAAAGAGAAAGTGGCAGGAGGAGGAGTGCCCTAGAGGAGGCTGCCATAGGCCTCTTTTGGAGGGCTACAGAGGCCCTGGGAGCACCACACACCGTGGAGGAGGACATTGCTGCCATCATTGCCTCTAAAATGCAGAGGATGGAGGAGGGACAACAACTCATGTGTGAGTCGCTCATATTGGAGGCTCTTAATAAAGGTATGAGGGGCCAAATTACATCTCAGACACACCTTTGCGAACTCACAGATGGTTCTCCTCCTCCTCCTGCAGGTCCTCCTCCTTCTCCTCCAGGTCCTCCCAGTCCTCCTCCTCCTCCAGGTCCTACTCCTCCTCCTGCCACATCTCCAACAGCACAGCCACAGCCCGGAATGAAGCGTGGAAGGAAGACCAGAAAGTGAGGACCCTGGATCCAGTCTGGTCGGCCAAAAGATGCAGCCTCTTGTGGTACCACAGCCTGGGGACACAGATGTCATCTGCTGCTTTCCGGATCTCTGGGACTTCTGGACCAGACTGCACTCCCTTACATATGGACTCCTCAGGCCCCCAATTTTGATGTTCAAGAATTGATGTCTGCCCTGGGGGTCCCAGGCTTCGCTAATTTCTCATGTTTATCCAGTGTTGCCTCCCTCTTTGTTTGGTTCTGAGCCCTTAATAAAGGAATTTTGTTTTGAATTATACTTGCCTATGTGTGTTTGACTTCAAAAAGGACAGTTTGTTTGTGAGGATTCAGGTACATTTCAAAAATACAATGTGAAATTAACAAGGGACACCAACAACAACCAATCTCCTTGAGATTAAATAATAAAAGATATCAATGGTGTTGTGGTAACTTGACACACAAAACACACACAAAAATAGTCTGTAGTAAAAATAAAAAGAAAAAGATCAGCCTTGGAAAAAATACAAACCTAAAATCTAAACCAAAAATGGCTTTAAATCACAAAAAAAAGAAAACAAAAAAAAAAAGAAATTCTGTCAGATGTGACAAATAACAATATATTCCGGGAATCCCAAGAAAAAAACACAAAAATAAGTTTGTGAGTAGGGATGAGCCGAACACCCCCCTGTTCGATTCGCACCAGAACATGCGAACAGGAAAAAAGTTCGCTGGAACACGCGAACACCGTTAAAGTCTATGGGACACGAACATGAATAATCAAAAGTGCTAATTTTAAAGGCTTATATGCAAGTTATTGTCATAAAAAGTGTTTGGGGACCCGGGTCCTGCCCCAGGGGACATGGATCAATGCAAAAAAAAGTTTTAAAAACAGCCGTTTTTTCAGGAGCAGTGATTTTAATTTAGCTTAAAGTCAAACAATATAAGTGTAATATCCCTTTAAATTTCGTACCTGGGGGATGTCTATAGTATGCCTGTAAAGAGGCGCATGTTTCCCGTGTTTAGAACAGTCTGACAGCAAAATGATATTTGGAAGGAAAAAACCCATTTAAAACTACCCGCGGCTATTGCATTGTCGACAATACACATAGAAGTTCATTGATAAAAACGGCATGGGAATTCCCCACAGGGAAACCCCGAACCAAAATTTAAAAAATAAATGACGTGGGAGTCCCCCTAAATTCCATACCAGGCCCTTCAGGTCTGGTATGGAGATTAAGGGGAACCCCGGCCAAAATTAAAAAAAAAAATGACGTGGGGTTCCCCCTAAATTCCATACCAGACCCTTCAGGTCTGGTATGGATTTTAAGGGGAACCCCGCGCCAAAAAAAAACAAAAAACGGCGTGGGGTCCCCCCAAAAATCCATACCAGACCCTTATCCGAGCACGCAACCTGGCAGGCCGCAGGAAAAGACAAGAGTGCGGCCCCCCCTCCTGAACCGTACCAGGCCACATGCCCTCAACATTGGGAGGGTGCTTTGGGGTAGCCCCCCAAAACACCTTGTCCCCATGTTGATGAGGACAAGGGCCTCATCCCCACAACCCTGGCTGGTGGTTGTGGGGGTCTGCGGGTGGGGGCTTATCGGAATCTGGAAGCCCCCTTTAACAAGGGGACCCCCAGATCCCGCCCCCCCCCGTGTGAAATGGTAAGGGGGTACTTATCCCTACCATTTCACTAAAAAACTGTCAAAAATGTTAAAAATGACAAGAGACAGTTTTTGACAATTCCTTTATTTAAATGCTTCTTCTTTTGTCTATCTTCCTTCATCTTCTTCTGGTTCTTCTGGCTCTTCTGGTTCTTCCTCCGGCGTTCTCGTCCAGCATCTCCTCCGCGGCGTCTTCTATCTACTTCTCCTCGGGCCACTCCGCACCCATGGCATGGGGGGAGGCTCCCGCTCTTCTCTTCATCTTCTTCTTCATCCTCTTCTCTTCTTCCTTCTTCTCTTCTTCATTTTCTTCTCCGGGCCGCTCCGCACCCATGCTGGCATGGAAGGAGGCTCCCGCTGTGTGACGGCGTCTCCTCATCTGACGGTTCTTAAATAACGGGGGGCGGGGCCACCCGGTGACCCCGCCCCCCTCTGACGTACGGTGACTTGACGGAACTTCCCTGTGACGTCACGGGGAATGCCACAGAGAAGTCCCGTCATGTCCCGTGCGTCAGAGGGGGCAGGGTCACCGGGTGGCCCCGCCCCCGTTATTTAAGAACCGTCAGACAAGGAGACGCCGTCACACAGCGGGAGCCTCCCTCCATGCCAGCATGGATGCAGAGCGGCCCGGAGAAGAAAATGAAGAAGAGAAGAAGAGAAGAAGGAAGAAGAGAAGAGGATGAAGAAGAAGATGAAGAGAAGAGCGGGAGCCTCCCCCCATGCCATGGGTGCGGAGTGGCCCGAGGAGAAGAAGATAGAAGATGCCGCGGAGGAGATGCTGGAAGAGAACGCCGGAGGAAGAACCAGAAGAGCCAGAAGAACCAGAAGAAGAAGAAGATGAAGGAAGATAGAAGAAAGAAGAAGCATTTAAATAAAGGAATTGTCAAAAACTGTCTCTTGTCATTTTTAACATTTTTGACAGTTTTTTAGTGAAATGGTAGGGGTAAGTACCCCCTTACCATTTCACACAGGGGGGGGCCGGGATCTGGTGGTCCCCTTGTTAAAGGGGGCTTCCAGATTCCGATAAGCCCCCAGCCTGCAGACCCCCACAACCACCGGCCAGGGTTGTGGGGATGAGGCCCTTGTATTCATCAACATGGGAACAAGGTGTTTTGGGGGGCTACCCCAAAGCACCCTTCCAATGTTGAGGGCATGTGGCCTGGTACGGTTCAGGGGGGGGGCCGCACTCTCGTCCCCCCCTCTTTTCCTGCGGCCTGCCAGGTTGCATGCTCAGATAAGGGTCTGGTATGGATTTTTGGGGGGACCCCACGCCGTTTTATTTATTTATTTTTTTTGGCGCGGGGTTCTCCTTAAAATCCATACCAGACCTGAAGGGTCTGGTATGGAATTTACGGGGAACCCCACGTCTTTTTTTTTCAATTTTGGCCGGGGTTCCCCTTAATATCCATACAAGACCTGAAGGGCCTGGTATGGAATTTAGGGGGTCTCCCACGTCATTTTTTTTTTATTTTGGTTCGGGGTTGCCCTGTGGGGAATTCCCATGCCGTTTTTATCAATGAACTTCTATGTGTATTGTCGGCAATGCAATAGCCGCGGGTAGTTTTAAATGGGTTTTTTCCTTCCAAATGTCATTTTGCTGTCAGATTGTTCTAAACACGGGAAACATGCGCCCCTTTACAGGCATACTATAGACACCCCCCCAGGTACGAAATTTAAAGGGATATTACACTTTTATTGTTTGACTTTAAGCATTATTAAAATCACTGCTCCTGAAAAAACGGCCGTTTAAAAAATTTTTTTTTTGCATTGATCCATGTCCCCTGGGGCAGGACCCGGGTCCCCAATTGTTCGATGTTCGGTGAACTTGCGAACAGCTAATGTTCGAGTTGAACATGAGTTCGACTCGAACTCGAAGCTCATCCCTATTTGTGAGAAGTGTGTGTGAATATGAGCAGCAAAACTACTTATTTCTTGTCACATTATAAAGAAGAAGAGAGTGCGCTGTATTAAACCATTTTTAACATTAAAGCGTGACGAAAGTGCTGTATCCATTGCGAACGCTAATTTTACCTGACCGAGCTGTTCCGTGTCGAAATTTCTTCTGAGCATGCGTGGCACTTTGTGCGTCGGAACAGGCCACACACGGTCGGAATTGACGTGATCGGATTTTGTTGTCGGAAAAGTTTATCTCCTGCTCTCATACTTTGTGTGTCGGAAAATCCGATGGAAAATGTCCGATGGAGCCCACACACGGTCGGAATTTCCGACAACACGCTCCGATCTGACATTTTCCATCGGAAAATCCAACCGTGTGTACGGGGGATAACTCTCTCATACTGGTCACTGGAAGTTCAACATGGCACCTCATGGCAAAGAACTCTCTGAGGATCTGAAAAAAAAGAATTGTTGCTCTACATAAAGATGGCCTAGACTATAAGAAGATTGCCAAGACCCTGAAACTGAGCTACAGCATGGTGGTCAAGACCATACAGTGGTCTAACAGGACAGGTTCCACTTCGAACAGGCCTAGCCATGGTCGACCAAAGAAGTTGAATGCATGTGCTTAGCATCATATCCAGAGGTTGAACGATATGGGCCATTCGCGCCAAATTCGAGTGGCGCGTCGCGGCCCATAATTCACTGCGGCATCGCAGTGGATTGCTGGCTGATGATTGGCCAAGCATGCACTATGACGATGCTTGACCAATCACAGCGCCGTGTGTACAGAGAGCCATAATTAGCCAAAGCTAGGGTGGCTTTGTCTAATTATGGCTCAGGGGGTTTAGTACACGCCCCACACTATATAAGGCCGCCTGCATGGTGGCCTTGTGTAGTGTGTTGCGGCGGCAGAGAGAGATAGATAGACAGAGAGACAGTGTCATTTGATTTACGTTAGATAGAGTAGGCGGGTCGAGTCAGTGAGCTGCACTTACAGTGTATTGTGTATATATATATATATATGCATCTCAAGTGTTGTGTGTATATATATATATATATCTATATATATATATAGATATATATATACACACTGTATTCAGTTTAGCTAGATCCGTTCCTGTTATTCTCTTCCTAATATACTGACAGGCAGGCAGGTGTTTTTACAGTATTTACAGTTAGTGTACTGTGTACCCTGCACAGTTGCACCTATAGTATAACTACCTGAAGACAAGTGCTTGTGTTCTTTTGATCCTATTAATAGCACAGGCAGGCTCTTGAAGTATTTACAGTTAGTGTACTGTGTACCCTGCACAGTTGCACCTATAGCTACCTGAATACAAGTGCTTGTGTGCGTCTTCTGATCCTATTAATAGCACAGGCAGGCTTTTGAAGTATTTACAGTTAGTGTATTATGTACCCTGCACAGTTGCACCTACAGTATAGCTACCTGAAGACAAGTGCTTGTGTTCTTCTTCTGATCCTATTAATAGCACAGGCAGGCTCTTGAAGTATTTACAGTTAGTGTACTGTGTACCTGCACAGGTGTGCCTATAGCTACCTTAAGACAAGTGCTTGTGTGCTTCTTCTGATCCTATTAATAGCACAGGCAGGCTCGTGAAGTATTTACAGTTAGTGTACTGTGTACCCTGCACAGTTGCACCTAGAGTATAGCTACCTGAAGATAAGTGCTTGTGTTCTTCTTCTGATCCTATTAATAGCCCAGGCAGACTCTTGAAGTATTTACAGTTAGTGTACTGTGTACCCTGCACAGTTGCACCTATAGATACCTGAAGACAAGTGCTTGTGTGCTTCTTCTGATCCTATTAATAGCACAGGCAGGCTCTTGAAGTATTTACAGTTAGTGTACTGTGTACCCTGCACAGGTGTGCCTATAGCTACCTTAAGACAAGTGCTTGTGTGCTTCTTCTGATCCTATTAATAGCACAGGCAGGCTCTTGAAGTATTTACAGTTAGTGTACTGTGTACCCTACACAGTTGCACCTAGAGTATAGCTACCTGAAAACAAGTGCTTGTGTTCTTCTTCTGATCCTATTAATAGCCCAGGCAGACTCTTGAAGTATTTACAGTTAGTGTACTGTGTACCCTACACAGTTGCACCTATAGCTACCTGAAGACAAGTGCTCGTGTTCTTCTGATTCTATTAATAGCACAGGCAGGCTCTTGAAGTATTTACAGTTAGTGTACTGTGTACCCTGCACAGTTGCACCTGTAGCTACCTGAAGACAAGTGCTTGTGTTCTTCTTCTGATCCTATTAATAGCACAGGCAGGCTCTTTAAGTATTTACAGTTAGTGTACTGTGTACCCTGCACAGTTGCACCTATAGATACCTGAAGACAAGTGCTTGTGTGCTTCTTCTGATCCTATTAATAGCACAGGCAGGCTCTTGAAGTATTTACAGTTAGTGTACTGTGTACCCTGCACAGGTGTGCCTATAGCTACCTTAAGACAAGTGCTTGTGTGCTTCTTCTGATCCTATTAATAGCACAGGCAGGCTCTTGAAGTATTTACAGTTAGTGTACTGTGTACCCTGCACAGTTGCACCTAGAGTATAGCTACCTGAAAACAAGTGCTTGTGTTCTTCTTCTGATCCTATTAATAGCCCAGGCAGACTCTTGAAGTATTTACAGTTAGTGTACTGTGTACCCTACACAGTTGAACCTATAGCTACCTGAAGACAAGTGCTCGTGTTCTTCTGATTCTATTAATAGCACAGGCAGGCTCTTGAAGTATTTACAGTTAGTGTACTGTGTACCCTGCACAGTTGCACCTGTAGCTACCTGAAGACAAGTGCTTGTGTTCTTCTTCTGATCCTATTAATAGCACAGGCAGGCTCTTTAAGTATTTACAGTTAGTGTACTGTGTACCCTGCACAGTTGCACCTAGAGTATAGCTACCTGAAGACAAGTGCTTGTGTTCTTCTTCAAATCCTATTAATAGCACAGGCAGGCTCTTGAAGTATTCACAGTTAGTGTACTGTGTACCCTGCACAGTTGCACCTATAGCTACCTGAAGACAAGTGCTGGTGTGCTTCTTCTGATCCTATTAATACCACAGGCAGACATTCTGCTAGCTGCTGTATAATCAGTATATATATACATCCCAGTTTTGTGCAGCTACATCTCACTATAGTGCAGGCCATTAGTATGTCTGGAAGGCCAATAAGGAGAGGCAGACAGTCACAAGCCAATAAAAGAGGGAAAGCAGGCTCTGTGTCTAGAGGCAACAGTGCTGGTCGTGGACACGGTGCATCCTCATCAGCAGGTGGCCATGGGATACGCTTGTCTATTTTTTCGGCAGCTGGCTGCGTTGAGCCGCAACATGCGGAAGACTTGGTAGAGTGGATGGCCAAGTCTTCCTCATCCTCCTCATCCTCTCTCACCCAGGCTCAGGGTACGTTGTCTGGCAAAGCAGCTGCCAACGCGGCTTATTCCCTTGGCTCAATTGCATCAGTCACTCCTTCCCTAGTCCCACCATGTCCTCCTGAGGAGTCCCCCGAACTGTTTGACCACAGTGTTGGGTACATGCTCCAGGAGGATGCCCAGCGTTTTGAAGGCTCCGATGATGGTACTCAGCTAGAGGAAGGCAGTAACGTAAGCCCAGACAGAGGGGTGCCCAAGAAGGACAGCAATCTGGCAGTCATGTTCCCCCAGCTGCAGCATACTGCCAGCTTTGCTCCAGTGATGAGGAGGGAGGGGATGATGAGGTCACTGACTCCACGTTGGTGCCTGATAGGAGAGAGGAGGAGGAGCAGGGGGAGGAGGCACATCACCAACGAGGCAGCATGCCCTCCAGAGGCCAGCTTAAGGGCAGCACACCGACTGCATCACACCGCAGAGCTCCGCATGTGCAGGACGCTGCTGTCTCTGCGCGTTATTCCAAAAGTTCTTTGGTGTGGGCCTTTTGTGAGATGAGTGATCTCACGTGGCTAAAACATCACCTGCTTGGGCACCACATGCTTGACCAGATATATATTGACCTGCCATGAAGTTCGTTGGCAAGCGTACCTAAAAGACCCACACCAAAGAACAAAGAGGACCTCTCCTTGCTCCTCATCAGCTGGGATCTCCAACCCCACTATACCTTCAGTCCTCTCTGAGACCTGCACTGAGAGGAATGAAGGTGTAGAATTAGGTGTGTCACAGCCAAGTACTTGCAGGCAATCTGCTATCGGTACACCAACGTCAGATTGTACCAGGCAAATTTCCCTGCCCCAGCTGCTGCACCGCCGAAAGAAGTTCGCTCCCAGCCATCCACATGCCCAGCGGTTGAATGCTAGCTTGGCTAAATTGCTAGCACTTCAACTGCTGCCTTTTCAGTTGGTAGACTCTGCCCCCTTCTGTGAGTTTGAGGAATGTGCGGTTCCTCAGTGGCATGTTCTCAAATGCCACTTTTTGTCACGGAAGGTGATTCCGGCTAACTACCGGCATGTGGAAGGCAAGGTCTCGGCCTCACTGGACAGGGCGGTCAGTGGTAAGGTGCATATTACCGCCGACTCATGGTCCAGCAGGCATGGACAGGGACATTACCTATCTTTCACGGCGCATTGGGTGACTTCTGACAGCTGGGAAGGATGCAGGACAAGATGCAGTAGTGTTGGAGGTTGTTCCGCCACCACGCCTCCAAAATACTACTACTGGTGATTCTGAAACACCTCTCGCCTCCACCCCCTCCTCTTCTTCTTTCTCCATGGCCACTTCCTGTGCTTTGACCTCCGAACCAGTGGTGCTCCGTAGGTGTTCAAGGGGCTACGCAAGTACGCAGGCCAAAAGATGCCATGCGGTGCTTGAGCTGGTGTGCTTAGGGGACAGGAGCCACACTGGGCAGAGATTCTGTCAGCTCTGCAGGGGCAGGCTCAGAGGTGGTTGACGCCACGCCAGCTTAAGCCAGGAATGGTGGTTTGCGACAATGGCACCAACCTCCTCTTCGCCCTCCGACAGAGACAACTGACCCATGTGCCCTGTTTGGCTCATGTCCTTAACTTGGTGGTGCAGGGGTTCTTGGACAGGTACCTGGGCTTACAGGATGTCCTGAGGTAGGCCAGGAAAGTCTGTGTGCATTTCCGCCGGTCATATAATGCCAGTGCTCAGCTGGCTGACCTCCAGAAGGAATTTAACCTGCCCAAGAACCGCCTAATCTGTGACATGCCCACCAGGTGGAACTCAACGTTGGCCATGCTGCAGCGGCTGCACAAACAAAAGAGGGCCATCAATGAGTACATGTGCGACTATGGCACCAGGACAGGGTCAGGGGAGCTTGTTTTTTTTTTTCCCATGCCAGTGGGCCATGATCAGGGATACATGCACTGTCCTGTCACCATTTGAGCAGGCCATGAGGATGGTGCGCAGTGACAGTGCATGCATCAGTGACACTGTCCCCCATGTCCACCTGTTGGAGCACACGCTGTGTGGAATAATGGACAGGGCACTTGAGGCAGAACAGAGGCAGGAAGAGGAGGACTTCCTTACCTCTCAAGACCCCCTTTATCCAGACAGTGTTCCTGCGCGATCACACAGGAAGAGGAGCAGGATTGTGTCAGCATGGAGGTGGAGCCTGGCACTCAGCATCAGCAGCAGTCTTCAAGGGATCATTTACCGTCCCAAGAAACACATGGACTTGTACGTGGCTGGGAGGAGGTGGTTGTGGATCATGTCATCCTTAGTGACCCAGAGGACTCCGGACCGAATGCCTCAGTAAACCTACGCTGCATGGCCTCACTGATCCTGCAAAGCCTGCAGATGGATCCTTGTATTCGTGGTATCAAGGAGAGGGATCGTTACTGGCTGGCAACCCTCCTTAAACCACGTTACAAGGGTAAGGTTGTGGACCTTATCTTGCAGCCGCAGAGGGAGCAGAGGATGAAACATCTTCGGGAGACCTTGCAGAAAGGTCTGTGCAACGCGTTCCCAGAGACTGGGAGGTTACAAACACCTGTTCCTGGACAACGTGTTGCTGAGGCGTCGGTCAGTCAAAGAAGGAGCGGTGGAGAAAGTGGCTGTCTGACTGATGCGTTCAGACAATTTTTTAGTCCGCAGCCCCAAGGTATGCTTGGTTCCAGCAACCATTGCCAGCGTCTGTTTTACATGGTGCTGCAATACCTAGGGGCAAGATCTGACTTGGACACCTTTCCCACCCCAAAATCCTCTGGGTTACTGGGTCTTGAGGATGGATCACTGGCCAGAGCTTGCACAGTATGCAATTGAGCTACTGGCTTGTCCTGCATCCAGCGTTCTTTCGGAACGCACATTCAGTGCTGCTGGAGGCTTTGTAACCGATCACAGGGTGCGCCTGTCCACCGACTCGGTCGATCGACTGACCTTCATAAAAAATTAATCAGTCTTGGACCACCACCAGCTACCAAGCACCTGATGCTGATGCAACCGAATAATTTTTCTTGAAATGTAAGATCCCTTCAAGACTGCCTATGCTGATGCTGAGTGACTATCCTGTTATGCTGAGTGACTATCCTCTTCCTCCTCAATGATCATGCTGATAGCTTGTAAGAATATTTTTGGTTCTGGGCGCCGCCTCCAGTGGCTAAGGCCCAATTTTTCAGCCCCTGTTTAACAGGGGCGTGTAATTACAATTTTTGATGCAATACTTTGCAGCAGGGCTCTTTCCTGCGCTCCAACTAGAGTATCTGTGAGGGGTTGCAGTGTTGTGGCACCAGTGCCTAAGGCCCAATTTTTATGCCCCTGTTCAACAGGGACATGTAATTACAATTCTTGATCTAATATTTCAGAGCAGGGCTGTTTCTGCACCCACCAAGAGTAACTGTGAGGACTTACAGTGTTGTGGCAACACCACCACCACCAAAGGCCCAATTTTTCTGCCCCTGTTCAACAGGGGCATGTAATTACAATTCTTGATCTAATATTTCAGATCAGGGCCTGTTTCTACCCCCACCAAGAGTAACTGTGAGGACTAACAGTGTTGTGGCAACACTAACACCTAAGGCCCCAATTTCTGCAGAGTATATAGGGCAGGACCCTGCTTTCAAACATCCAACTTACAAATGACTCCTACTTGCAAAGGAGGAAGGAGACAACAAGAAATTAAGAAATCTACCCCTAGGAAAGGAAATTCGCTCCTGTAAGAGTTAATATGGGAAAAACCTGTCTCCTCTCCACTGATGCTTTATCAACAATCCTTGTTTCACTAAAAACCCCAAATTGTCAAAAAACATTTGTCATTGGGACAGAAAGTGAGGTGAAATCTTCTGAAGAGGTGCACAGACAGCAAAAAAAATGTCACAGGGGTGATAACCCTTCCCTATGTTTTCCAAAAAGCTTAAAATAGATTTTTTGACTGGAGCTACACTTTAAAAATGTACCAGTTCAAAATTACAAACAGATTCTACTTAACAACAAACCTACAGTCCCTGTCTTGTTTGCACCGCCTGTATTCTGCTGTTCAGAGTATATAGGGCCTAGGGGCCCCACACCTTTCCTTTTTTTAATTTGGTTGCAGGGTTCCCCTTAATATCCATACAAGACCCAAAGGGCCTGGTAATGGACTGGGGGGGTACCCATGCCGTTTGTCTCACTGATTTTCACCCATATTGCCGGGACCCAACATTACGTTAAAGCCGCAAGCAGTTTTATATGACTTTTATTCCTTTAAAAATGTAATTTTGTGCAGGGACTGTTCTAAGCACAGGAAACATGCGTCAAATTTACAGGCATACTATAGACATCCCCCAGGTACGATATTTAAAGGAATATTTCACTTTTTTTTTTTTCACTTTAAGCATCATTAAAATCACTGCTCCCGAAAAAACGGCAGTTTTTAAAACTTTTTTTTGCATTGATACATGTCCCTTGGGGCAGGACCCGAGTCCCCAAACCCTTTTTAGGACAATATCATGCAAATTAGCCTTTAAAATTAGCACTTTTGATTTCGAACCTTCGAGTCCCATAGACTTCAATGGGGTTCTAAAGTCTGCGTGAATTTTCGGTCCTTTAGCAGGTTCTGGTGCGAACCGGGGGGTGTTCGGCTCATTCCTACTGCAGAGGTTGAAGGGGTGGAGGGTCAGCCTGTCAGTGCCCAGACCATACACCACACGCTGTATCAAATTGGTCTGCATGGCTGTTGTTCCAGAAGGAAGCCTCTTTTAAAGATAATGCACAAGAAAGCCTGCAAACAGTTTGTTGAAGACAAGCAGACTAAGGACATGAATTACTGGAACCATGTCCTATGGTCTGATGAGACCAAGATAAACTCATTTGGTTCAGATGGTGTCAAGCTTATGTTGCGGCAACCACGTGAGGAGTACAAAGACAAGTGTGTCTTGCCTACAGTCAAGCATGGTAGTGGGAGTGTCATGGACTGGGGCTGCATGAGTGCTGCCGGCACTGGGGAGCTTCAGTTCATTGAGGGAACCATGAATACCAACATGTTCTGTGACATAATGCTGCAGGGTAGTATTCCAACACGATAACGACCCCAAACACACCTCCAAGACGACCACTGCCTTGCTAAAGAAGCTGAGGGTAAACATGATGGATTGGCCAAGCATGTCTCCAGACCTAAACCCTGTCGAGCATCTGTGGGGCATCCTCAAACGGAAGGTGGAGGAGGGCAAGGTCTCTAACATCCAGCTCTGTAATGTCATCGTGGAGGAGGGGAAGAGGACTCCAGTGGCAACCTGTGAAGTTCTGGTGAACTCCATGTCCAAGAGGGTTAAGGCAGTACTGGAAAATAATGGTGGCCACACAAAATATTGACACCTTGGGCCCAATTTAAACATTTTCACTTAGGGGTGTACTCACTTTTGTTGCTAGCGGTTTAGACATTAATGGCTGTGTATTGAGTTATTTTGAGGGGACAGCAAATTGACATTATTATACAAACTGTACACTAACTACTTTACATTGTAATAAAGTAACATTTCTTCAGTGTTGTCACATGAAAAGATATAATAAAATATTTACAAAAATGTGAGGGGTGTATTCACTTTTGTGAGATACTGTACATATAGTCAATCTAGTAGTATATATATATATATATATATACTCTGCATTTAGCATACACTATATATTCAGTGTTTACTCAATATTCAGTCAGTGCAGGTAGTGTATTAATATATATATACACAGTCTCTCTCTCTCTCTCTCTCTCTCTCTCTCTCTCTCTCTCTCTCTCTCTCTCTCTCTCTCTATATATGTATATAGTATCTCACAAAAGTGAGTACACCCCTCACATTTTTGTAAATATTTTATTTTTTCTATGTATACTTTTTCTATGTGACAACACTGAAGAAATGACACTTTGCTACAATGTAAAGTAGTGAGTGTACAGCTTGTATAACAGTGTAAATTTGCTGTTCCCTCAAAATAACTCAGCACACAGCCATTAATGTCTAAACCGCTGGCAACAAAAGTGAGTACATCCCTAAGTGAAAGTGTCCAAATTGGGCCCAAAGTGTCAATATATTGTGTGCCCAGCACTATTTTCCAGCACTGCCTTAACCCTCTTGGGCATGGAGTTCACCAGAGCTTCACAGGTTGCCACTGGAGTCCTTTTCCACTCCTCCATGACGACATCACGGAGCTGGTGGATGTTAGAGACAGTCTTCCGCTTGAAGATGCCCCACAGATGCTTAATAGGGATTAGGTCTAGAAACATGCTTGGCCAGTCCATCACCTTTACTCTCAGCTTCTTTAGCAAGGCAGTGGTTGTCTTGGAGGTGTGTTTGGGGTCGTTATCATGTTGGAATACTGCCCTGCGACCCAGTCTCCGAAGGGAAGGGATCATGCTCTGCTTCAGTATGTCAGAGTACATGTTGGCATTCATGGTTCCCACAATGAACCGTAGCTCCTCAGTGCTGGCAGCACTCATGCAGCCCCAGACCTTGACACTCCCACCACAATGCTTGACTGTAGGCAAGACACACTTGTCTTTGTACTCCTCATCTGGTTGCCGCAACACACGCTTGACACCATCTGAAC